>NC_132886.1:25407894-25741019 GCF_030463535.1 Salminus brasiliensis
AGTCCTGACTAACAAGAAATTCATGCTGCAATAGTGTGTGTTGGGATTTCTTGCCAATGTTGTATTGTACAGTGTGTACGGACACATTTATTACCCACAGAAATGGTTTTAAACTGTTTCTTCTTAAAAAGGGATTCTGAAAGGGGCAGAAATAGCAACTCTGAGAACCATCTTAATGCTGAAATGGTAATGATGAAATCTTTGTCTTTTTAAATGGTTCTCAATATAATGTCACACAAAATACTCCTATGTCTAAAATGGCAACTTTACAAGAGAAGGAAAAAAAGTTTGGAGCATTTCTATTGGTTCATAATAATTTTAAGTGTTTTTTGGGTGACGCCGAGGATATATAAGGAAAACTCTTATTAGTGTTTCTTCATAGAACTTTTTTAACAGCCTGAGCAGTTTAAGACTTCTGCTGTGCTTTAAGACAAGTGTATTTTATTTCCATTATCTCCATTTAAGTGCTCTTTTGCATAATTTCTTGCATAAATTGTTACAATTTCATCATTAATGAGCCAGCAGAAATGATCCAAAATGCAACATTTGTGTGTTACAGTTGGGGGGAATATGAAAATTTGTTCCAACAATCTGTATGTACAGACAGTATGTATTGTATAAAAACAATGACATATATTAGGTCATATATTCAGGTCATCTGTAACTTTCTATATATGATATTTTTCAACCAAATCTGTTTCACATCTCTCAGCTTCTTCAGCTCTTTATTACCTTTAGTACTTTTTACTTTTTTAATTTATCCCCTACCCTATTTATTGTTTAGTGTAATTTTCCTTTAGTTTAATACTGTAAATAATCTGTGTTCTGTGTTTTTGTTACTTGTCATACGTGTTGCTCTCACCAAGACAAATTCCTTGTATGTGTAACATACTTGGTGAAATAAAGAGATTCTGATTCTGATTCTGATATTAATATACACTGGGTTTGACGTGTTTTGATATATTTACTGCAGGGAAATCATTTCAGACTTTTTTTCTCATTTTAACTGGACACAAGGTAGACTTACACACACTGATATGATTACTTAGAATTGAGCCATCTCAAATTTCTTAGCTAGGCATTTCTAGATCAGTATTTGAATATTTGGATTTGGATGTTTTGTGACAAAAAAAGTAAGCAGTGATTAAAAATTATAATAACGGTGCTAATTACAGTGTACATCGACCTGCTGGTACAACAGGTCAGGGTTTAGGAGGGGAAAGTTAACTGTGTGATATTCTGGGATTATTTGTGATATCAGCATTAAAAAGAATGAAATGAAACCTCACTTGCCCTCCCTGCACTTGCCACTCTCTTGGCTTTGGTGTCTGTCAAACTACTTAAAAAACAAATTCTGCCAATGTTTTCTTTTAATAATGCGCTGTTTAAAATCTGGACAGTTTAGTGGTCTGCCCTGTCTAAATTTGACCACTGTGTCAATCAGTTTGGCAGCTCCAAGAAGAGGTGTTTTAAAGAGACACTTCTTGTCTGTTTAGCAAAAAGTGTGTTGGGTGGATTAATTTTGAGAAGTTAGGGCACCTCGCGTGTGTGTTGTGTTCCGGGAATAACTGGGAACTTCACCTAAACCACATCCTATTTTCCAACAACCTAAATCTGTGTGCACGTGTGTCTGTATGTGTATGTGTGTGTGTACATTTTATATACAAAATGTCCTGACTTTGTTTGAAAACCAGAGAAAAACAGGGAGTTATTGTATATGTATGTATGAAACTAAATGGTCCTGACATTATAAAGTGCTTTTTATGAAAACTCCATGCATACATACATACCGGGAGTTATGTACAGCATATAGGCTAATGAATATGAGCAGTACTGCCACTGTCAGTTATATTACTAATAGTATTTTAATGCTTAGATAAATACTTTTAGTCTTTTAAAAAAGCTCAAACAGCTAAATTGATCAATAGTCAATAAATTGACTTATCTGAACAATAATAAACAATACATCAAATTCCTAAATACTTTATTGTAAAAAATACAATACTTGACCATTTAAAACTTAAATCATCAAATAACTGCAATAAGATTATTTTTGAAACTGCTGTGTTCATTAAACCTTCTGACCAAATTTTTTAAAAAATGACTTACCAAAGAATCACCAAAAAGGCCCCACCTTTTTGATATGAAATGAACCCCTTTTAAAGGCAGCTCAGAATATAAGGAGTTTTGTGTTCTATATGTTTCAGTTATATGTTGTGATTTGCTGTGTACAGAAGTCCCTGTAGTCCATTTGGACTTTATTGCTCACAGTATTTTTTTTAAAACAAACTAAAACATATAGAACACAAAACTCCTTATTCTCTGAGCCGCCTTTAAAATTTTACTCAAGTCATTTTAAATATATGTATGTATGTATGTAATTGGGGCCTGCTGCCTGCCATCAGCAGCCAGAGCCAGAGAGAGCACAATTGGCCTTGCTCTCTCCAGGTGAATAGATGGCTTTCTCTCCCCACATCACTTCAGTGTGTTGCTGGCCATCGGGCGCCTGCTTTTCGATGCATCAGAGCTGGGTACCTGGCACTTTCCTCTGAGTGCATTGTTTTCCTGGTGATGGTGCATTTCAGAAGCAGTTAAAAAAGAGGCGGTGGCTGGTAGCGCAACTGCCGGGAGCATTACACATGATGGGCACAGTGGGTTGGGATTTGGAAACAAAATCCATATGTATTTTTCTGGTGCATGCAGTACACAAATAATCCACCAGGGACCAGAAAACATGTATCTGATTTTTTTTATGTAGTTAATATTTGGATAGTACCCTATTCACTATCCATTATCTAATCATGCTAGATATGCAAGTGAGCTCATCAGTCTTCCTCAGAGAAGCTGCATGTGATTCCTCAAGCCAAACTACATAATGGATTATGGGTATTCCATGTCCGATAGATTACATCATTTGTACACTATATATTATGGTGCACTGTGGGATTGTAACAGTGCACTGAACATTCGAGACTACATTTTCAGACACCACTACAGAATGGCGGAACCCCAAAGTAGTGCACTAGATAGTAAGCAGAGTGGGCACAGCTATTGTTTTATGATAGTTTAGAGATCAAATATTGGTCTACAATTAAAGCACATTTATGGCAGCGGTCTAGATGCAGGTCGCTGTGAGGCAAAGTAGTCTTTAATTGTTTTCAAAGTGACCACTGTTTTACCATTAGCAACTTTACATGTAAAATCTGGCATGTAGGGTCACTGGTCAAGAAATTCCCATTAAAAACTTTTCATCATTGTCATACAAAGTGCCAACAAATCACTGCTGAGGTTGCAAAAAGGCCAGTTTTAATGATTTTAAAAATAGGAAAAAGGTTATTGTGATAGCCCTGCATTCAAAACATACTTTGCCTCTTTGTCTTATGTGCAGGTGAAAGGTCAGACTCTTTGAATGTAAGTCCAGATTCTAGGCCCACACACCCAACACCCCCTTAACCCACACACAGTGTATTCTGAGCCACACACATCCCTATACTTTTGTTCCCCTGTGGAAGGGCGCAAAGGGAGTGCACACTATACTGCAGCTGTATTACTGTCATCATCTATTTTACTACTGAAAACTCTATAGTGTGTATGTGTGTGTGTGTGTGTGTGTGTGTGTGCAAGTGTGCAGTGCAAACACATATACAGCTTCCGTTTGACTCATGTAAAGTCCCTCTCGGCACTCAGGAGCCAATGCTATTGTGTAATTCCCCAGAAAGGCTCGCCTGGCGACAGTCTGTGTGTGAGTGTGAGCGCTCGTATGTGTGTGTGTGTGTGTGCGTGCTTGTGGGTGTGTGTGTGTGTGTATGTCTGAAGGCGGACAGTGTGTGCTCCTACGCCAAGGACAGGAAGCAGTTTGTGGGGGACAGGAAATGCACGCTGAAGCAGTAGCTTAGATAAGAATGAGAGGCCGCTCCCATACACACACACACATACACACACACCTCACTCCACCCCAGACTCCCCTAGGCCTGGCTGGTGCCATACAGATATGCTTACACACCCTGCAAAGGTTAGAAATGATAGAAGTGTTAGACGTGACCTCGCAGGTCTGAAAGGTCCAGTCTGTGAAAGTCTCGTTGACGGATCGCCTAGAGGGACTTTTCTTATGTATCAGTATTGCACCTTAGGGATGTCCTGAAGTTCTGTCTTTGAGTTGAGTTGGTTCACATATTAATACGTCAAATCAATTTCTGCACAGCTATTCTGCATATTTCAGTTACTGATCCCAGTGCTGGTGGTTTTAATTTTTATGACAACTTGGTATCATGGTTGTACACTGTAAGATTAAGCTAGCAGTTAGACCGTAGTGCCACTGCAAAATGATCCTACGTAAATACATAGCTCTGAGTAAATTTACCTTTCTGCTCTTTCTTGAACACAGAAACGCACATGGTTTTACAGCCCATGAGTGGCGCAACTGTCTAACTGCCTGCTTGTCAAGAGACCGGACATCAAGTTTACATTCTGTTAGCTTAATTCTTACATTGCTCTCAAACAGGACATGCCCTTGTCTAAAGCCTTATTTGGACACGATTCGTTTTACATGGGGAGGTGGGGTAATGCGATTATTACCAGAGTTTCTCAGTGATTTTAGTTCCATCTAAATGCATCATGTCAGTCTGTAGTTATCTTTGTGTGGCAAATCTCAGTGAAATCCAGAAGACCAAGGACTCGCCAGAGGCGCAACGCTTCTGGCAGCTTTAAGCAGGTCACTGTGTAGCACAGCCTATAGCCTACATATGTGTTATGCTAAGCTAATTTTATCATCAAATGTAATTATTATTATTATACGGGGATTATAGCTTTGGCTATCATTACATTTATGGAGGTGACAGCAGTAAATCAAGTAGCCACTCCCATCTCAATCATTTATGCCAAGATTTTCTCTCCTGTGCGAATCAGTCATAAATTTAACAGACGTCCTGTGGTGAAATCTTGCTCTACGTCCCCATGTAAAACTAGAATAGGAAAGGCCTCCCCATGCTTGATATGGAAAGTATTTAAATACAGAGGGGAATAAACAGTAAACAAATTGAGAAGGAGGGACACCAACTAAAACTCGTTCAGAAGCAGTACATTTTTTAATGTTTGCTTAACTTAAACTCTATAGTTAAAGTAACTCAATTACAGACTAAACTAAAACTAAAAATATGAGGTTAACTTAAATTATGTTGAGTTATATCAAAATAAAAGTTTTACTTAACCCTTTTAAAAGGCTATGCTATGACAAACTTTTTGTACACTGAATAATTTGCGTGTAATAAGAGGTTAAAGAATTTGACACAGTCATATTACCGTTGAACTGTATAGGATCACAAAATATGAGAGCCTTTTTTTTTCAAAACGTGCTGTCATGAAAGCTATTTGAGAAGTTCTTCAGAATTAATGTAATTACGTAAATTGTGAAAGGGAACTTTGTCAACACTGTAAAGTTCGTATAATGTAGACAATAATAATGAACCCATCTTCTGCAACCCATAACATTAGACAGAAATAACAAGTAGTCCAGCAACTGACTGTGATTTAATAGCTGCTCAATATCTTTCCATTTTATTGCAGTTTAGCTTTTTATGCTAGACTAGCCTCTTTATCCTTCTTATTCTCAGTAATTCCTTTTCTGATTTATCAGATTTATGGAACACAATAGGCTGCTACATTGTAGCAAATCAATAGAACTTTAGTTAAAGTCATGTTTTAAATTAAGAATCAGATTATTGATCTTGTTTTACTCTTAATTCGTCTCTTTCAGGACTGAGTCTGTGTTTAACTCGGCCTATGCATATCTAATTACCAAAATATGATTTTCTAGAAACCGTCTGAGAACAGTACTGCAATATTGAATGCCAATTAACAGTCATTTAACGTAAGGCTAAGATTAATCTGACCTAAAACAAGATTTAATTTGTCCAAAATTACAAAGTAATAGTCTTTTATATCATGCTTTGAGATGCACTGTGCTCTCCAAAAGAGTTTCAACATCTGTTCAGCACAGTGTGTGTGAGAGAGCTGAAGTGAGAGGCTGTGTGGCCAAGTGTGTTCACACTGCTGAACTGAGAGTGACTGTAGTAATGAGTAGTGGTCTACATGTGGTCCAGTCATGGTCAACTTATGACCAGACCTTCTGTGTGAGACGTGTCATAAGAGCGCCCACAACCTTTGACCTCAACATTTGATTCATTTCATAACCTTGCCTGTAAAATGTTTGAAATATGTATGTGTGTGTGTGTGTGTGTGTGTGTGTGTGTGTGTATTTGCTTGTAAAGAGTTCATAAAGGAACATTTCATGTAAGATCAAGGGCCATATCTTGCACCCTACGCAAGGCGTATCGCAATGCTCATTGCTATCTTACACCCCGCAAACAGTCTATTTTCTGTGTCGTTTAAATGGCAACGGTGCTTGCCAATATATCTACACCGATGGGCGTAGTGGTCTCGAAATGAGGTGTGTTCAGGTAGATTTCTGGCGTATTGCTATCTTGGCAACAGAAAACACAGGTGCACCACTGACTGAAAGCAATCTAGGCAGACGCCAACAGTCAAACGTTCATTGCTATCTTGGCAGTGAATTTGCAGCAGGGCACAAACCTATAGCGCAGCCAGTTGGCAGCTATGCAAACTTTTACATCAGCAATAAACAGAAACAAAATAAAATAACATTACTCTATAGGTGAGGTTCTTTACCACTTCAGCAGGCCTTCTCAGACCGTACGCAATGCGGCATTGAAATAGCAATCCACCAAAGTCAGATGGTTGATGGTTCGCCTAAAAAGATTGCGAAGTGTTAAGAGTGTTAGAAGAATGGCTGCTAACATAGTCAACTCAATTAATCTTACAAAACTTGGGTTCCACTGACACAAAGTAGAACTTGGATGGCAAGCTAGACAACACAACTAGACAGCAACCGACAGTTTGACTTGCTGTTATGTAGCACATTTGCTAACATCACTTCTGCTGAAATGTGCTGACTTAGCTCATGATCAAAAATCAATGACTGTAGAAAACATGGACGGCGCAGCGTCTCTCGAAAGTGAAGTGACTACAGGTCTAGCACCTCTGCTGGCCGATTGCAGTATGATGTGTAGCTCTGTCTATCCACATATGTTTCAAAGACAGAACAGCCCATTTTCCATCTCATTTTCCTTCTCTACACCATCTCCAGTGTCGAATTCCAACAGTTTTCCCTGTACTGATATTGGCCCATCTTTTCTTTTCCCCCAGAAATCTTGTTTTTAAAATGTTATCTGCTATATCCTCAGAAGGCAGGAGTACCCTCAGAAATGAAGTGATTGACAGCTGTGGCTGGAAGAGACCACCTGCAAAAC
Organism: Salminus brasiliensis; assembly: GCF_030463535.1. NCBI lineage: Eukaryota > Metazoa > Chordata > Actinopteri > Characiformes > Bryconidae > Salminus > Salminus brasiliensis. Next base: position 25,415,220 of record NC_132886.1, read on the forward strand.
CTGCAGTTACATGGAGTAACTGAGTTGTAGTAAAAGTGCATTTTTACTGTTGAAACATTACACTTTACTGGACAAACAAAGTGTCCAGGAGAAAAGTCCACTTTTTCTTCCGCGCTGTAAGTTCAGTGAAGGCGGTCTGAGACATGTTTGGTCTGGGATAAGAGGGCAGGTCTACCAAATGACCTGAGTATGCAAGTCTGGCTCCACCTTTGGTTTCTATAAAGCAGCTTTACAGAGACTTGAGATCCGGGTCCGAGAGATCCGGGTCCGGGTCCGAGATCCGGGTCCGAGCCTATTTCAAGTAAGCCAAGGGCGACAGTGGCAAGGAAAAAACTCTCTCAGATCGAGAGGAAGAAACCTTTAGAGGAACCTAGACTCAAAAGGGGAACCCATCCTCTTCTGGTCGACTAGTCCAACAGGAAAAAGACCAGCTCGCATCCTTTTATCTCTTTAAACACTCGCCTGCAAGTAAAAGCCCGTCCGAGATTTACTCTTGCCCAGTCTCTCGCTCTGTCACGCTTTTTTGTTCTCTTCCTCGCTTCTTTCGACAGCATCTTTTCCCATTTCTTTGCAGCCTCTACCTTGGTGTCCTGGGAATTCCAAGCTAGTTTCTTCCTACAGCGATAAAGACCCTTCCTTATAGGTGTGTGATGTGTTCCATAAAGCGTTGTGCAGTTCTCACGAGCAGCTTCACTAAAGTTACATAAAGTACACAAAGTGCAATAGCCGACATTCCAAACCTGGAGTGACAATGACAGAGACCTCCTTCCTATTGCAAATCAGTGTGCCATCAAAATGATTCTGAAGCCGCTATATTAACGTTAATGTGCTAGGTAATGTTCCTTTAAGTAGAATGGTGTTAATCCGTGTCATCTCACTTTTGTCATCAAGGAATAAATAATTAGTGGGAACTCAGCAGCGGCTTTAAATAGGCTTTATTACTATCACAAATATTTCCCTATCCAAATCGCGACACTGAGATGTCTGTCTATTTTCACCTTTTCACCTTCCTGACCCAGACTAACACACACACACACACACACACACACTCCAACAGACACTCATAGACACACACACGGGTTGACTAGTTGACACTGATTAGTGCAGCAGTTTATCATTTTTATGAGCATTTGTGTGAAGACAGAAGAGGAATAGCCAACATCCTGTGGCAAAGAGGGAGAGTGAAAGACAGCGCGAGAGAGAGGGAGAGAGATGTAAGAAATAAGTGAGAGTGATATATTGAGCTTTAACTGGCCCATTGTTCTCCTGCATAAAGATAGGATAGCCCATGAACATTAACCTGAGTTTGATCCCTTAACAAAAACATCAGAGTTGAATATTATAGACCATGGAGCATGCGTACACACACACACACACACACACACACACACACACACACACACACACGGTGGGTAGCAGAAACACTAGAGACTGAATATTGATTCAGACTGTATTGAGTGAGTGACTGAGTTCCTTTGATTCAAAGTTGTACGAGTTTAAATATAAGTTAATCATCATCTGTGCAGTGTGTGTGCGTGTGTGTGACTGCATGTGTGAATCGATCTCGCACACACCTCGCTCTGTGTCAGGTGCGGTGCTTCACCAGTTTTGTGTGTTAAGGTTAAAAAGGGTATAGATAAAAGGCTGGAAAGGTTGTGCGCGCACACACACACACACACACACACACACACACACACACACACACACAAATGCATAAAACTTAAGAACAGTGAGGAAATTGAACAGACTTGATTGAAATGATCACGTCACTCTAACAGGAATAAATATCTGTTTACATCAACACAGATCTACATTACATCAACACAGATCTTCACAGGTCTTTCACTTTACTCATTTTAAGCAAAAACTCCTAATGTAGTTTGTTCTCTTTATGTGAGGCTAATTTAGGGTGAAGTGGGGTGTAACCTTAGGCTAAATAATTGTTTCCTTTGTTTCCAGGATCTACTGGTGTTTGAAGAATTCAAAAACCGGAACAAAAAACTGGACAGAGGACCCCATGGACCCCATGGACTGAGGTGGTAATTACATTCAGTAAGCTGGGCCAGTTGTACCTAGGGGTGTAACAGGACATTCCTGCTGAAAAAAATAGGGATAGGGTATAGGCATAGGGTATGCTTTCGTTCGAGTTTGGTGGTTTAACTGGTCTACATGCATGATCAACCTGACCAAGCATGAGCATCGTATGACTAAGCTTGACCATACTGGTTGACCAGCTTGACCAGCATTGCTAACATGGCTGACCAGCATGACCAGCATCACCAAAAAACAAATGCAACACACAATATGCTAGTCAAGAGCTGGTTAACATGCTAACTTACTGGCAAGGGTATGGTTTCACCTGGATGGTCAGCTTTTTGAACCACCTTGACCATCCAAAGACCAACTAAGACCATCTGAAACCAGCTACCAGCAAAAGCTGGATTTTTCAGCAGGGATCCTTATCGCAGTATGAGGATCACGGTTTGGTACATGTAATCAGACACATGATGAACGCTATTAACGCATGAACTACCTCATGGGGGGCATTTTTTTCTCTGAGAAAGTTTAGTCATAACTCTGTAATAAAACTAGCCACGTGGTGTGGAGGCTGTACACTGTTAAAATATCCGATCCTAGTGGAACCTTTTGGAGGTTCTTCAAGTTGAAACTGTGGAGGAACCTCTTAAGGGGCTTTGAGGAGCCTTTTAGAAGAAAAACGTTCCTTGAAGGTTCCTCAAAGCACCTTAAGAGGTTCCTCCACAGTTTCAAACTGAAGACCCTTCAAAAGTTCCTCAAGAGTACATTTAACTGTGTACTGTAGTCTGGCTAGCCTCACTGTGGATTCTGTACATGCTTCCAAATGCGTGTATGTAACGACCCCCAAAAGGGTCAATAAAATAATACAGGTGTGAATTTTGAAACTTAAAGACAGAACTCAAAATAGTAATCAAAATACTCCGTGAATATTCAGGGTAAATTGATTACTGTCAAATATGATGAGGCCATAGGGATATGAGAAGTAAAAAGACAATTGTGTGATTACATAAAAAGTGTTGCATTTGCCCTTGCGATAGTGTGGGCCCTGCTCTCGCATATACATTAAAATCACAAAATATAGTGCTTTTTAACTGATTTCAGTGAGTTTAAGAAAAATGTTTCATAATTTGAAGAGATATATAGTTCTATATACAATTTCATGTTTAAAAAAACAACAATGTGTCAGAATTACACCCTCAACCAACCTCTCTCTCACTCTTTCTCACTCTCTCACAATCACACTTTCACATCCCAGATCTTACCCACTCTACACTCGTCGCTCTGTCACTTACTTATTATGCTGTAGCTGTTTATAACCTGGCCTTCTGTTACAATCAGAATCACACACACACATACCTGTAAGCACGCATACACACACACACACACACACACACACACACACACAGATGCACATAGACACACACACATAGAAGGTGAGGAGAGAGTAGTGTGTTGGTTCTCACAGCTGTAGTTTTATGGAGGAAATGCACGGTGTGAGTGCACATCCCCCCCACCCCCCCTTAGTGCACACACACATAAAGACATACACACACACACACACATTGATTTTAAACAAAATCCCATATGGCCTGACATTCATTACTTATGCGTGTTACAGCAGTATTATCTGGGTGTTATTTCATACCTGTCAATCAGTGATTAACAATATTTAATATTCTTCATTATTACTGAAGACGACACTCATTTCTTTGCTTTCACTAATGACTGTGTTTCTACTTCAAATGATAAAATGGCCAATAATGGTCAGCTGAGTTCCTTCCAGTTCCTGTCTTTAAAAGAAATTTACAGTACACCCACCCACCCACACATACACACACACACATACACACACAGATTATGAAAAGTGATTTCACACTTTAGCCTCTCACACTAACTTCCCTGAATGTGTCAGATGACCAGCTTCCCTCTGTTGATCCCTGCATAGATAACAACCTGTCACTCAATGTCCCTCTCTCGATCTCTCTCTCGATCTCTCTCTCTCTCTCTCTCTCTCTATATATATATATAAAAACAATCTCCAACTTTATACACTGGAATGTGTACAATCATGATCATGAGTATGACTTTGCATAGTAATTGTGATTTTTCTCGTATGTGTGTATGTGTGTGTGCATGTGTGTGTCCTGAACTCTGCTCTCGTGGGGTTTTTGAGGGTTCTGGCTCAGCACCATCCTAAACAGGCCTTATCGCCACAGTGAGCTCTTATCAGATGGCCTTGTGGCCTTACAATAACACAGGCACTATCAGCAGAGCACAGGCTCAATCTGGCAACTCGGCCCTACAACAACAATAAATACACCGCCTGGCTCATTCTCCAACCACACACATTCCCAAGACAGCATTCTCCTCACAGTAACTGACTGTGTCCTCCTAACACACACAAATACAAGCTCAAGAAGCTGCAACATTTTAATTACAGATTATAACTTGTACTGTACATCATGATGGTGACATAAAATATGTAAGTCATTATGATGCTAGAAGATCTGTAAGATATTATGATGCCCTAAGACCTGTACATCATTAGCATACTATAAAATGTTTAAGTCTGTAGGATCCTATAAGACCTGTAAGTCATTAGGATGTTATAAGATCTGTAAGTCATTAGGATGTTCTAAGACCTGTAAGTCATTAGGATGTTATACGATCTGTAAGTCATTAGGATGTTATACGATCTGCAAGTCATTAGGATGTTCTAAGATCTGTAAGTCATCACAATCATACAAGACTTGTAAGTCAGTAGGATGCTATAAGATCTGTAAGTCATTACAATGCTGTAAGACCTGTAGGTCATTAGGATCCTATAGGATATGTTAGTCTTTGGGATTCTATAAGATCTGTTAGTCATTGGGATGCTATAAGATCTGTAAGGCATTAGGATCATATAGGACCTGTAAGTCATTAAGGTCCTATGGGACCTGTAGTTCATTGGGATTCTATAAGATCTGTAAGACATTAGAATCTTATAGGAACTGTAAGTCATTGGGATTCTATAAGACTCCATAAATCATTAGCATGCTATAAGACCTGTAGGTCATTAGGATGCTATTAGACATATAATACATAAGGCTTATAAGACAATATGTGCTCTATAAGACATATTAGATATTATGATTGTAAAAGACCAATGATAAAGATAATATAATATTATAAAAACATAAAAAAAGGTTAAAAGTTGTTTGTGATCTTAATTTACTCAGAAAATAAGTGACTGCATGTTGTTAAAATTTCAGTAAAATTATGATGATTAAATATTCCAAATTTAGTTCAAAGGATGTGCCTGACATAGAGTCTCCCCTACTTTGGTCATCTCAACACACACAAACACACCCACACACCCACACACACACACACACACCCACACACTGTGCACAGTTTTAGTTTCTCTCTGTACCTTTTTTCGATCATACCATCCCTCTAAAATGGATTTCTCTATTTTGAGATTTTAATCTGGGTTTGTGTTAATCTCTTGCAGTAGAGGTAAATGACCCTATCTGCCTAAACTGCCTCATAAACTCCCCCTCACACACACACACACACACACACACACCGGTAGACAATGGTTGTGGAAAGCCCTTTCTCCAAAATTAATTTTTTCACAGCTTTATATGCTCCGGTAGGCACAGTCATATAGGTCAAACATTCACAGTGTTTGTGTTTGCTGAATGATAAACATATAAGAACCTGTGTCTGTCTGCGTGTTGAAATAGAACTTTTACTCTTAACTTACCTCACCTTATAATAAAAAGAAAAACATTAGAGTTATTGCGCAAAATTATTAGAGGGAAACCAGGCTACTCCCACAGCTGTAGGCCATATTAGCAACTTCAGCAACTTACTATTGCTTTGTTAGCCAACCCCCACCCACACATACCCACCCACACATACCCACCCAGACATTATGCACTTCATTTGTGCTGCAGTGTTGTCTACCTTGTGTAGCCTGTCTCTCTGTACTCCTCTCTTTTCAGAGGTTTATGCACTTGTGTGTATGAGACATGGTAGCTCCCTCACATGGTGACTCATGGAAGAGCAAACAAAAGTAGCACACCCTCATGACCACTCAGATGATCTACACACACACACACACACACACACACACACACTTGCAAACACAAACATACAAAAAAATAAGTAATTTTCTCTTCACTCAAAAACATAGACGTCCAGATGCTGGGTTGAACCTGGCGGGTCATGTTATTAGGTTTTCTCCACCGTGCTGGAAAGTGTTGGGTAGTTGTAGTGTAGCCTAGTTGCTGGGTTTCTGACTATGGCTCAGTAACCACCCAGCCAATGGGTTAATTATCAGCATTAATTAACAACACCTGAAGAAGTCAGATGGAATAATTAACAGCACTTGAGGAAGCTGATTAGACCAGTTTAAGTCGATTAAGCTGTTCGATTAAACAGCTTTTTTCAGGCAGCAGCAGCACATCTCAACTGGAAGGAATCGGTGAGTAAACTTCCATTAAATATAAATGTTGTACTGCTTACTATTAAGTGAAACTAAACTATGTGTGTTGTATTTCAATTAAAAGCAATATTACAAACTGTATTTGTCTGAGCTGTTGATACAAGACTAATAGGATTAGCTACTATTAGCTTGCTATAATGTTATAGCCTCATATTTGTTTCCATTGTCTTTCCTAGAAGATCACTGGTAGTTGCTTCACAATTTTATCATGTTTGTCTTTTTTTTTATTTCTAGAAATTAGATAATTTATAAGAAGATACAAATATTGACTGTGTAAATATATTTTATTGTAGTTGATGTATATTAACCTGCAAGCTGAGTTACTTAGCTAATTTAGATATTTAACCAAACATAATTAGACCAGACTTTATATCACAACAGTTTTTCTTCAGTGTTTGGGACAAAACTCTTGAGTGAGAAATGTTTCAAATGTTTGTTCCTTTTTTTTGTAAAAGTTTATTTTCTAACTAGATTTTCTAAAAAATCGTTTTGCAGGTAGAAAGGAACATGCCAGAGAAAGCAGCATGCTAATAAAGATCTGAGATCTTTATTTGATTGATTTTAATTGAACAGTGTGTCATTGTTGAGAAGTATTTCTGTTAGGCATCTTAGACTAATAAATATGTTTTTTTTTTTAAGAAAAGAAAAACTAATAAAAAAAACAAACTATTTTGCGATGTTAAAATTAAAAAGTCCAAACCATACAACCCAGTACAAAATCTGGATTACAGCAACAACCCAACAAGCTGGATTAAAGGAACCTCTTGAGTAACTCTTATGACCTAGCATGCTGGGTAGTGAAAAAGACACACATTGGTCTGGGTTGGGTTGCGTTAATGTCATTTCAAGTTTTGTCATTTAGATGACTTACTTAAACCTGGCAAATCAATCAATGTTTAACTACAGTAATTCTACAAGTTTGATTATGTTATACTGCTGTTATTCATCTGAAATGTCTGAAATATTGGTTTCTGAAATAGGGATTGTGTCTAGTCCTGGGCTCAATTTTTCTTTTAGTGGAGAATCTCTAGTCACAATGCTGTTAAGTGCAAGAGTAGACTAGATCCCAGTCCCTACATCTCTTAAACATTCAAATATTAACATCTAACACTATTTAAAGTTGTGATCGATCCAAAATGCCCTTATTTGTTCCTTCCAAACCAGTAAAATAACATTTACTATCCCAACTTCTGCCACTTCCGCCGAGTTGCACTTTCTTATTTGAAAAGCTGGCCTTGAAGTTCCACTTGTGCTTTTCCTAATAGCTACTTTCTTCTCCTCAACTTTCCTTCTTATAAATCATCATCACTAAGGAGGATCTGCTGATTCAGACGTGAGCCTTTTCCTTCGTCACTGTTTTGCAGAAGATGAGTCAAAGTGCAGCTGTGCCTCTGATGCAGGTTTTCAAAGACCTTCAGTTGCTTATAAATATTAAAAGACTAAGAATCACTGTGTCAAATTCACATTATGCCCATATGAAGAAAGCTCCTAAAACACACTGTAAAGGTGTCTGCATGTGAAAGCTGATAACTGTAACTATAAGAGAGGATGTAGTGGGGTGCTAAAGAAAGGGGTAAAGTTTATTTGTGGTTTAACACAAGTCCCTATCTGTTCCACTGTATGGAAATGTAGAGGTCTTTCCTCCCTCTTACTCTCTCTCTCTCTCTCTCTCTCACACACACACACACACACACACACATACACACACAACACACAGACATTTGCCTTCACCCTGAAGTCTGTGGTTCTTGGGGTATAAAAATACCAGCGAGAGATCAAAGACTTGACACAAGCTCGCTCCCACACACACAAAGGAAGACGATCAATGTCGAGAGGTTCAGTAAACACAGGCTGATGACACTCCTGAAGCCAGTGAATGTCTTTATAGGCAAATCACTCATTAACTCTGTCTGATAATGTCCCATCAGTGGAAGAACATCAGCTCTTGATCAATTAAGCCTTTACTCAGAAAGCTGTTCCATTTTGCTGTTATTACAGAAAGGCAATTTCTTTGTAATAACCAAAATGAATAGGCTATATCTGATTTACCAATGAAGCTCTTAAAACTCATCCCTGTCAATCCACAACCTGTCCATTTCCACTTCTGTATCGTTTACAAACCTTTTATGAACCTTTAAAACCCAAAACAACACTCCAGTATTACTTGGTATTAAATCTTATCACATAAAAATTCAGTACTGATTAGGACAGTCCTGTTCAAATGACACATTTTGTTGATGTTCTAAGCGATAATGCGTGGAACAATTATTTTGAGAGAACAGCATGAAATGGATCGGACCTATTGGACAAATACACATACATTACATTAAAATGTAGATAATATGTGTACCACATGCCAGATTTTACACTTTTCTCATTTCTAAGATGTGAAATTGAGCAAATGAACAGTATCAGTATTAAAATGTGATTTTTTAAAATCATAAAAGCATGCTATTTGACCAGGAGTGCCCAAACTTTTGCATGCAGCTGTACCTTAATGTTAACCTCTTAACGCAGAAAGGCTTATTACACACTATGGTGTGTTATTCAGTAACTACAAGGACTTCTGTACAAACTGGTGGGGCTATTCTTTGGTGCTTGAAGTTTGTAATAACACTTTGGGCCCGCCAGCAGACCTTAGGGTTTTAAAGGGGTTAAGAATGCTTTTTCCTTTTCCTGTAAACTGAGCTTCTACTGTAAACTTCTGAAGTTTCAGAACTTACAGCTGAAGTGTATTCAGTGTTAAATGCAGTGGTACCCCCGGTTCTGTATTTTGTTCTGTAAATTAAGTAAGTATGAAATTCACTGATCTCCAAAAGACATAAAGTAGAATATTAAACAGCAGTTTTAAACATAATTAATGCCTTTTTTGGCACACCAAAAGCACTCAAATAACTTTTACTGAGGTTTAATATTCAAAGACCAAGAACACAGTTAAAAGTCATTACTGAGGTCAGGATTTTGGATGATCACTACCTCAATTCATCTCAAAAGTAGTGTATGAGCACCATCCATCATTCTAGAGAACACAGCTCAATGCTAGGGGCCTTTATACTCTTCCAGCCTAGCCTAGCATTAGTCACAGTGCCAATAGGTTCATGTTTATCTGCTCCAGAGAGTCCTATTCTATTGGCAATACTTCTCTACGGGGACTAGACAAGCTGTGTGTGTGTGTATGTGCATTTGCACATCAGTACCAGCGCTGGGTGCAACTTAACGCAGCTATACACATTCATTAGAAGGGCTTTCCACAGTGTTTATGCATTAAGTTCATATGTTCTGTACTTTTCTCTCCTTCTTCAACGGCTTTTCAGCTTTCGAACCGCTGGAATCGTTGCCGTCAGTGCAGCTTTATCTTTCACAGCAACAAAATTAGCCTAAGCCCACAAGGTCATCCAACAGGAAACAATCTTTACTTCTGTTTGAGTTACAGTGAAGGGTATTACATTTTTAGAACAAAGCCCTGAGCAGTGAAAAATATTAGGCAAATGGAATGAAGTAAACATTGCGCTGTTTCTGAAATTGTAGTCGTAAATCTAAACCATTTAGAAATGACATTTTTTACATGCCAGAGATTTTACAGTATGGATGTGCAATTGATCTGTTTTGCTTTTTACCTGCCACATATTTTACATATCAATATCCGAATTCTTGAAATGCCCCAGATAGCTGAGGCGTTAAAAAAAAAAAAAAAAAAGATATGGTGCATAAGCTTTAGTCAAATATCCGAGATGGTTGAGAAATACTGCCACCCTACAAGCAACATACTGCTGATACAAGACCATTTTTATGTCACAGATCATAGATAATAATTTCATAGAAATTATTCCTCAGCATCTACAATACAGAGAATGGAAAACTGTGTATTTATTTATTTGAAAAATGACAGTTCAGCACATTAAACGGACATTTCATCTCCTGAACCTCAAAAACAGTTGTCAAACAAAATAGGCATAACCAAAACAGGGCTGTAAAATGAGCCAGTTTCAAAACCCCAAAACTGTCTGATCTCGCTAAATTTACGTCCTCAAAGCATACACCCTGCACACCAGCCTTTTAAGGCTTCACGCAACGTCTGCTTCTATCTTCTAGAATATGGAAGTAAGACATAAAAGGCTAAAGGCTAACGCTAGCTGGCTGGGTAAAACACTGCTCAGAGAAGGGCTGGGTATTCGCACAGGGAGGAAGTCACCAGGCCGCACGTGATCGTTGGGGGAAGAGCTAATCTGGCGCAATTTAGTAATAATTACTTGAAGTTCTTGAGGCAGTGTTAAAAGCTAGGCTAGGCTAGGTTGTACTATCCTTAGCCTGAGCCACTTTGCCACATTTTTGACAAACTGTAATGGCTAGACGACTGATCGGTCAGATCGTCCACAAAACATCTGGGAAGTCTTGTGTTCCTGCTATGCAGCGGTGCATGTGGGAAGAGTAGGCTAGCACTTCTGGTCTATTCCCACAGAGGAGCAACTGTAGCGCAAGCTGCTGAAGAACTTAATGCTGGCTATGTCTTGTGGAGTCCATCCCTCGACAGGTCGGAGCTGTTTTGGTGGCACAAGGGGAATACAGTATTAGTCAGGTGGTTTTAATGTTTAAGATGGTTTGATTGGTGTTTGATGTTCTCAATAGGCCTCTGTCTTGTTCCATTACTTGGGAATGATGCTTCATAGGCTGTTCATTGCTTTTGCATTTCAATGCATTGTTTAGTGCTTATGCTTATGTGATGAAGCATTGGCCTTTTCACATAGGCCTTGTAGTAAGATTTTACACAGCATTTATTCATAGCCTATAATTATATCCAAAAATGCTGATCATTTTGGAGGATACCTTAGTACTCTGTATAGTGTAGATTTCCAGATGTGAATTCTAGTCTTTCTTGAGTAGGTGTGGTTTGGGGATTTTAGGGTCATGTGCTAGTAATGTTCTTTGGGGATGTAAAGGACTTTTGCTCCACCCAAAGCACAAACATTTGAGTGGGCTGTGGCCTTCTACTTAACTAGCACCCCAAACACATCCTAACCCAGTGGTTCATCCTTTAAGCCAAAGATTCCTTCGGCATTATTATTTATTGAGTGTTACATTATTTTTTTTGTAAAACTGCAAGTGATCCATCAAAAGTAGACACTTTTGTTTAAGTAAAAGAATTTTAAACATTTATTTGTTAAACCAAATTGCTGGGAACAACACATCATTAAACGGAAACCAGGTTGATTTTGAGGAAAAGAATGTATAGCATGTATAAATATCTATGATCTTGTATAAAAGTATATAAAGTGAGCAGTGATAGTGAATGTATAACTGTTTTTTTTTTTTATTTCACTGCTGTCCAATAAAAAACATGTATCTCCATTTTCTATGGTTGGAACTCTGTAGCTGCTTTGTACACAGAATAAATATTTGTGGACCAATAGAAATGCTCTAAATTGCTTCTAATAGACTTCCATTTAAAGTTATGAACATTTTCAACTTCTCCTGTAAAGTGACCGTTTTGGAGATACATGTTTTTCATCAAACAGCAATAATACATTTTTGTTTAGTTTTTTTGTTTGTTTGTTTTATTTTTTAACAAATGCTAACTTTAACATTTCTGTCATATCCAGATGTTCATTCATATGTTACCTATTATAAAGCATTACAAAAAAAAATATTTCAAAAAGCTAGGTGTCCCCAAACTTTTGATGTTATCATGGCCCTGATTTGATCAACCATGCAAACAAATAGGCTTAGCTGAAAAACAATGAAAGAATTGCAGGACCTCTGTCTTGTGACCTCGCGTGAACCTTGAGGCGTTTTTGGAACGTAAGGAAATGAATTGATTCAGAGGCGGAAAACATGAGATTATATTTAAACATTTTTTATTTATAGCAGCTCAACGTCAAACTTTTCCCTAGTAAACAAGTCATCCAGTCACGTTTCCAATGTACAATGATCTTGCAATTGTCATCCATGAAACAGAGAACCATAACAGGGTTCCCCATTAATAGTCCTGGGGTACAGCTTGTTCTGAGTTCATCATCATAAATAAATACAAATATTTATATACAGCTAATTCACATTCATGAGTAAAAAAAAATCTTTAGCAGCAACTGTAAACATTTTAGCAGCAACGTTTGAACCACACAGGCCAGTATGGTGCTTTGACCCATGCAAAGTCTGTTGGGTTGAGGTCAAGACATGTCAACACAGTCAAGATATGACTGAGATGAGGTCATTTTGTTGTGATATCTGTAGTCAGTGTTGGTCTGTAAGTGGTACTGGATTGAGGTAGCGGTCGAATTCACTGCGGTCCAGTTGGTCCAGCATGTCCACTCGAACCTGCTCCAGGTAGAACTCCAGCGATGGTCCGCCTGAGCACAGGGCACATCCACACACTTCCGTCCCTCGCCAGTCCCAGTGCTCTGCCCTCTGCTGCACTGCATGCTGGGAACTGTAGTATAGTTGAGGTTCTGCTGTGTACACGGCCTGCTGGGGGTATGGCAAAGAGGAGCTCAAGTAGGCCGCTCCGTCTGAGAAAGACACTCCTCCGTTGGGAACCTGCGCTCCGTTTGGAGCTGCTACGGGGTGACTGGGGAAAGCCAGACTGTGTGGGTGTGTGTATGAGTCAGAGAGTGAGTGTGAGTGTGTGTAGGGGTAGTGGAGGGCCTGGTTGTGGAGCATGTAGCTGAGTTGCAGGTTAGGGGAAGTGCTGGGGTCACTCGGCGGGGTTTTGGCACTGCGTCTGTTGCTCTTGCGTCTGCGGGGGCGGTACTTGTAGTTGGGGTGATCGATGGTGTGCTGGACCCTCAGCCTCTCAGCCTCCTGCATGTATGGCCGTTTCTCAGCCAGAGACATGGCCTTCCAGGTTTTACCTGCAGAGAAAATAAAGAACAGCGAGAGTGAGACTACGTGAATGGACAGCAACTTAAGGCTGGATTTGCACACAATGCTTCTCCTTTTCACAATCAGCAAATGATTACAGCCGACGTTACATTCACTGATGTAATTACTGCTCGGTGTGTGGGTGTATACACAGCAAGTTCTTTACTAATGTCAGTCTATGTGTGTGTGTGTGTGTGTGTGTACAAGGCAAATGCATACAGTAGGCCATGTTCAAGACCATGCCTTTGAGTTACTATATTAAACACGACCATTTTTCAACCTCTAGAAGACATGTGTGCATATAATTGTGCTTACCCAGTATCTTGCTGAGGTCAGTGTTCTCCAGCTCAGGATTGAGTTGGGCCAGCCTTCTGCGCTCCTCCTTGGTCCAGATGATGAAGGCGTTCAGGGGTCTTCTCACTCGTGGGGCTTTGCCCTCGGGGCTGGAGCAGCTGAGCTCGGACTCCCCGGACTGCGGGCTCGGGGGGAACGGCTCCGGCTGCTCCAGCTGCATCATCTCAACACTGGGCAACTTCATGGTCTCTGTCACACCGAGGGAAGGTGAAGCTCTGAAAACCTGCGGCCATCCCAAGAGACTTTAAGCAGCGCGCGGACCAATGAGAGCGCGGAGGAGTGGATTAAAGGTGTGAGGACCGACAGCTCTGTCACATCAAGTGAAAAAAACACTCCCCAAAGTTCAACGACAAAAAACACTCAATGTCAAAATCGACAGATAATGTTCAGTTTCATAAGACTGAACTTAAAAATGACTTAAGCGAGTTGACATGTCCACTATTGGAGGCTAAAACATTCAAATACATTCAGTGTCAAAAACAAAAAAAGGTTCCTAACCTTGAAAAAGACCAGTTGATTTGAGTTTATAATAAAATAGTTCTTAACATTTATAAGATCTTCAACATCAAAACATTATTATCTAAATAAATTGAATAAAAAAAAAACAACCGGACGAAAAGTGAAGCTGTGAATTAGGTTAAATATTACTACTATTTATCTCAATTTTGCCAGATATAAACCTTAAATCAGTCAGTCAGTTGTTTGGGGTTTTTTTCGCAGCGAAATTAATAAAATAATATAATCAAGTACTATATAACTATATAGCAAAATTATATATATTGAAAAATAACGTTTCATGTTAAAACGGTTCGTCAGTTCAACCCAAGCAATTAAACAAGCTTCACTAAATCGATGTTTCATCCAAAGTACTTTAATTACTGATTAATTACTAATTTAAGTTGAATAAAACCACATTGCTGTGTTTACACTGTAAGGGAAAGCTCATGCCATAGCTCCTCCGCAAAGTCCTTGTATCTCCATGTTTGCCGTTGTTGTTGTTTTTGTCATATTTTTAAGTTGGTAGTTCTTTATACTGTGTCAACTTTTAAACGTTTAAGTGTGAATAATAATAATAATAATAATAATAATAATAATAATAATAATAATAATAAATAATAATAATAAATAATAATAATAATAATAATAAATAATAATAATAATAATAATAATAATGGCTTTTTATATCGACTTGTCTTTAAAAGTACGTTTTTAATTCAAATGTCGGCTGTAAAGGACGAGCCACGAGGTATTTGCGTGACAGCAGCGATATATTTAGAAACTGTGACTGGTTTTGAGGGCCATTACCATTTACTGACCTTCAGTGCAGCCTAGCTTAAAACATTTAGTCTGGCGTCTTCACTGTATAATAACTGTATAACTGTCATGAATATTTGGTCAGTTCAAACAAGTACTTTGTGTAAAGTAACGTGTCATTTAAAGTCTTATTTGAGTTGTTTGAACGCTTGAAAATTATGAACGTGACGTTCATAATTTTAAGTTTCATTATTTTACCTACAGGTTTTTTGTTTGTTTCAGCGGAAGAACTGAATATTTCAATGCTCCCGATAGTAGAAGAGTTGAGTCTAGCTGAGAAAGCCTGCTGTATACTGAATGCGTCCCCTGTGTGTTATTATTATAAACACACGTAAGGACAGATGTGTGTGAATACAGGGTGTGTGTGTGAGGGTTATTTTGTTAAGGCTCAGGTTGGGAACGATAAGACGTCGGTGTGGAAGTGTGTGTTTCGGTGAGGAAGGAAGCAGAGCTCTGCCCACATCTTCAACACTGTAGATCAGAACTAGCGGTTTTGTTCTCCCCAGGTCTCCCATGTGCTGTCGAGTCAGAGCACACTGTACAGTGGAACAGGGCAGGGGGTCACTTGAGGGGCTTTTGAGGGTCGAGCTGGTGTAAAATATGGAGTTTCTGCTTTGCGTTGTTTCTTTACAGTTCAGTAAAAAGAAACAGCCTGCTGCCACATGTACAGTACATTTTACAGTCTACAGTTTAGACTGACCTTGTTCAGATATATTGATCGATGTGTCCAACATGGGAAAGGCTGGTGTGAACTAACCCACATTCTGCTGTGCCTTGTTTCATAATCGAGTTGGATCAAAGTTGGATAACAGAGTTGGATCAAAGTTGGATAACAGAGTTGGATCAAAGTTGGATAGTAGAGTTGAATCAAAGTTGGATAGTAGAGTTGAATCAAAGTTGGATAGTAGAGTTGAATAAAAGCTGGATAGTAGAGTTGAATAAAAGTTGGATAGTAGAGTTGGATAAAAGCTGGATAGTAGAGTTGAATAAAAGTTGGATAGTAGAGTTGGATAAAAGCTGGATAGTAGAGTTGAATAAAAGTTGGATAGTAGAGTTGGATAAAAGCTGGATAGTAGAGTTGAATAAAAGTTGGATAATAGAGTTGGATAAAAGCTGGATAATAGAGTTGGATAAAAGCTGGATAGTAGAGTTGAATAAAAGTTGGATAGTAGAGTTGGATAAAAGTTGGATAGTAGAGTTGGATAGTAGAGTTGGATAAAAGTTGGATAATAGAGTTAATAAAAGTTGGATAATAGAGTTAATAAAAGCTGGATAATAGAGTTGGATAAAAGTTGGATAGTAGAGTTGGATAAAAGTTGGATAGTAGAGTTGGATAAAAGCTGGATAATAGAGTTGGATAAAAGTTGGATAGTAGAGTTGGATAAAAGTTGGATAATAGAGTTAATCAAAGTTGGATAGTAGAGTTGGATCAAAGTTGGATAGTAGAGTTGGATAAAAGTTGGATAGTAGAGTTGGATAAAAGCTGGATAATAGAGTTGGATAAAAGCTGGATAGTAGAGTTGAATAAAAGTTGGATAGTAGAGTTGGATCAAAGTTGGATAGTAGAGTTGAATAAAAGTTGGATAGTAGAGTTGGATCAAAGTTGGATAGTAGAGTTGGATCAAAGTTGGATAGTAGAGTTGGATCAAAGTTGGATAATAGAGTTGAATAAAAGCTGGATAATAGAGTTGGATCAAAGTTGGATAGTAGAGTTGGATCAAAGCAGTCAAACTGCGGGTTTCCATATTTTAGGTTGAACTGAAGAGCCATTTATACTGTAAGTATATAAGTTATATATAATTGTTTATGATTGTTGCTGATGTTGTGTTCAGATTTAGGTTCACATGCTTTTCAGATATGGGAGCACAAAGCTGTGCCAGAGATGTTACTGTTCACATACACCTATAACACCTATTTTCCTATCTTGGAGCTCCCCCGAACCCAAGCCTAGCCTCAACCTCAGGATCCAAAAGCAAGTCTTACGTCTTTCAATGAAAGTTGATTTCCTTCTAATTAGAACCGCCAGGGCCTTTAAAACGACAGACCATCAGTTTGACGTCACAAAGACGTTGGACTGTAACGTCTGACTAGTTGAAAATGAATATCGGGTTGACGTCAAAACCCAACACTAACACCATCTAACAATGTTAGTATGTATTTCACTCTGTGTAATCTTAAGACTTTGATCTTAGTTTCGTTAGTCATCATTACCCCACATCTAAATGAAGGCATTTTATGTGAATATGTCGTTGGCACGTGATGTTTGGGAGACATTCAACCAGGTAACGTCTACTGGCGGTCATCTGGGAGAAATAGCTTGACTGGAGTGTGTACACCACTTCACTAAACATCAATAAACATCAATAAAATATACAACATCAACACAATCAGAGCGGACCCCGAGCTGAGGGCGGCGTGTGCTCGCTGTAATGTGCTTTATTCATGTGGAAATGGCCTCGAATCCATTCGAGTCAATTGCATCACTGTTATCAGTGCTTTCCATCATCCTGGAACACACATACACACACAGAGTGGGAGTGTATGGCAGAGCTGGTGTGTGGAATAATGCACCTGTTGCTGCTGTGTGAGAGACTGCGCTGCACCGTGTTGACACCTCGATCAAACACAGTCCGAGTCTGAGTGATCAGAGCAGAGATTTTATCTGCAGGTCTGTCTGCGCGCCAGGCCAGCGAAACCGGCCCCCCCAACACACACACACACACACACACACAAAGCAGAGACGAGCGTTCGTTAATCGATACAATCTGGGAATAATACATGTTAGACAGTCTAATGATACTGTGGGTAATCGAATTGGTTTTTATCATCGCTGATTGATGAGCATTTTGTTAATTGGAGACTAATTCGATCTCGGATGCGCAGCGATGATTATGATGAGATGCTATGAAGATCCTCCAGCCTCAGAACCGCATTAAACCGAGACTGCACTGATCAAAGGCCCGAGCTGCTCAATCAGACTCGATATGATTAGAAACGTGCTTTAATAAACGTTAATAAAACGTGCTCGATAATAAATCATTCACACGATAAAAATCATTCGTCTGATTAATGATTCGAGCGGGTCGTGGGGTGTTCACACTCTCAGCAGTGGGTTATTAGGAAAGTTATAGCTCAGATGGACTGATGATCTCAGCATGCCCTCTTTAAAAGGTTTACACCTTAATCCGGAATCAAATCCGGATTTTTTATGGTTCTGCTACATCAGAAACAAAAACAGTGACCTGAATTATAGATGAACTACACTGTTCAGGGTTCGAGCAGATCTGTGATCAGGCAAGTTTTTTTTAGATAGAGGCATTAATACACTCTTAAAAATAAAGGTTGATTAAAAATAATAATAATAAAAGGTTTTTTGATTTATTAAAATTTATTTTGGGATTTTGGGTCAATAATGAATCATTGTTTTAAATAATCCACATAATTAAAATGATAATAAAATAGAATAAAATAGAATAAAATAGAATATATTGGTTCTTTATTAAAGAAAGAATCGTTCTTGTGTATCATCACTCAAAGAACCATTTCGAGCACCTTTATTTTTAATGCTGGTCTCGTATCGAGAAAGCAAATCAACAACAACAACAACAACAACAACAAACACCTCAAACCTCAGAAATATGCCCATCCTCGCGCGGGCACGCTGTGAATACACACTCCTTATGATGGAGGCGTTTGCATAGCAAAGAAGTGAAATGACAGCGCACCAATACACATTCCGCTAATGCCCGTAATGCGGGTTTGCACTAATAAATGATTGATGATTGCCCCTTTTTTCCTCTCTCTCTCTCTCTCTCTCTCTCTCTCTCTCTCTCTCTCTCTCTCTTCTCAGCTGAGCGCGCGGAATCAACATGAGTCGCGCGCCACTAACGGCGTTAACGGCCTGCAGCTCATTAGCGCGCGCGCACAGCAGGGAAACAATAACTCCAGTTTAGCTGAGTTTCGGTAGGAGGACTCATCTACACACTCACAGCCCTTTCAATGAGTCTGCAGAAAAAAAATCTATAAAATCTATATAAAAAAAAAAAAGCTCACTGATGTGAATGTAATTGTAAGAGTTAAACTGACCCAAATGAAAAGATTATTAATAATAATAATAATAATAATAATATTATACAGCTAATAATAAAATACGGGATTACTGTACAGATGTCTCACCAGTTAAACCCTTTTTTAGCTCAAATAGATATATTATATTTCACATCATTTATAGAATTTGTAGTTTAGTAGATTAAAAATGTATTTAACATTAATTCAAACCTAACAAAAAAAATAACACTTTAAATCACAACCACTGTGATTATTACTGTACTGTGAATTACTTCTATTATAACTTTTATTATATATAAATATTCTAAAAACACTGTTACTTAGGTAGAAATATCCAATTTTGCTATGTTCTATAATATTCTAGCACAAATTGATGTAGGAGAGTATTTGAACTGATTTTATTTGAGTTTAACTGGATACTGGAATTGATCTGAATATTTGAACTGAATTTTAAATGGTTTTAATAATTGAATTAAATGTTATGATTTGAGTTCAACTGAATTAAACATTTCAATTGATCTGACTATTTGAGGTAAATGGAATTTAGGGTTTTACTATTTGAGTTGAATGTTTTGAGTTAAATTGAGTTAAAGTGAATTTAAAATATCAGTTGATCTAAACTTTTTAATCTTAATGTTTTAATTTGAGTTGAATATTTGAATGTAATAAAAAAAATAATAATTCACTGAATTAAACCAGATTGACTATTTAGGTTGTTCAGTCAGGTCGCTCCAATCTGAACTGTGGAATTGAGTTCATGTAGAAGCACTTCAGTACTTCACTACAATTTGATAATTTGCTTTATATTGTTGAATAGTTGAATAACAACACTTATCAAAATAACCCTAAATGAAGCCAGTTCAGCTGCTTACTACAACTTATTTAACCTGCTGAATGGTAAACGTTATATTCATATTAATCAGTGGCCTTTTTTGTTTGTTTGTGTGTGTGTGTGTGTGTGTGTGTGTGTGTGTGTGTGTGTGCTGACCCTTGGCTCTTGGCTGGAATGAGTGGGAATGTGGTAATCCACAGCGAGACTGTGTGTGATTGAATGGCCTCTGTGCTGAATGAATGGGGATTGTCTTGAACACAATGTTCCATTGTATTGGACGGCGGACATATATGAGACTGAGCGGAACAGTGTCAGAACAGAACGCGGCCGCTGTCAGCGAGGAGCTGTGGAGAGCCTGGCTCTCTCTTCCCACTGACATATCACTTCTTCTGGACATAGCGGCTCGGACATACTGGGGCTTGTAGAGCTGGACGGATCTAGCCGGACTGGATACTGTGGAGCGAAGACGCCGGGGTGTTTCTGACTGAACTGGTTTGACTGTACACTCAGTGATAGTGGCTTGAAATGATCTGAACCGAAGTGAATGGAATTCAGCAAACTGAACTCAAACTGAACCACAGCTTTTTGAAGCACATCTGAACTGAACTGAATCTTCTGAACTGGTTTGAAGGGAACATCTGGCGTGGAGATGCTGAAGGTCTGATCAGACTTTAATGAGGAAGATTGTAAGATTTTAGGTTACGAGCTGTGTGAGTTTGTGCGTGTGTGTGTGTGTGTGTGTTCCTACTTCTTTTCCATGCAAGTTGGTCATTTGTTTATATGTAGTGCATCCTTACTTGTGCATTTGTGAGAAATAGTGGCTAAGCAGTGCTTTTACCAGCGTACCGTGGGCCACATTTCCATACAGGGCTTTATCGTATTAAGGAGTGTGAGTGAGTGTGAGTGTGTGTGAAAGGAAGACGCGAGATATTGCAGCATCTCCACACAGTGCTGCATTAAATGGGCATTGTGTTTGTATCTGCACTGTATTGTGGCAGCAGGCCACCGAATCAGATGGGCAAACATACACTATTCAATTCATCCTCTCTCCCTCTCTCATTCCCCCATTGCAGCAGATAAGCAGGTGAGTATGAACACAGCATGAGTGTATTGTCCCCACGCCCCCTCCTCAAACAGGAGTCTGGCCTGTAAGACACACACACACACACACACACACACACATACAGGATTACAAGACCCCCGGGGCACTTTGCTCGCAGAGCCCTCATTAGTGAAATACAACGACACCCCACCTCCTAAAGTACATAATACACAAACACAAACACACACACACACACACACACACACACACTCACACACACACACAGGTTTGTTTTTATACAATGTCAGGACACGGCACCTTTTAGACACCTGTGAAAATGAGACTTACAAAGCTTGTTTATTATCTGGGCAGTATGTCATTATTTGCTCAGTAAAACATTAATATTAGAATAAATACAAATTATATTCATACAAAAAGTCACGGTTTTACGTCACTGTGTTCTTTTATACATCTCCAAAGCTCTCTTAATGGGAATCTCATATTATTTATAGTTATCATCCAACACCTAGTTTGGGAAATCAGTGCTTAATGGCGTTAGATCAGGTGAGCGGATGATGGAATTTAACACACCCATTCTGTCTGCAACAAGGCCTTGTTCTTCAAACTAGCTGGAACTACTTTCTTCAAAATGAAAAACTCTTGCTACTTTTTACTGTATTTATGTATCTGCATCTGCATCTGTTCTAATGTGATCTGGAGGATTTACAAGCAAAAAGACTTACGGCTGAGATAAGTGATTTTACATAGTATACGTCCACACAGCACTGTATGTCCTATGTGCAGTATGTCTCTGTTATATAAGAAAATATGTAAATCTATTTTTTCTTAGGTGTTGATGTGCATCCGTTGAAATAAACAATACTTTGTGGTTTGATGTGGGAGTGCATTAGCTTGTCCATTTCCAAAGCTCTCCTCAAGAAAGTCCAGAACCTACAGTTCCCATCCAACACCTAGTTCCTGTAATCAGTTCTTCATTAAAGTAAACCAAATGAGCTGCCGGTGGTATACTGCACAAATCCATACAGTTGCTGGAGCTCACACAAAAGATCAGCACCCAAACCCGCGTTCCTCTAATCTTTAGTGCAATTCATGGAATATGACTTAAGTATGTGTGTAAATGTATGCAATGCAATAAGAACATAAATGTAATATACGACTTTCAATGCCTAATAAAAACGCTAACCTTAACCTTAAGTGATCAACTCTTAAAGAACTTGAAAAATAAACATACTGTAAAACATACTTTATAAAGTCAGTTTTTGTTGGTTTTGATATTCTATGTTACCCCGGTTTTCCTGGATTTCCCTGGTTGACCAACAAAGTCAACACATTATTGCCATGACAATGTATGAAACTTAATACCCCACCACCACCACCACACACACACACACACACACTAAATAACATTTCTAATAATTCTTAATTTATACTTTTATTTCTACAACATTTTCATACATTTAGTCTAAACTTTCACAGACTAAATTTCCCTAGATTGCATTTCCAGTTATGAAAGCCCATTAGGACTTCATATTTAGTTACACCTCTTAAACTACTAAATACATTGCATAGTCATGGAAGTGAACAGGGTCCACAAACAGGCCCTTGCAACTAAAGGGGTTAAATTCCAGCAACATGTTCGAGGTACAAAAAGGTATAGAACGGAAAGCCCTTGATTCCCTGGACAATAAACGTCTGACTCAGTATAAAAAGCCCTTCCTCACTCCCAACTCGCGGAAGACGTCCTGCTGACCCTTCGCTTCGGTCCGCTCCTGCGGCCTCAGTTGAGGGTGCAGGCCTGGAGCGTATGATCCTTTGAAGAGTGAGGATTTATAACTCAGCAGCATTCAGTGCTAATGCTGAATTGTATTCCGCTTGGAGTGTGTGATAAGGCCACATTATCAGCCTGTGGCTATTGTTCACCTCTCAACCAAGTGTGATCAACTACTGTATGCCACAGCAGGCTGCTGCACTGTATTCAGCTCCCATACTATCACACATGCATACAAAGAGCCATGGCAGTACACACACACACACACACACATACACAATCGCATTATCTTTAATGGGGGGAGTCCATAGAATGGCATACGTGTTATTGTTCCAGAAATTATTACACTGCTGTCAAATTAAAGCTTTATACCTTTATATTGTTATAAAAATTGTTGCTGTCCTGCATTTTTCACATTTTTTCACTTTTTGAGATAATTTAAAGGTGGCAGTTGTGCTTTCTTTTTTTTTTTTTTTTTTTTTAATTTTTTACATATCACAATTTCATGATGACTGGACCAATAGAAATGCTCCAAAATAACTTTTGACAATAATCGATCTGTTTTTCCTTTTAGTTTAAGCTGAATATCATGCCAAATATCTCTTTAAGAACATCTAAGTGAGGACCAGCAAGAATCCCCACAATGACAGAATTCTGTGTTCATGTTTTCCTGAGCTGTAAGAACTTTTTGTTCCCACAAAGCACAAAGAGAACTGAATACAATGTGCGCACACACATACACACACTCACTCACACACAATAGCATGAAATAATCAGGGCCAAGAATAGGCTTCAAGTGAACAATATTACAAAATCTGAATCCATTCACTCTCTTGAACCTTCCTCAGGAGCACAGCACACTCAGAATGACAGACTTGACCAGACCAGTTTAGTGAGTTTAGTTAGTTAATCGACTATTTTCCACAGTTAATTAGTGGGTGGCATGAATGTCTGACACGCAGAAAGAAACTCAAAGGCAAAGATTTTACACAGCCTGCCATCCACCTTTGTTTGGATTTTTTTTGGGTCTGGCTTCTGAGATTTAATTAGGCGACATCAGTAAAGCTAATAATGGCCCACTCAGACTGGAGATCGGTATGGCAGATAAAACTTCCCATCAGACACTGGGTTGTCTCCACTTGTCTGATGATCTACTGCGACTAAATGAATTTGGAGTCTAACAGATTAAACTCTGCTGAACTGGCCAATCTACAGTGCAAATTTCTAACACTAAAATCTAACAGCTTAGTCCTGTATAATTAGTGTACCAGTAATTCGGTGCTAGATACAGTGCATTTCAGCCTTGAAGCTGTGGATCAGTTCAAGTATTTAAGTAGTGGCATTTTTCTAGAATTTAAGAAACTTTTAATTGTCAATGAAGAAAGGAAATAAGGATAAACATGCAGCAACGATACTGACAAAGGCATTTTGCTTTAATTTCCTATCAGAATTCAGTAAAGTAATGTACAGCAATATCAAAGCAGTTATTTATTGTAGTTACCTTAAATTTCCTGGGAACTCTGCAGCCAATAACCTGCTGTAATGACTTTTACCAAATCTACAACCAGTAACCTATTTTCTAATACAGTTTCGCAACCAATAAAGGCAATTATTTTATACTTCGGGCCACAAGAAAGAGACAAAAATGTCCTTATATGAACATTTACAGCACACACACACTCATATTCTCAGCGTTCCAATCTCAGCGCCTTCACACTGCCTCTCTGCTCCTTTGTAGATAAGCTGTGGTGTTCTCTCATAAACACTGACTGCGAGTCGCTTTCCTGAGATTCTGCTTTATTTACACATACGCTGGGCTGAAAGGACTCGGCCTGCTTTTCCTGCCCTTTCTGCCCCTTGCTGCCTCATGCTGCCCGCACAGAGCACACGCCTTTCAGGGCCTTTAGGGCCGCAAACTCAAAATAACGTACAGACATTTGCCGAGTCCCTAGAGGCTGGTTTTACAGGAAAAGACACCCAGTTTTCAGTAATGACCCAGTAATGGAGTACCAATCAATGTGTGAATAGTGATCAACAGCTAGGTTGTAATGAGACGAAAAGTTATATTTTTAAAGAAGTCAACGAGAGTCAGAGAGAGAGAGAGAGAGAGAGAGAATTATTAGTTGGTTTACACTAAGCAGGCAACACATTTCTGCTGTCGCTTACACACACACATACACACCAACAACACAAACATGTGCTTCCTTCGATAAAGTTCAGCACAGCAGCAGAGACTGAAGTCAAGTCCCTCGGGACAGTATCTGTAAGTGTGCTATATATAGAGAGCAATAGCCTCACAAGTACAATAAAACATCACAGAAGAAAGATTAATGTGCCCTCACTAAACTGCCTGAAATACCTCGACTCACAGGCCCGTATAGCCTAGGCCAGCTAAACGTGGGTGCATAACACCAGGGCCATTTTTTGGTAGTTGTGGTGGGCTAAGAGGGAGGCCAAGAGGGAAGGTAATGATAAAGCATATTTTCTAACATCACATTGTGTTGTAGTACTGACACACTTCAACTTCTATTATTCAAACAGAAAAAAATATGATTTTAATTATGTATGTACTCATGTAATTAAGTGAGGGGGCAGGGTTAGTATAACCCATCAAATATGTTCATCCGCAGGTCCGCAGTGGTCCGCAGGCCACATTTTGTGCAGCACTGGTTTGGAGTTGCTAGGCTACCTCACATTATGTTGATAGCTAGCAAGCTGTGTCATCATTCTAGAAAGCAGTATGGATAACTATGGATAGGCACCACCTCCATGTTTCTACACTTAATGCCCATTCTATCCACATAAGAGCAGTCTGTATTTCTATAATCCCAGACTGTAGTCCATCTGTTTCTCTGCATACTTTATTAGCCACCTTTCACCCAAAGGTGTTTTCAAAGGTCAGGACTCCAAATAGCAGGTATTATTTGGGTGGTGGGTCATTCTCAGCACTGCAGTGACACTGGCATGGTGTTGGTATGTTAGTGTGTGTTGTGCTGGTACGAGTGAATCAGACACAGCAGTGCTGCTGGAGTGTTTAAACACTGTGTCCACTCTCTGTCCATTCTATTACCTAGTTGGTCCACCTTGTAGAGGTACAGTCAGAGACAGAAGCTCATCTGTTGCTGCACAGTTTGTGTTAGTCATCATCTAGTCCTTCGTCAGTGGTCACAGGACGCTGCCCACAGGACACTGTTGGCTGGTTGGTGGACTAGTCTCAGTCCAGCAGTGTGACTGCAGTGCTGAGAATGACCCACTGCTCAAATAATACCTGTTATAAAATGTCCAGTGGAATCCTGACCATTGAAGAAGAGGGTGAAAAGAGGGTTAAAATAAATACAAAGGACAATGGGTGTAGAAACCAGGAGATGTTGTTAATGTTATGGCTGATCAGTATTTAAATGAATATCTTTATTAAAACAGTATAAAATCTATTCTGTATCTTTTGAACTACAGCTTCATCAAGCAGTCAGTACTACACAGCCTCTCCATTTAGCCATGTGGTGACTCCACATTACTCAAATTGTGGCTTTGAGGCCTAGTATTATGCAATTGATCAAAAAATGCTGTGTAATACAGGGGACTAATTATACACTCATTGCATTCATATATACATTTTTATGTCTTTCTTTTTGCAATGATTTGGCTAAACCCTGACTTGTACTTATCATGGTGTTATGCAATGTCCCAGTAAGGTGTGTATCTTCATACATCATTCCAGCTGTTTAATTGTTTTATGTGGAGGTTCTACATGTTGGGGATTAAAAGGAATTTAAGGAACGCTTCCCGCAGGTTAGTGTGTTATGCCTGCGGATGCTGTGTGAAGCAATCATGATAGTCCTTTGGAAAATATTCAGGAAATGTGTCTGTAAAATGCTTTTGATGTGAAGGGACAGTTCCGTAGGCTCTAAGTGTTTGTGTTTGAGAGTCATTCTGCCTGGGTTTTGGTTAGTTGTTTTAGTGAAGTGCTGCTGTGCCGGTTGATTGTAGAGGCCCGGACACAGCTGTAGATGAGTAATAGGCTACCATGCTCACAGCTACTCGCCTTGTACGTACACACAAAAGTGACCCACACTAATGCAGCTGGTTCCTGTTTTCAGGCCCTGAAGGCTCTTATTTTTCCTGTTTCCCGCTCACCTGCTCCGCTCCACACTGCTTCTGCCACTACCTCTCTGTGAGCTTCGGAAAGCCTACTTTCACCGTTAAGGGAAGCGGTCAATGATCACAGATAAGTCCAGAAAAGAGTAATCATACTTTGCGTTTTACTGGAAAATAATATACAATCTGCACTCATATTCAATAAACAGAGCTGGCCACATGGTAACATTTTATTATTAATGAATGTAAACAATAATACATATTTACATATTCAAAGATGAATCAAAGAAACAGGCCTACATTTGGGTCACTGAGTGAGTATTCATTTTCAGGATGGATTATGAACCATAGTACTGCAACAGGTCCTTGTCAGTGGGTTTAAGAATCTTCTTCTCAGCCATGTTGACGACCCAGCCCGGTGCCAACCCGAAAAAGATCTGTCTGGGATCCTTTCGCTCCGCTAACATTTTGCACATTGTTTCCGCTGAAGCGTCTGGTAACGTGTAGCCGTATTTCTTTGCAAGTGCTTGCCGGGCAGCCTGGATCTTCTCTGGATCAGCCAGGTAACCTCGGTTATTGGCGTCTGTGTAATATGGGAGCAGGTCTTCGGCAGGTAACATTCGCTTGGGAATGGGCTGGCCAGTCAGGAAGAATGGCACTGGCCTAATGAGGATCTCTAGACACACAATCAAACAAGTTAGCATGAGTGATACTGGCTACCTCCGTGCTTCAGAATCACCAAACAGTATGTGACAAGCTTAACCACTGACCATTATGTAGATCAATCAAACAGTAATCAGCCCTTAAAATTTAGACCCAACTTCTACCACAATTTTTTACAGTTTCTACCCACTAGACTGGAGTCTCTTATCACACCATGCTACCAACACAGGGAGGATAAAGGCTAGCATGTGTCTTCTCCAAGGCACACAAAGCCAGCCAAATGCTTCTTTTTTAAAGTCGCAAATAATGCAATATCACTAACATTCTGTTACATCAGCTAACAGCTAACCAGAGGCTAATTATGCTCTCTGTGACTCCTGGCCATGAATGGCTATGGCATCACGTGATGATAAAAGCCAATGCTAAGATGTCTGTGCCACTAGGGAGTCCCCCTAGACCCCTTTATCCTTAACATAACCGTCAAGATGTTTGGTGTGTTGGGGTTTGCTTCCATCAAAGCACAAAAAAATATATTTTTTTGCAAAGATGTGAGGAACCGTTAAAAGGTTTAAGATAAAGGCACTTTACACTCACATCTCTTTTACATATTTGGTTCTTTATGGAACCAAACATTGTCCTTCTGTGGCATTACTCACCTTCTGAACCCTCTGTAGCACTTTTTATTTTTTAATATCACCAAATTACAATATTTTTTGTTTGTTTCTTTGTTTAACCTGTCTGTTGACAGCATATTAAATAGTTAATTAACTCTATGCTGCTTTGAGCCTGTTGATTTGATGCTGGAGTAGTGAACTCACAATGTGATTATATGATACGTATGTAGAAGAAAAAGAAAAAGAATAGAAAAAAGTGTGCGCATGCATTTACAGCAGTTGACTCACGTAAGCTGCGGGGATCATAGTAGGTGGTTGTGATTACGCCACCACTGCGTTCCACGGCAGCAATGGCTGCTTCAGTTGCCATTTGTACTTCCAGATTCACCTTAGCACAGAAAACGTCGGCTCCCTTTACATACAGAGAAAGACGCTATTAGTCAAGTCACCTCAAGAAGACAACCAGAAGCTAAAACATGACTGACCGCTGCCACCCTCTGGACTCCTAACATACTGCAGCTTGGTATAATGAAGTGACATTTTATGACAGTGACATGTTCTGTTGGCTGAGAGGCTGTATAAAACCAAACCCCTATAAAGTATGTACTTGAATATAGTACTTTAGGTACTATCATTTATGTGGTTGCTGATGAGACCCGTGATTTCAATAACTGGGCCGAACCCAGGGGTCCCAGAGTGGTAGTAGTTCAGAAATATAATAAAGCCTGGTACTAGACAACGACACCTATTTATGGCAACTAGAACTATAACACGAACACCCAAAATAAGCTACATTTATAAGCATCGTGTCAATCAGTTCATGTCGATCTGCTCCAGGGAGTCCTATTTTCTGTTTGCAGTACTTGTACTGTTTGCAGTACTGTGCGTGTGTATGCATTTGCACATCTGTGTCAGCAATGGGTGAAAATATAAAGTTCCTGAATGCACTCATTAGAAAGGGTGTCCACAAAGATAAAGTGTATATTTACAATTGTTTTTACAACAACAACAACAACAACAACAGCAGCCATATTCCATCAAAAACAGGCAACATCCTAAGTGATTTCAACAGTTACTAGTGAACAGTCGTGTAACGCTGACACATACACATGTCCTATTACGTTCCAACCCAAGCAAATCTGTGGTAAGAAGGTCATAAAACTTCTGGTGAAACAAACACAAATTTGGATCTACCTCATCTACAAGTTGAACTCCATAGTGACGTTTGAGAGGCTGGATTGTGACCCCTCTGCCGTTGACCAGCTGGGTGAGGTCTATGGGCTGGGAGGGGTCCACTCGGCCAAGATCGATCAAATACTGCAATCTCCGCAGTGACAGTGGTGGGTACTGGTGCCGAAGACTTTAAAAATAAATAAATAAATAAAAACCTGAGAGTATGACAGAAGTATAAACTTTAATAAGTAAAAGCAACCATTTGTGGGTATCCTACCTGTGTCCCTCGTTGTAGCCATATTTAGGAATAATCAGGTAGAATGGAGTCTGTCCTCCCTCAAAGCCCAGACGGGGACGGTTCCCGCGCTGTCGTTCACCTTTGTGTCCTCGTCCACTCCTATTCCCACCATGCATACCACGGCCCCGGCGTTTCTCCTATGAACAGACATGGTAGATACATAAGCCAACAGACTGTGAATGTGTCCCCTGCTTCAATCCACAGATTTCCATTTTCAGATATGCCCCCGATCAACTGGTGCCACAAATGAGTTAATCACCACTAACGGTCATTGGCCAGGTTTACATTCAGAGATTTTCAGCAATCCCACTGAATTCGTTCCTATTAGGACTGAGATATTCATACGCACGTCTACTCAACAGTGTGATGAAAATTAGAAATTGTTCCTGGAATGGCTCTAATCAGACTTGTCTATTCCGACTGAAACATAGTATACACATAGAGCTGGGCAACATGCCAATATTTTACCTTATCATGATTAAGTTTGTTACCGTGATACACAATATGCTATTCTAAGCATATTGAGGATATTGTTAGTACTTAATAAACACTGATCAACTGCATGTTACATATCTGAACAGTATCTGAACAGTAGTTTGGTAAGAATCTTTTGCTACTGATGTATTTAGTCGGTGATTGCATGTATCGTGATAAAAATTGTGATATAGTATTTTTACCATATCGCCCAGCCCTATATGCACATGGTCGCATTCTATTCTGATTGAGCTATTAGTCAGATTAATAATGGACTACCAGACATCATTTAAACATGACTAATGATGTTTTTCATATCTCCTCACCAGGTGGAAGGTTGATTTCTTGTTTCCTCTCTTGCTTCCTCAGAACATAAAAATAAATCCACAGCATGTTTATGTTCAGGTAGCTTTTATAGCTTAAAGTGTGGACTTTTTATAGGCCTAACTGCATTCCAGTTCTATTCTCGTCCAACAAAGGAGGCGATGCAAACGTCAAATTACTGAAACGACACTACACTTCGCCCAAGTACTCTCGGAAGAGGTGGGTCTTCAGTCTGCATGTAAAGATAGCAAGCGACTCTGCTGTTCGGACACCCAGGGGCAGTTTGTTCCACTACTTGGGATCCAGAACAGAAAAAAGCCTAGATGCTTGTCTTCCATGGATCTTAAGGGATGGCAGGTCAAGCCGAGCCTGGCTTTTGGTGCAGATCGGCTTTTGACCATCTCTAAATCTAACCTTTAGTGTTTAGACAGCTAACACAACTGGATTAATAAATTAAAAAAAACAAGAAACATCGAAAAGAATGAGTGAGTAACTTGGGCTAAATGTGACTAAATCCAACACTGTAGTTCTCTTGCATCTGTCATTGCAGTATCTAAGAACTTGAACACACTGTAAGATTATTTTTTGTGCAGCAGGTTTTTTTTGTTTTTAGCTTAGGACATCTTAACCAACCTGTGAAACACCTGACAGAGATGGTTCACTATGTGGCTAATGTCAATTTGCTTGATACTTTTGCTGGGGTAGTGAGAAAAACAGCAAAGGCCAAAAGAGAATAAACTACAGAAGATAAATGTTACGATCACTGGCAGCAGATACTCATGCTGAAAAGAAACAGCCTGACCAGCTCAAGCTGGTCACCAGCTTTAACAAACCTAGTCAATCACGTTGGATGACCAACTTGCTAAAGCTGGTCATGCTGGTGTACCAGCTACTCCATCAATTCCAAATGAAAACATGTGCTTTGCAGGTCAACAGGTATACTGGTTTACCAGTATAGGGTATGTTTTTGCCTGTATGGTCAGCTTTGACCATCAAAGACCAGCTTAGACTTCCTGCTATCAGCTTCCTGCAAAAGCTGGTCTTGAGCTGGGTTTTTATTTTCAGCAGGGATGAATGAGAAAATACCAATTAGTAAATTAGCTAGCTAGTTAACTACAGTTCTCAGTCATGTTATGCATAAGCCGAAATCTACAGCGTTACTGTAGATCTCTGAACTGGACCAGACTGGCCTGTCTCTGATGCTAACAGGCTAAGATGAGGGTAACGTTACTGGGAGCTCCACAGCGCCAGTACTTACATTTTTCCTTGCACCAGGGTTAGGTCGTAGGTTGGCTAGTGTTATCCGCGGTAAATTCTTCACTATGTCGAGTGTTTTCCCTCCTCCTGTCCTGGATACAGACATTTCTCTGACTGCAGACACTCACTCACCAGTCAACTTTCAAGGGCGAGTGTCATGGCGGAGGAGCACGTGGTTCAGCGCCCCGGAAAAACATTCAAGAAGCAGAAAAGCTGTAAAAATATATATTTAAAATCATTTTAGAGCGTTCAGACCATTACATTTAATTCTATGTAATTAAAATATAAATTAATTGCGTGCACGAACATAATAATAGTTCAAGTAGTTTTCCGATAATGAATAAAAATAAATAACAATAAATTATTTGACCTCTGGGAAACCGTAATGCTAGATGAACAAAGATGTTTCCAACGAATGTCTGGTTAAATATATAAATTCACGCAGTTTTTGTCACTGAATTATGAGCCACTATCAAAATGTTATTCCGTGTGGAGATGCCGGGGATTGAACCCGGGGCCTCATACATGCAAAGCATGCGCTCTACCACTGAGCTACATCCCCTACTGGTCAAGCCGTCGGATTTTCAGCTCTTGAACATGACACACCAGATCATATTGAGTTCAGCAATTCTGCTTGGATTTTAGACTAAATCTTCGCCTTGTCCTGGACTACACAAGATGTGGTGTGGCGTTTCTTAAGTAATCTTTCAACATGTACCAGACCTCACTGACAATGATATTGTGGCTGAATGCAATAAAATGCCCACAGCAAAGCTCTAAAATCTGGCTAGCTAATGTCAAGCCACTACAGAAGAAAACTGTTTGTGTAACCATTTAAATACTAACATTTAAATTATGTTAAAAATTTTATTATTACAATTTTATTTTTTTTCTGATTAAATTACGTTTTAATTGTTTTCCTTAGTCAGTTTAAGTAGCTAGTACTAATGCAAAGGCTTTCAGCTCCCATATTAATGGACACATTTAAACTGTTTCAGCGTACAAATAAATAATTAATAAATAATTTATTTTTCCTTTTTATGTGCAGAATATTAATAATAAAAAAAGGGTCGGTATGGAAAGGAAAACTAGTAGTGTCGCCCTCGTAGATATATCGCTACATACATACACACACATCTCCGGTGGCCAATCCCTACTTCACTACTGTAGCTGCATTCCTCAACACCGCAAGCTAACGCATGTCGCTCATCAGCCAATAGTAGCTGCGGATTGTTCAAGTTACGACAAAAGCACCAATCACAACACTTGTTCCATCAAGGAGGCGGGACTGGAGGCGGGACTTCCTGTGTCATGCTTGTTGTGGTAGGAGGTTTGGGTGGCCCAGGAGAGCTGATCCAGGGTCGGTTATTTGTATCGCTCGTTATCTGTAAACTACAGTGAGGTGTAAAAACGGCTGAACCGAGACCTGCTGGTTGCTCAAGATCAGGACATTAGCGAGAAGGGTCACGGTGCGGCTCCGTAGCGTGCTTTTCAACTCCGCAAACTGGAAACGGTCAGTCTGGACACACAGTGTTGGGTTAACGGACTCGTATCTGTTCCGATTTCTTTCCTTTCAGTTTACTGCTGTTTTTATTCGTCGTGTTTATACTGGCAGGCTGGGGGCTGTGGTCTGTAGCTCGCCAGCTGTTTCAGGGTGTTTTTCCTCGTATTGAATGTAACGCTCCGGTCCGGTGCATGTGCGGTAATAACATGTCAGCGCCGCTGCCCGCGATAGTCCCAGCAGCCCGGAAAGCCACTGCGGCGGTAAGTCAGTGTGAGCGAATGGGGCAAACAACACAACACAGCACACACCGGTGTTTATCAACCCAGTCATCAAGGCCCAACACACTGCTGATGTGTTTGTTACTAGTGTGAAGACTCCAGTTCACCTGTGTCAGGTGTTTCCTCATGGTTCTTCATGTCTGCTCAGTGCATGAGGAGCTGGAGTAGGCTGAGCCTCGAGGACTGGGAACACGCGCCTAATAACAAAAGTGATATCAAATGTAATAGCATACATGAGCCTTTACTACTCTTGTGTCAGTGATCAGATAATGTAATTGTGTACAGATGAGTGTAAGGATGTGATGCACACACACACACACACACACACACACACACACACACACTGAAAGGGACTGATGTGGAAAAATCCCCTCCTTCAGTAAACCTGCCACTCCCACTTTCCTGTCCCTTCTGGCTTACTGTTCTTTTATCACCTGAAATGTCTCCAAAACATACATTAATTTTGATCATATATAAGAATTAGGTGCTATAGCTGTAGTTGTGGTGGATTTTATTTGCAGGACTCACACTTCAGCCCAGTTGTTTGACCACCAACTTTGTTTTCTTTACCACTGCATATCAGTGGCAATACAAAAATAATATTGTGATCATTGCTAAACTTTTTATTACAGAGAAAAAAAACACTACATATAAGAGAATGAGTGTAAGATAGCATGTAGGCCTACAGTCTTCATTCATTCCTTGAATCCTGTTGCTCTTTTTTTGGCCAGGGCAAAGGCACTTTATACTCTTGGTAGAACAAAAAGGGTTCTATGTTGTACTCTTAGAGGGTTATTTGACTTCTAACAAAAGTAGGACCCCTTTTAATGCCAATGCAGAACTTTTTTTTTAATAGGCCAAGTGTTCAGAACAGTAACACACCAAAAACAGCTGTACTAACATCACAGTGCGCCACATAATGTATACACTGTACATTTATCTTGGACTGTTTATTGATATTGAATATCACAATCATTCTAATTTATATTTAGTTAAATGTTTAGAAAATATAGGCATATAATTATTAAGGGGCCCATATCATAAATTTATTTATAATGTTCACATGGCTTTATGTTACGGCTTAATTTATTTTTTCATATCATTCAACCTCTCTTTATCCCTTTATCCCTTATAAGATGCAGGCAAATAAGCTCTGTTCTAATTGGCTGTACTGTATTGTGCCCCATTTCAAAAGCTCTAAGAGCTGAGACGCTTCTAAAAACAGCATTACGAGTGGGTGGAGCTGAATAGGTGGAGATATGTGAATGAGTTGGTTTTCATGACATTTGAGATACATTTGAAATTTTAACTAGAATATTTTTATAATGTTTTCATTGATAATTGTACAATGTAAATACTGTACATACTTTAAACATAACTTTATATTAACATCAAATTATATAAAAAATAAAAATCCAGAAATATACAGTCAGTTCCTTCAGTAGACACCTTTTCATCCTGCCTTAGAAACTAAGGTAACATGGCTATGCCCTTACATTTCCAGGTGATCTTCCTTCATGGCCTGGGAGACACAGGGTAAGCCACACACCTGACCTAAGCTTTGTACATATGTGAATTTTTATGTGAGTGAGTAAAATGTGTATTTTATAATCTTTTTGTTATTTCCATTGTAGTTATCAGTTACTCTTGTTTCTCTTAGGCATGGCTGGGCTGAAGCTATGGCTGGAATAAGGACCCCTCATGTGAAGTACATTTGCCCACACGCGTATGTACAATGCACCTATTTATTACTGATATATACGACAGTTCAAAAGTTTAAAATCACCTGTCATATTAGGAGGCATTTTTTACATGTTCTACAGCAATAAGTATTATTGGTTATATAATTATGAGTAAAATTAAAAACCAGACACCAAAGGTCATTTAGATGATCTATTCATTAAGTAAAAATACACGTCAGGTTTACTCCCTCTAGATTTGATCACCACTTTTTAAACATGTGAAATTCTGCCAGTTCTTGATGCTGCACAGCTTTACAGGTCATTGTAGGATCTTCGAGAGCTCTTCATTGCTGTGGGCATAGTGTTCTAAAATCACATTAGTAAAAAGTAGGGATGGGGAAAATTTAGTTTCTTTGATTTATCTCAGTGTAGACATGGACCATTCTGAATCAGTTCACAAATGTCAAATAGATTTTCAGAAAGTTAATAAAGAAATGTTGACGGAACACAAAAGGCGGAAAAACTCAGAAGTGTGTGAATGAGGCAACCAGACAGTGGTGTGCACGTGACCAGCACCGTCTGCATTAAGAGCATGCCTATGGAAGCACTTTGGCTTCTAAATAGACAGAAATTCATGGCAATAAAAGGTGTAATAGTGTAATTCTCTTGGGTGGAAGCTTTGACATTGCTTGGTTAATGGTCCATACAATGGTACAATGCTGTGTTCACTCTTTGAGAACCAGGGCTTTTATGTCACCAAAACTACACATTTTATCACAGACAAGTGTCAGCTAGAATCTCATGTGCTCCAAACAAGAGTAGTGAATAAGAGCCACATGGGTGCAGATATGGCCGAGCTGTTAAAGACTGTCTCAGAGTTACGGTAGATCCCGAAGATCTAAGGTTTAGCCTCAGTGATCGATAACGCTCCAGCAAATCCCTACATTCCAAATGCTAGGTCCACATGCTAAATCTGGCCTTTCAGCATTCGATTTATTTCATTTAGGAATTATCTTGAGATGCAGCATTATACAGTATTATACAGGTTAGAAAGTAGTATCAACAACACTGATTTTAAACTACTAAATGGAGATTTTCAATTATTTTAATTGGTGAAGTATATGTCGCTTTCAGTAGTCTTTTTATTTTTCTTTCTTGCTTTCACTGGGCCAGGCCGGTCATGCCAGTCAGCCTCAACATGAACATGGCAATGCCTTCCTGGTGAGTCTAACTTTTAATATTTTCCATTGTACAAATGCTCTAGAGTGAGTTGTTACCTGGGTTATTTATATGATGCCATCAAACTATGTGCTGACTCTCAGGTTTGACATCATCGGTTTGAACCCAGATGCAGAGGAGGATGAGACGGGCATCAAAAAAGCTGCAGAGAGCAGTAGGTTCATCTCTAGTGTTTTAGTGCATCACTACATTAAAATCGTATTTAGAAACGTGCTGAATGGCTAACATATGTTTCTAATGGCTGTTTACTGCTTCAGTCAAAGCTTTGATTGATCAGGAGGTAAAGAATGGTATTCCTTCTCACCGGATCATACTGGGGGGCTTTTCTCAGGTGAGAAACGAAGCAGCAGGTATGCTGCAGCATTTTTCAGCCAAATGTTTATTTATTACACCTGTAGCAAACAAGTGATTAGCATACACAGTAGTTTATCATTGGAATACAGTATTTTCGAGATGGGACAGGGTTTCCAGAAGAAAGAGTTTTTCCAGGCCTTGTCTGATCACCATTGATAGCAGAAGTATTTATCACTCTTTTGTACAAGAACACTAAAATAAAACTATTGAATAGTTCAATTTATATACACTCACTGAGCCTCTTTTTTTTGAATACCTGTACACCTGCTTATTCATGCAGTTATTCAGCCGTGTGTACATGAGCCAGCAGCTTCAGATGAAGTTCACACCAACCACCATAATAAGGAAGAAATGTGATCTCAGTGATTTCAAGCATGGCAGGATAGTTGGTGTCCTAAAGGAAAAACACAACTGTCAGTCAAGAACAGAAAGCTGAGGCTGCAGTGGCCACAGGCTTACCAAAACTAAACAGCTGAGGGCTGGAAAAACGTAGCATAAACCGATTTCTCGATTTCTGCTCAGCCACACAGATGGTAGGGTCAGAATTTGGCACCAAGAGCATGAATTTATGGACATAACATGGCCTTGTGTCAACAGTCCAGGCAGGTGGAGGGAGTGTAATAGTGTGGGGAATGTTTTCTTAGCACACTTTGAGCCTGAAGAATTCTACAGTTTTGCAAACAAATGGAGACCCTACCCAGTATATATATTAGTATAATAGTGTGCTCAGTAAGTGTATAGTACTGTGTAAAAATGGCCATTAAGTACATATTATTTATTAATTAATTAAAAAATATTTTTAAGCTTCATATGTTTAACATATATATCATATTAAATGTTGCTGTGTTTACTGTTTCACCTCTTTACCTCTTTTCTAGCTTCCTTTCTTTTTTAAAGACTGGCTTTCAGCTTTTTTTCCTCACCTCCAAAGTTTAGTCTTAGATTTTGGAGCATTTCCTGCTTTATCACATTCACTTATCTTGAGGTCTGAACTCTGCACTTTAGTCCATCCATTGTTCTGAGAACACCAGCAGCTTCAGCAGTTTTCAGATGTTCCTCTGTTTTACTAGAGGGTACTTTTAATAATAAAATTAATATATATATGTGTGTGTGTGTGTGTGTGTGTGTGTGTGTGTGTGTGTGTGTGTGTTTAGGGTGGTGCGCTTTCTCTTTACACAGCTTTAACTACTCATCAGAAACTTGCAGGTGTTGTTGCTCTGAGCTCCTGGCTTCCCCTCAGGAACTCGCTGTCAAAGGTAGTGTGTTCGTGTTGCTTTTGTCATGTACTTTAATCTGCTACATTGCATCACAAATTAAGACCTACACCTACACCGATCAGCCATAACATTTGCACTAACTGCCTAATACTGAGTAGGCCCCCCATTGTGTCACCACAACAGATCTGACCATTCGAGCCATAGATTCCACAAGACCATTGAAGGTGTCCTGTGGGTCTGGCACCAGGACAGCAGATGCTTTAAGTCCTGTATGTTGTGAGATGGGACCTCCATGAATTGCATCAGTGACCCTGATGCAGGTTCACAAGGAGTTCCTTTCTTCCACCACTTGTTATGTACTGTCCACTGCTTACCACAGAACACCCCACAAGACCGGTCTGGTGTTTTGGAGATGCTCTGACCCAGTTATTCAGTCGTCTTGGCATTATAATTTGAACCCTTGTCAGGATGGCTCAGATTCTTATGCTTGCTCATTTTTTCATGCTTTTAGTACCTAATCACCTTCAAGAACAGACTGTTTTACTTACTGCCTAATATGAAGCATTTAGGTGGGCTATTATCTGGGGTGCTGTTAACTTGCGGTTTCTGAGGCTGGTAACTCTGATGAACTCTTGGTCTTTCTTTCCTGGGGCGGTCCTGATGAGAGCCAGTTTCATCATAACGTTTGATGGTCTTATACTTTCAAGGTTCTTTCTTAATTAAGTAAAGTAATGATGGACTCTCATTTTTCTTGACATAGTTCTTTCCATAATATGGATAAGAACTCACACACTTCACAACACAACTGATAGTCTCAAACACATTAAGAAGACAAGAAATGAAAGGAATTTACTCCTGACAAGGTATAGCTGTTAACTAAAAGCCATTCCAGGTAACTAATTCATTAAGCTGACTGAGAAAATGCCAAGATGTGCAAAGCTGTCATCAAAGCAAAAGGTGTCTAAAAACCTTTTTCTTTGTTTACTAAATAATTCCATATGTTTGTCTTCATAGTTTGGATGACTTTTTGGATGAGATTTTCTCTCTCTGCAGTCAGTGATTGGCAGTAATAAGGAAATAGCAGTATTGCAGTGTCATGGGGAGGCAGATCCTCTCGTGCCTCTGATCTTCGGCTGTCTTACGGTGGAGAAACTCAAGACCATGCTGAACCCCAACAACATCACCTTCAAGACGTATCCCAGGATGCCTCACAGCGCATGCCCAGAGGTCTGCTGTCTTAGACTTGCCCACCATTCATGTCTACTCACGTTGATTTCAGCATTGAGAATAGGTTGATGAATTTAGCAGTGCTGAAACAGTATAGGAGCTGTGTTGAGTTAAACCACAAGGTAATACAGCAACAAGTTTTACAATTCAACCATTTTTGTCTTCTCTCTCTCAACAGGAAATGATGGACATAAAACAGTTCATTGAGAAGCAGCTTCCTCCGATTGACTAATCAGCAAAAAGCCTAATGGATCATTTGTACTGATCAATAATCCAAGACTCTCCAGCTGCTATTTTTTTCATCTGACCGAACTAAGCACATACAAACTCTCCTGCACCCAACCTGGACTAAGTGTGATAGTAATATCAAACTGTAATACTAAGCCTAACTGGAATCATCCTGAACTATATCCTCAGAGTCCACCACGAACAATGTTAACCTCCTGACCGCCTGACACTGTAACCTTTTGCTGAGGTTAAGGTTGGGTTGTCACAGACATGTCACCTGTCAGAAACCCAGTTCCTAAGACTACTGTAGGGCTCGTGACACAGTAGTCCAAACTGTAGGGCATTCGCTAATGTTACAAAGCCATCTGATTACTGATGAGTGTTTGGTTGGGGGAAAAGGGCTCCTAATGTCAAATTGATATGAATAAAAGAAATGAATGATGCCTTGAGATGGCAGTGTTGTCTTTGTGTGGGAAGGTTTTGTATGTTTGCATACAGTCCTGTGTTGAGAATGGTCCAACACCAACAAACTGAAAGCTGGTCGGTCTTTTGGCAGTCCCCTTTCCATTGATGGAGGGTACAAGATCTACTAACTGAGGGGTTACAGTCAGTAAATGCCAAACTACAACATGCACATACAGTGAAGAAAATAAGTATTTGAACACCCTGCGACTTTGCAAGTTCTCCCACTTAGAATCATGGAGGGGTCTGAAATTTTCATCTTAGGTAAATGTCCACTGTGAGAGACATAATCTAAAACAAAAATCTGGAAATCACAATGTATGATTTTTAAATAATGTATTTGTGTGTTACTGCTGCAAATAAGTATTTGAATACCTGTGAAAATCAATGTTAATATTTGGTACAGTAGCCTTTGTTTGCAATTACAGAGGTCAAACGTTTCCTGTAGTTTTTCACCAGGTTTGCACAAACTGCAGCAGGGATTTTGGCCCATTCCTCCACACAGATCTTCTCCAGATCAGCCAGGTTTCTGGACTGTCACTGAGAAACACAGAGTTTGAGCTCCCTCCAAAGATTTTCTATAGGGTTTAGGTCTGGAGACTGGCTAGGCCACTCCAGAACCTTGATATGCTTCTTACGGAGCCACTCCATGGTTATCCTGGCTGTGTGCTTTGGGTCATTGTCATGTTGGAAGACCCAGCCACGACCCATCTTCAGTGCTCTAACTGAGGGAAGGAGGTTGTTCCCCAAAATCTCGCAATACATGGCCCCGGTCATCCTCCCCTTAATACAGTGCAGTTGTCCTGTCCCATGTGCAGAAAAACACCCCCAAAGCATGATGCTTCCAACCCCATGCTTCACAGTAGGGATGGTGTTTTTGGGATGGTACTCATCATTCTTCGTCCTCCAAACGGACTCTGCCATGTAAGAACATTCCATTTCTTTGCCTTAAGATGATCCTGGGTTGTTTTGAATTATGTTTTGGGATATTATCCATGTGTACAGTGAAGCGCCATCCCATCAGTTTTGCAGCAGTATAGTTTTCTACACTTTACCTACCAATTTTTAGACACTTCATCCTGCCAACAGTCATATCACCAGTAAACACCAAGGATCCAGTTCCATTGGCAGCAATGCATGCCCATACCAGAACTACGCAGGCTTTTGAATGTTTTCTATCAGTGTCTTTGAGTGTTCCCATGAAGGCATCTCTCGACCTTGATGATGATATGTCTACCTCCTTGAGCGTGTTTTTGACTCGATGTCATGGAAGGTTCTGTCACCAAGGAAAGAATTCTGGGTTCATCTACTTCAGTTGTCTTCCACATTTTTTTAGTGTAGCCAAGTTCACTCAAGTGCATTCCTTTTTTTTAAGCATCAACCAAATTGTTGATTTGACCACTCGAGAATTCCCAGGGCACCAAATAATGCATGGGCACGGATTCGTTTCCAACAAAATGCAACAATCAGTGCCTCCAACACTGTTTACATTATTATTAGAAAATTGTTAATGTCAAAAATCTGATTTTGTCAAGTAATTAGTAAAACAAATGATTGAACACAGAATCACTGGCAAATATTTGTGCTTTATTATTGATTTAACTCTCTTTATACAGTTTGTCCCGGTATACACAAGTGAATATATCAAATGCATTCTCTGAACTTCAAAAACATGCATGTAGTCATAAATATAAGATCACAAAACTCTGTTTTATTGGTCCAAGGAGATCTATTTCAGCTCTTTTCAGCTTTAATGTTCTGCTGCCTGTGTGGATTTCTGTGTGTGTATATGTAGGTTTGTTTTAAATATAGTCTTCACTTCTTCTGTTCTAATATAACAGAAAGCACCTTGATCTGTAGTGAAATGAATATTCAGAACAACTATATATATATATATCTAATCTACATGATCTATATGTATAGCAAGGCACAAGTAAGCATCCACCGTTATCAGTGCCTTTTGCACAACTGAGGCAGAAAATATCTTCATATCTTCTGATTTGTGGAACTCTGAGACCAAACAATTTCCCTTTTTCAACCAACAACGATCACTTTAATGGAGTCATAAACTGTTAGAAAAATATACAGGAACTGCAGTACAGTACATTGGGACTTTGTAAAGTGAGCGTGTTGTATGTGCAGTGAATAAGGTGACGTAAGGTGTATCAACATCTTAAAAGTTTAGGCTGATTAAGATTCACCCATGTGTTAAATAATGCCAGGCCCACACTGCCTGCAGGATAATTGGTAAACATTAAGCATGCTAAAATTGGACAACCATGGCTGGACTGCTATTCTCAGAAGAGAATACTAACCCCCTCCAGGACTAGCAAAAAGGTCCTGACAATTATCTTCCCAGATTTTCCTGTATCCAATCTCTAGCCCAATGATCTACTCGCAGTCCAGCCACGACCACCATGAAGTGTCAGTGAAATGCTGAATCACTCGAAAGAAATACAATGTTGATATTGTGTGAAAAGTTTGAACACAAGAAATTATGCAAGATATGAGGGATTCTGGTTCGGCAACGAAATCTGAAAGTGTGTGGGAAAACCTTTAATGTGGATGCTGTGATGTCTGAGGACACAGACTTTACTTTACTTGGCTAGGAGACAATAGCCTCTTTGGAGAGACTCAGATGATTCTCAATAATATCAGGGTTTTAGGTTTTAGGTGGGATCCGGATTAGGATTAGGGTTAAGGAAAATCAAGGTGAAATGATTCGATATTTAGCTAAATGCAAAGAAACAGTAAGTACAGTATCTATAAACCAGCTAACGAGTCCTCTCCAAATAAATGTTTGCCCATAAAATCTGTGGAATCTGTCAATATGTGTGGGGGTCTTGTACATTTTCAAAAGCTTGGATTTTTGAAAGTCTGAGATTCAGTGGGCTGAGTATTAGACACTACTCTCACAGTATTGTCAAGATACTACTGGGGTGTATGGGTTTAAAAAAGTGAGAGAGAAACTGGAGGTGTGTGTGTGCATTAAAACTCATTGGGTGTCGGAGGTGCTCCAAGCTTTTGATCAGATCTGTGTACGTGTGGTGTGTGTGTGCGTGTGTGTGTGCGTGTGTGTGTATGTTAAGACTCATTGGGTGTCGGAGGTTCTTCCAAGCTTTTGATCAGATCTGCATACATGCTGGAGTTAATGTAACGAGGGTAGGAGTCTCGCTGCATGAGTGTGTAGATTTGCTGCTGCGCGTCATCAAATGTTTGTGAGCTCGGCTCCAGCATGTTGGTGTTGATCACTTCCCGCACACGAGAGTCCAGACTCACCTGGATGAACACATACAGACACAGCAAAACATGTGTACAGTATGTACCCATTTAAATGTTGCGTGTTTAGGGCAGAGGGGGGCACAACCTAAACCAGTGTGGCATCGACTTTTCTTGTAGTTAAGCAGATCAGATTCACCCTGAAGTCTAATACCATAAAAGTTGTGGTTAAGTGGCACAATTCACACTATACAACATTCCTTTTCCTTTTGGTGGCTGTAACCTAGACTCAGTTTGGAGCATGTACATAACTGTAAATAAAAGATAATCCAAAAAAGAAAGCCAGGCTAAAGTCGGCCTCCGCACTGCAGGGTTAGTTTAACTAAGAAAATTATGTGAGACGACAAAAGAAGTCCATATTCTTCCAAATGCATTTAAAATATGAGAATTAATAACAGCATAATAGAATGTAAATATATTTTTTATGCAATTTGTTTAGTCCTTTTTATGGAAAATCTGTGCATAAAATGTTTTTCCAGGACACATTTAAATACTTATTGTATACATATTAGTTCTTATTAAATAAAACTGGTAAAATTGGCAATGGCAACCGGAAAAACTGGCAATGCTGGGCGAGGTCAAAACTGGCACCACGGCATTACTACGTATAGGCCATGGGCTTCACCCAGCATCGCTACTGTGGCTTTAGTATTGCTACTGCACTGTTACCACCGGTACCGCTGCTAATGCTGCGTCTATTGGCCTCGCCAAACATTGCTGCCACGGCATTAGTCACAAGCCATGTTCATGAGGTCCTGGACCCTTCACATTCGAAAACTAGTAGCTATGTGGTCTACAGCGTAAGGCCCTGAGGCCAAGGCTTTAGTCCTTTACCAGGTAGAGTCACATGAAATGGTACATGAAGCATAATAGAGGTCATTTTATGCAGATATTTTGGTCCCAAACTCCCCATTAGTCAAAGGTCATTGACCAGAATATGCAGTCAAGGCTTGCCTGGTATTGAACAGCACGATTTCCAGTTTTTCACTACAAAGACCTCATAAATGTGACTGTGGGTTTGTGTGTGTATGGAGGTAAAAGTACCTCTCTAGGCGACAGAATGGAAACGTAGTCCTCGTATATTTGTTTAACAGTCTGTTCCACTGCAGTTCGGTTGGTCTCTTTCTTCAGCTCCTCACAGGCCAGCCAGAACAGCAGGTTCTCCTCGCTGAACTCCGTCTTGAGAAATTGCCGGAAGCTTGCGCGGCCACGAGGACTTTTAATCAACTGTTCAAATGACTGCGCCCACAACTGCACCTCTTCCAGTGTGGGACCGCGTCTGTATAGCCAAAGGGAGGAAACGACAGATGCATTAGTCATTGTAACATTGCCTACCATTTCCTATTTTGCCATCAGCACTTGCTCAATATGTAACAACACACAAACACAATCACTCTCGAAGGAGTACTGATTACTTCATAGCAGGTAATGGAGAACTACAAGATTCAGTTATACACTAACATTCAGAAGTTTAGAGACAAAATGGGTATTTATATTTTCTATTTTAAGTATTTGAGGAACAAAACGGAGGTAATTACATGAATAAATTAAATGTAATTATTAAATTACACTTAATAATTACATTTAATTTGTCCTTAAAACTGAGATGACCACTTTTAAAAATATGAGGCATTTTGGAAATTCAATTCTAGATCTAGTGTCCAGGCTGACTGATGTTCCGATGACCAATGATCGGTTGGCCAGTACATTTACATTTACGTCTAAGGCATT
This sequence comes from Salminus brasiliensis, assembly GCF_030463535.1. NCBI lineage: Eukaryota > Metazoa > Chordata > Actinopteri > Characiformes > Bryconidae > Salminus > Salminus brasiliensis. Next base: position 25,460,105 of record NC_132886.1, read on the forward strand.
TAGGAAATGGTCCTATCCAGAGCGGCTTACAAAAGTGCTTCACTGTTTACTCAGAAAATACCCTTAGCTAGTTTGTATCGGCTAGGATCCAAAAGATTCCTCTAAGCTCAGACACTACTAAATACAAAAGTCAGTATGGAGACCACAATACTCCACATACTCTACACTAAGTGCTCCTGAAAGAGCTGGGTCTTCAGTCTGCGTTTGAAGACAGCGAGCGACTCTGCTGTTCAGACACCCAGGGGAAGCTTGTTCCACCATTTCGGTGCCAGGACAGAAAAAAGCCTGGATGCTTGTCTTCCGTGGATTTTAAGGGATTGTGGGTCAAGCTGAGCCATACTTGAAGCTGAAAGAGCTCTTGGTGCAGATCAGCTTTTGACCATTGCCATCAAATATGGATGGGTTGGTCCGTTCTTGTCTTTGTAGGCCAGCGTCAAGGTTTTAAATCTGATGCGGGCAGCAGCTACAGAAAGCCAGTGAAGAGAACGCAGCAGAGGAGCTGAACATGTCTGAACTGAAGACAACCCGTGCCGCTGCATTCTGGAGAAGTTGCAGGGGCCTGATGGTGCTCAAAGGGAGACCAGCCAGAAGGGAGTTGCAGTAGTCAAGTCTTGAAATGACAAGAGACTGAACGAGCACCTGGGAGGGCTCTCTAGAGAGGAAAACATTATTTATAATGTTGCAACAATTACCAAACCCAATAGGAAGCACCCTCTTGTCAGTGATATACCAGCAATACAGGCTAAACATAAATAAATATCCTATATGAAAAAAAGTATGAACAAAATAAGAAAATTAAAGACCAAAATCCTCCCCCATTACAACAATATTTTAGTTACTTGTGCCAATTAAGAGTTTAGACTTACACAGGTCAATAAATAACCATTTATATAAACCTGTTATAATATATGTAAATATAAACTGACATCAGAATAATTATATTATACTAGCGGTTATCCTAAACTTCAGTTTTGGTACCCATCACTACATTTTGGGCTATAGTTTGGTGATTACCCTGCTGGACACCACACCTGTTTAGAACTGAACAACTCTGTGTCTGCGAGTGTGGAGCGTCACAAACAGGTGAGAACGATGTGGTACTCACAGTTCCTCGGCCTCAGTTTGTTTTTCACAGATCCTCTCCGGAATCCTTTCATCCTTGGAAGGACGCACTGTAAGACTATACACACACGCACATAATGCAAAAACATGTTTTTTATCTGCACTATAAACACGCGCTTAGGTGCGCAACCTGAGTGTAAGCAGGATCCCGCTGTGTATACAGGTCTGTGCGTGTGTGGTTCCGCTGGGATTACACTGTAAACCTCCTGAAGCTTAATGAATGTTCCCAGCACACCTGCACCTAATCCACGACCCCCTCCCCAACACATACTCACACAAAATAATAACACACAGCACATACACAGCTTACAGTACGGCATATACAGTGGCGTACAAAGGGTTTGGGCACCCCTGAACAAAATATCTGTTACTGTGAAAAGCTGAGTGAATGAAAAATGAGCATACTAAGTAACACCGCCATTGGCAAGCATACGTCTGTAAACGCATTGCCTTCTTGTTCCTTCTTGTTTTGGGGCCTCTTGCATGCACTGCTCTTTTGAGGTTCTTCTGATGACTCTTCTTTGAAGGCCATATTTGTGCAGGTTTCGCTGCACAGTAGAACAGCGCAGGGTCTGCTAAATCTACCCGAAGGTCTTTTGCAGTCAAACGGGAATCCTGCACGTTTTTCAAACCTCAACTTTTCAAACCTCTGCTCTCGTGTTCCTTGCGAACCAATGAAATACGTACCTGAAAAATCTTTGCACACTCCTATAGCCTTTAGGGGCTGCTTCTCACAGTCTATAAAGATTTACAAATGTGCTTCAAACCTGGCCTTTCCTTACAATGACTGTGAACAAGCTGTAGCCCTAAGAAGCTTATTAAGAGGCTGAGTTCTTGGTAAACGTTTTTTAAGCTCAAATCTCTAGAGGGTCCAATCCTTTTTTACTGTGCTCCTTTTCTTCTTTTCCACTCTAAAATTGCACAAATCAGCCTTGCTTAACATGCTGGAATGAATGTTTATTGAAGCCTTTGGAGATGAGTTAATCTTCTACTCCCTTAACTATTCACAGTAATAGAAAGTGAGAAATGAGAAAGGGTCCAGCACCTGTGCATGTATATATATATACATGTATATATATATACATGTACATATATATATATGTCAGGGTTTGTTAATAAAAAGTAAGAATGTATTAAATATTCAATAATACACTGTAATTATCCATCTATACTCATTTCAGAGGACACATGATGAGTTCATACTGTGGTTAAAATGAAGTCAGTATTACTTAGATAATAAGATAATCAGATTTCAATCATTTTAAAGTAATATATCATTATATAACATATAAACATATAATATTTATATAAAATATATAACTATATAATATTTCTAAATGATATTTTAAGACATATTTACTCTATTAGTTGACATCGGCCTACTACACTGAAACACACACAGTGAGTGAGTGGGTGTGTGTGGTGTGTGTGCTAATATATTTATAAACATGTATCTTCCTAAATGTTATTTAAAAAGAGCGTACCCTGCTTTTGTGGAGTTTCTACTGTGCAGGGAAGACTTTTTGCTAGATTTTAAAGCATTGCTGTGAGGATTTGATTGCATTCTGTGAGCATATGTGAGATTAGGATGTTGGATTATTACTACCCCACCTCATCCCCAACTCCCCAAGTCCTGGATGAAGGACCGTCAATCCAGAGAACACTGTTCCACTGCTCCACAGCTCAATGCCCCTTCAGACCCCTCTAGCCCACACCTGGCATAAACCATAGCCAATAGGTTCATGTTAATCCGCTCCAAAGAGTCCTATTATATTCTCCACAGGGACTAGACAAGCTGTGTGTGTACATCTGCACATCTGTGTCAGCAATGCGTGCAACCTAAAGTAGCTGAATGTGTTCATTAGAAGAGGTGTCCACAAACATTTCATATTGTGTATAACAGCGATCCCAAACTTTTAAACAGTAGTGAACTGTGGGAAAATTCAGACATCAAAGAACATGATTTCAGTTGGTTTGATTTGAGTGGCCTTGACTGAGTCTGGCTTGATTTACATTGTGTATAAACTGATTTGTGTGCAGGCTCTGTGAGCCACCAGTTTCAAAGAGCTGCCGTGAGTTTCTGTACACATCCTGCACTTTGTAGACTACATATGTGGAGACTACAGAGCATGTGGCACGTTGTCCAGAGATGGACAGAAGTGTGTGCGAGTGGGTGTTATTACCAGGAACAGCTGCAGCAGCAGCACCAGCAGAAGCAGCAGGCATTGGGGGGAGCGTTCAGCCAGCCCAGAGTGTGTGTGTTCACGCTGTCCAGCACATGTGCATTGGAAGGCGTGATCCGTGTGTGGCCGGCGTTGCCAGGGTCCTGCTCTGGACGTTTCCCCATCTCCACTGGCTCTGACCCCATGAGCTGCAGAACGGGAACTTTTATCTACACATCAAAAACAGTGTTGCGTGTAATATCAGTTTTCATTTGTGTACATTTAGTAGCTGCTTCTGCTGCACCTAATGCATTTAAAAGTATGTTCTTTTCTTAAAGCTTTTATGATGGTGACAAAAGCAAAAACAGAAGCTATTAAACAATGATTTTGCCCAAAAATGAAAATTGTCCCCCTTGTTCAGCAGTGAGGTCATGTTTGAGTAATTTGAGACATTTATTTCTTTTTCTGTACAAATGCGACTTCAGAAGATTTTAAAAAAAAAATACAAAGTAATTACACCGAATTTTGTCAGTGTATTTTTATGGCATATCATGTCAATCACTATCAGAAATTACATAGGCAAGTATTTTTAAAACTATCTAAAGTGTTGATTCCAGCGATTTTACACTGGTTAAAATTAAAATGTAAAAAAAAAAACATATACATTTTAAAAGTAAAGATTAAGCAAAGTTTACACATTATATATGTATTATAATATATATAATAATATATATATAACATTATTATATATATAATATTATACATACATTATATATACATGTTATACTGTTAATTTTCAGTAAATGTTATAATATAATAGATGTTATAAGATGTATTATACATGAGACATTCTAATTTTCAGTTTAAGCAAATGTTAAAATGTTATTATATTGGAAAAATACATTTTCAGTATAATACAATAAATGTTCAAAATGTTATCATGGAAAAATGCATTTTCAGTGTAGTAAAGTAAATGTTACAATGTTATTACACTGAAACATTAAAATTGTCAGTATAATAAAATATTACAAATATTATTATACTGAAAAAATTACATTTTCAGTATAATAAAATAAATGTTATAATGTTATTAAACTGAAAATGTAATTTTCCGTATAATAAAGTTACAAATATTATTCTGGAAAAAGCTCATTTAGTCTCAGTCTTTAGATTTTTTTTATCTATTCATGGCGGACAGGTGCATTCAGGACGTTGTAAGGTTAAAATAGTCCCAAAAGTCCTTTTAGATTTTCCTCTATTTGATCATTATTAATATCAACGAACATGTAGCTTTACTGGTGGGTTTGAATAGTGCGAATGACTATAGTTATACTGTAGACACCTGGTTCCCATCACCACCACTGAAAAGGAAGTAAGAATCGGTCATTTTCTCTACAATGCACATCATCAACTCACATCAAACCACTATCAATGACTCTGTTTACATCTCAGCAACTGAATTACACATTGGTATTCCTCTTCAACAATTTGACTTAGTCTGAGCTGGTGCATAATGACTTAGGCAGCTGTCTGCATGAGGCTAATTGGTGGCTACAGGCTTGTTCAAGGCTGCTTGTTAGGCTAGCTATATGAGCCTAGTTGATAAAGTAGCAAACCTCACCGACCAATCATGTCTTGGCTGACTGACTACATTTAGGATGAGGATAAGCGTAATTTCTTTTTTAACCTGCACATTCATTAATCTTTACCTCTAGATATAAATCTTGGTTGCAGTCGCACAGCAGTATGACTGTGTATGCAGACACACACTGGTGTGTGTTCAGCATTTAGTACAGCAATTCAGCATAGGAGCAATGAAAGCTGTAACATGCTTAATTAATTTAAGCAACTGTCCACTGGGACATGTCCAGGTGGAGGACTGCATGCCACAATACACATGAGGCATGCAGCAATGACTGAAATCCTCTGAGATCAATTACAACACAGCACCTGAGCACACCACAACAACAGTACACACACACACACACACACACACACACAGGCTTCCACTGGCTCTTCCATTCATGTCTACACTTGATCATATACTGCATCCTCACTATCGTCCAACAGCAGCACAGCACAGGCGCTATTTGTGCTTGAATCAGTCTGCAAATGGAGAAGACGAGGTGAGCCATTTCCAGCCCAGCAAAACGCATAAGCACACATAGTCCCACAGGCCGTGTGAAGCACAGCAGCACTAAACGCCCCTGACTGTAGATTAAACTGCAGCTCTGTTGGTGCAACGCCAGCATCGCTCACCAACCATCTCCCTGTTTTACTGTCCTCTCTCCTTTCTGTCCTCATTATTCGAGCATGAGACACTGGACGCGCTGGATTCCCCCTCCATCCATTCCTCAGCTCCTCAGCTGTGTCTCTGAGAGCAGGACGGCGCTCCTCCACGCGCCGCCAGGCTGGAGCAGCAGCACCGATTCAGCACCGACCGTCAAAGCGCGTTAATTCATCGGCTCATTTTAACGTGACTTACCGTCTTAGCATTGGTGGCCGGTGTGAATCGCTCCTGGCGCGCGGCTCACACGCCCATCATCATCATTCTCCTCATCCTCAGCCTCAGCCTCATCATCATCATCATCATCATCATCTACTCTGCGCTCTCCTCCAGTCCGCTTCTCGACTCCACGCGCATGCGCACTGCGAACTGTCCTCTGAGAGATTACAGGCGTTTATAAGTAAAGAAAAACACATTTTAATGCTCATGATTTCCCCCCATCGTTTCTCAATAACAACCTGTTAAGTTATTTTTCTCAAAAAGTAGTTTTTGGACATTTTGGACATGGCATTTCATAAGGACATTAGCATTAGCATGTCCAAATACAGTAAACAGCTGAGAGAGTAATGTACATGGCCAGATTTCTAAAAAGTGCAAAGTTGAAGAGGAATTTTCATTGTTTACAGCTGCAACATCAAAAAAATAAGAAATGAGGCCTGAGGACACTGCATGTTCACCCATTCTTTACATTTACATTTGAGGCATTTAGCAGACACTCTTATCCAGAGCAACTTACAAAAGTGCTTCACTGTTTCCTCAGAAAATACCCTTAGCTAGTTTGTACAGGCTAGGATTTTGTAGATTGATACTACCAAACACAAAAGTCTTCAGTCTGAGTTTGGAGACAGCGAGCGACTCTGCCGTTCAGACACCCAGGGGAAATGTGTTCCACCACTTTGGTGCCAATACAGTAAAAAAAAGCCTGGATTCTTGTTTTCCGTAGATCTTAATGGATGGCGGGTCAAGCCGAGCCAAACTTGAAGCTCGAAGGGCTCTTGGTGCAGATCGGCTTTTGACCACTGCCATCAAGCACGGAGGGACTGGTCCAGTCTTGGCTTTTGAGGCCAGCCTCAGGGTTCTGAATCTGATTAGGGCAGCAGCTACAGGAAGCCAGTGAGGAGAACGCAGCTGAGGAGCATCATGGCTGAACTTAGAGTCCATTGTGTGTGTGTCAAACAGGGGTTTTGATTAGCCTGTCTACCAATCCTACACCTAATTGTCTCTGAACGCCTGTTGTCCTGGTCTTCCTGACCTCAACTTGAGCTCCACCTTTCCTGTCAACTTGAAGCACATTACGAACTAAGGAAACAGCTTTGTGTCCAGCTAACATGTTCATGTGGGGCTCATGAGGGTGGAACATGGGCTAGGTGGGTTCCAGGAGGGTTTGTACATATGTTTTTACTGGGACCCAGTTTGCCTCATCTTCCCAAATAGCCCCATCGTTACAGCCCACCTCAATCTCACATGAGTCCCATCTAGGCCCCATGTGCAGTGCACAACTCAGATGAGGCCCATGTTTAACTCCTCCTGGTCCCATCACTGACCCTGATTGGCAGCCATATATAGGGCCAACATGGAACCCGAGGACAAAACGATCAATAATTTTGATTTCAGAGTCGTGAGTCTGTTTTATCCTGTAAACACAATAGAATACCAGGATAAATACAAAGGAACATATGTCCTCTAGTACAAATGAGTTATTGTCAGTAAAGTTATTGGAATGATACGAATACAGTCTAAAATCACAGGTTTGATTTCTGAATTCTCTTTGGCAAAAAGTTTTGCCTAAACACTAGCATAGAGTAGGCCTTCCATCTACTAAGGCTGCCTTGACATTACCAAGATATATTATTGGCTCTGTCTTTCTGTGGGTGTAGTGTAACAGTAGACCCCAAGGCTTACTTATTTTTACTGCTGTTAAATTTGCTAACCTGTTTAACATCTGCTTAATTACTAAAGCATTTATATGAAGCTTATATGCTGTGTACATACCAGAAATACCTAAAGCTATATTCATATCCGGTCGACCATCCTAATATATTACTGGGCCCTGTCATTGCTATCAGATCAGCCTGGGTCCTCTTCCATTTTTAGAAACAAGAAATAAATGGAAATCTACTTTTCATGATGTGCTCCAGAACTTCCCAGAAGGACCATAGGATAATTTGCTCTAGAGACAAAGACGGCCATGGAGGGTGTTTGATGTCATCCTGGTGTTCATGAAATCACGCATGAATTTAGGAATGAATATAGGGGCACTGTCATCACCAATTTAGGTTTTTGTTGTTTTTATTGACCAGTTGTCCATGCTTTGAGCTGTCCATGTTATGTGCAAGTTATGCTTACTACTATGAACTGGGAAGCCAGTAGCATGTTTTGAAGTTAACAGGGTTGATTCTGCATAATTACTCCATGGCTTATTACACACTAAGGTGTATTATTCAGTAACTACAGAGACTGTGATAAAAAACAACAACTGGTTGGTCTATTCTTAGGTAATAAATGTTAATAATAACCAGTAATAACCTTTTAAAAAATTTCTATTTATTATATATATTAAATTCTGCACAGAAGCAACACTTTTGTATTCAGCCATGCATTAATGCTCTCTATAGAGGATCTGTACCAGTTTTCACTAAGAAAATCATCAATGCATCTTATTTTGCATCTGATTGTGCATATGTCTGATCTCTTGATTACAGAGTTGTAGGCCATTTGCATGTCATGTTATTTGTCTAGCTGCTCGATTATAGCAATTTATATAATAACTATTTCTCTTAACTTTACAAACACAAATGTGTAGAATATGTTCTACAGGTTAAAGATTATTGCAAGTTGTATTATATTATAATATCATATTTTCTAAAAGTATTGTTTAAAGTTTGTCTACTTAAACACTAGAGGGCACTAGCACTGTTTTATACAGATCCTGACCCTGACTGTAACTGTAGTCTCTCTTTCTTTCTCACTCTCTCTTTCTATTTATTTGTGTTTGTGTGTGTGTGTGTGTGTGTGTGTGTGTGTGTGCCTTAGGAAAAGAAAGCTCAGACCTTTCTCTGCTCAACTAAAAGGGTGTAAGTAATGTGGGAAGATGAGATCTGAATGTTTTTTTTTCAGAATCTGGACACTTAAATCCTCCGGAATGACCATTATCATCCAAACTCGGCCAATTTGAGAATATGGCCAATTGAAACCTTCACCCACTGGGGACAAATGGCACTACTCACATTGTGTCTAAGCTGCAGGGCACATGTTAGGCAGTGTTTTGCTGTTTGATTAACTTGGCAGATTTGTTATTCTCCCTTTCAGAACAAATGCGTGCATCTCCAAATCCAAATCCAAAACTTTGCAGACGTCTTTATTAAAAACATACTTCATTTTTAACATTACGAGAAACGTTACATGGAACAAAATCCATTCATCATGAAACCTTCACACAGTGTAAATAAACATTGTAAATATTTACAAATAATACAATACAGTAAATCCTTCAGGTGCAGAAAATCTAAAGTCTATATAGCCCTGGGCCATTTGAGAAAAGGATCAGTAAAACTACTTATTTTGGCAATGATTTATTATTTTACTGCTAACGGAACCAAAACACAATATGATAGACATGTTATGTATTTATTAGAAGGATATTTAACACTCAATCTTCCAGTGTGGAGAAGTGATTGCTGCTTCCATTCTAAGCAGCAACAACTGCAACCAAACACTTTCTTTAGTTCTTAGTGTCTCACAACCTGCCACAATATTTAAATAGGGTTTAGGTCAGGACTTGACTGACAAGGCCATTCAAAAATGTACATTTTGATTTTGTAGCTAATGAAAGTGTAGACTTGCTGTGTGTTTTGGATCACTGTTTTATCATTGTAACAGATATCTCATGTTGTACTGCATGTATGTTTATTTTATGTATGTTTGTTTATTAAATTTCCACCACGAGCATGATGGGAAATAATCTCAAAAGGAATCTAGCTGCATTCTTGCAAACAGTGCCCCTGCAAGATTCTCAGCCCTTTCAGCTTATTAAAAGTCTGTGAGTAATGACAGATTGTCTTTAGATGTGGGAGAGTGTCAGACTTTAGTGTTTTCAGAATTTTGAGTTTGAATGTGATTGGTTGATTCTGAACAATTATAAGACACACACTTATACAACCTCATTATTTTACCCCCCCCCCCCCCCCTCTAAACAATTGCACAGATTATAGATCACATTAAAGGTGGAAAAATGTCTGAACTGATTTAACTTAGTCCCATCTTTTTATTTATCACAGAGACCTCACATTTGAACAGGGTGCATACTTTTATATATCCACTATACACAGTGGCCAAGGCTGTATGCTCTGCTCCAGCTCACTTTCTCTAAAATAAATAAATAAATAAAATGCTCATCCAGCAAACAGGCTTGTCTCCCCATGCTTTCAGGGTTTAGTTTCCTCAAGGACAATGGAGAGATGAATGGAGGAACAGCAGGAGACTAATGCCAGCTCTGCAGCTTCTGAAGCTGAGATTTTCCTGCCTTTGGACTTTTGCCATATCCACCACCAGAGTGAAAAATCTGAGAAAAGCTTTGCTAAGTGTTGGCATAAGGATCAGAAGGTGGTGGAGACATCGTCAATAAATTCCTCTTGAATCCCGTTTGTCTAAATGTTTCCTTGATATTTTGTCCTGTGGTCCGCTAGTAATGTTTGTCTGATGTTCCGTTGGAAAAAAGTCCTAATAATATATTTAATATGTTTGCATATCCCTTGCTTGCTGTTACTGTATCAGTCCACCAAGCAACCCAGTGACATGGGGGGGTCTGTCCTTGGTTTTTACTTAAGGAGGTAAAATTTGCGCTAACTTGGGTAAAGGTCACCTTATAATTCAGTTCCTCAATGAAGTCATTTGTTAGGTTAAAAAATGTGTTTTGGGGGGACTCTCAGGTCATGCTATCTGCCATCAGCAGCCAGAGCCTGAGAGAGCACCATTAACTTTGCTCTCTCCAGGTAGGTAGATGGCTTTTCTCCCCACGTCACTTCAGTGTGATGTTGGCATGAGCGTCTGTTAGCCGATGCATCAGAGCTGGGTACCCAGAACTTTCCTCCAGGTGCATTGGTTGCCTGGTGACATTACACCCTACCAGTGATGGGACGAGTACTATCAAGTGGGTTGGGTAATTGGCTAACTAAAATGAAGGAGGAAAATGTTAAAAATAATATGAATGTGTTTTGCTCATTATCCTGCTGCATTGTGATGTGTATTTCTTTGTAAATTTGCAAACAGAATGTTTCTGTAGAATGAACTGATCTGCTATCATCATGAGTTACATTTGTTAATAAAGATTAGTCATGGCCCAAGCCATGACACTACCTTCACCAAGCTTGACAGGTCAGCTTGTATATTTGGAATAAGGAGCAGCAATTTCTTTCTCCACACTTTGGCCTTTCCATCACTTCAGTTGAGGTTAATCTTCCCTGTATATATCCCTGTATATATATGCAAATTAAATTTTTCATTCTTACTTCTGACGAATTCTTCTTTGAACAGTAGATTGAGATATTTTTACCTTCGGGGTTCTTCTCAGTTTTCACGGCGTTCCTGACATCATTTGCTGCTCTCTTCCTTGGCATTATACACATGAGCTAAAGTCGCAGTGGTCTGTGTGGTGAGGGAGGTGGGTGGACTATGTAGTGCTAGTGGACTATGTGGTGTTTTTTCATGATAGTCACACCTTTTAAACACATACACACAAACACTCACAAGCCCATGCAGTATCAATCAAAATGAATTCCCTTATTGCTCTGCTCTCAATTTCATGGTACAGTGTGTTTCCCATGGGTGAGAGCGCTAGCTAGAATAATATGACTCATATCTCTCTCTCTCTCTCTCTCTCTCTCTCTCTCTCTCTCTCTCTTTCTTTCTCTCTCTGTCACTAGTACCTGGTTTAAAGTGATGGGGTGAGTGACCTGCTCGGCTTACATTTATCCTGGGCTGGAGACTGGTGTCATGAAATAAATACATTGGGATTTTAAAAGGTTAGTGAGCCCTTCATGTCTTTCCGTCTCAACTTCTAACTGAGAAACAGGAAGAACCTTCAGTCATTAGCATTTAGATGGAACTATGAACCTGTAATATGGAATCAACAGTACAGAGGTATGGAACAGACGGTAACTTGTGACTTGAAAGGTTTTATTTTTTTTGCTTCAGCTCAATACAGCTCCTGGAAATACATCCGTGACGAATGAACGTCACACACATGGTAGCAAATACCCTCTGAGTGTGGATCTGGCTCTAATGGGTCTTCAGGCAATAATTGTACTGTGGCAGCTCCTCAAATGCTGGATGAAAGGGGGCTAATAGCTCCTTTACGTCAACAGCTCTCTCGTAGAGACCACTGTGCTCGGCTGTGTGCTGTAGACAGGAACATGCACAGAGTGGCCATGAGCACAGGGAGAAACACTGAAGCTGTGCTAATGACCTGCCGTATCTTCTCTTTCTTTGAGTCTCTTTGTTTTGCTCTTTCATTAGATAATAATAATAATAATAATAATAATAATGACAATTACAACAATGATGAAATTGTGCTTTCTAACATACCTTTATGTTAGAAATCAATACATCAATCAAGGACAGAACTATGTAAAACATATGAACAGTTTGCAACATTCAGGGTCCTCAGACAAGGCCTAATATGTTTGAGTGATGTATAATGTCTGTACAATACTCTATAATGTCTGTGAAGAATTTTATTTAAACCCTAAAATGAAAAAGGTGTTATTACAAACCTGTATTACCAAAGAAAAGCCCCACCGGTTTGTACAGAAGTCCCTGCAGTTACTGAATAATACGTTTTAGTGTGTAACTCAGTTCAGTTAATTCAAATGTATTTATATAGGCTTTTCACAATTAATGTTGTCACAAAGCAGCTTTACAGAGATCCTGGTCCGAGCCTCTTTTAAGCAAGCTAGTGGCAACAGTGGCAAGGAAAAACTCCCTCTATTCGAGAGGAAGAAACCTTGAGAGGAACCAAGACTCAAAAGGGGAACATCCTCCTCTAGTCGACACCGGATTGCACAATAATAAGCAAAACAGGAAAAAACTGTGTTAAATTAAGGAAAAAATGGCTCTTGTGTGCTCCATCAAGCCATAAAAGACAAAAACATGAATAAGATGATATACAGTCCATATAGTCCATACAGATAAACATATCACAAGCATAGTCATACAGTGAGGTGAGGATGAAAAAACCCTTTGCAGCCATAATGGTACTACTTTTAGTTCACTGTTAAGTTTTAGCTGGAATTACATTTTTGCTTTTAAAAATGAGTTGAGACAATTGTGATTTGATTTGATTTGATTTGACAGTTATTCATCATCACCCAGGTCATTTGTGCAAGAAAATAATAATAAATACATATTATTTGAGAAAAAAGAATGATAATTCAATAGTAAATATAATTTGATGAGCAATTGAACAGGAAAATAGTACATTGTTAAATTACTTTATAATAACTTTTTTTGTGATGTCCACCTCTCAAGAATAAACATCAATCAGTAGGTTCTGCTTATGACACAGCCCAACAAATTGCATGACCACTGATTTTCCATCAACAAATCATTCAGCTGGTGGTTCTTTCTTTGACCTCTGCCTTTGAGAGAGAATATGAGGTCAGTGAGAGTCAGCAGTTACCTCTCTACACACGCAAACACACACACACACACACACACACACACACACACACACACACACATCAAAAAGAGGTAAATCCAGTAGAAAATGAGAACAATAGATCCTGAAAGAGCCTCAGTGACTGAAAAGAGGTTTAAGGTCAGTTTGTTGGAAAAAGCAATAATAGCAGGTCAAGCACTGTCCATTCTGCCATGTTTGACCAAAGTAGAAATATCTAAAACAATGTGTTCTTAAATTATTTTAGTTAATTGAACCATAGGCTATTTCTCTGTTAAAATATCCACATCAAGGAAAACTTTTTATGTTAATTTACGAGCCAATCACATTTTTGTGTTTGAATCACATGTAAACATTGTCATAGTTTCAAAACTGGTCCAACACCGCAGAATCACACAATTGGATAATCACAGAATTCCTTTATTGTTGAAGAAACCCCCTTCCCAACATCTAATCAAGATGAGAACACTCTAAGGTAAGTGGTAGCTGTATCATGGTCAAAGAGTACAATCAAGTGACGTCTTTGTGGATGTTTAAACAGAGAGCTTACCCTAAAGATGCAAACTGCCTGTAACACAGCATTAAGGCTTTTCTTGAAAACATGCCTGCCAACAATATGTACAAAACAATGTGTACCAGAATGATGGAAAGAAAAGAGCATGGAGAAGAAAAGGAAGGGTTCATGATCTAAAGCGTCTTACATCATCTGTCAAACATGGTGGAGGCACTGCTATGGCAGTGAAATGTACAGTGCATATCTACTGCAAATTTGACCTAAACCTTTATCAGATTTTCACACAAGTCCTAAAAGTAGATAAGCAAAACCAAACTAAACAAACAAGACAAAAATATTAGACTTGGTCGTGTATTTATTGGGAAAAAATGATCCAATATTACAGATCTGTGAATGGCAAAAGTACAGTGCAGCAATAACTGCAACTGCAACTTTCCAGTAACTGTTGATCAGTCCTGCACATCGGCTTGGAGGAACATTAACTAGTTCCTCCGTGCAAAACAGCTTCAGCTCTGCTATTTTGGTGAGTTTCCTCCCATTAACTGCTGTTTCAGGTCCTCCACAAAATGTCTATTGGATTATGGTCAGGACTTGGACCTTCTAAAACCTTAACTTTATTCTTCTTTAACCATTCTTTGGTAGAACAGCAGTGTGTGCTTAGGGTCATCCTCTTGCAGCATGAGTGTGAGTTTTCTCAGAATTTCTTTGCTCCTCTTGTCTACTCTCATTCTAGCACCCAGGATCAATTCACTCCTGGTCTTTACTCTGTGCTCATTTGGGCTTAGGATTAAATTAAACGGAATGTGCACATGAGGAGATGTGTCTGGATAAATTACTTTTATTGACCACTGTAGCAAGGACGGAAATCTCTACTATAAAAAAACAGATGCACATCCTAACATCCTGAACCACCTTATACACAAGCACACACATACTGTGATGTTTCTTGTGTTATTATGCAGGGGATTTTACACTAATAAAAGGGCTTTTACTGTAACAAATTCTATAGACTAGGACTTCCTGAATACTTAAACTTCAGCACCCATAAACTTCAAATTTGGCACTTACAGAACATAGTAAATAGCTGAGTACAGTTTCAGGTACTCAGATATTTTGATGGTTTTGTACTTTCAGAGTAAATGATAATATACTGTAAATGATCATTCTTCACCCCCTTAGCCTATAGACCGCTGGTGTTACAAACTTCTATTACCAAAGAATAGCCCCTCCAGTTTGTACAGAAGTCCCTGTATTTACTGAATGATACAGCTTAGTGTGTAAAAAGTCTTGGAGTGTTAAGGGGATAACTAAAATGAACTGGTAAGAAAAGTTATCTACTTTATACTCATTTTATTATATGTTTTATTTATGAAATATAGTTACTTGTTGATTACACTTCTCACATTTGAAGTATGGCATTTTGATAATGCTCTTATCCAGAGTGACATGCATTTGAATCATATTACACAGGTAGGCATCCCTGTCAGGGAATTGAACCCTAGTCTGCCAGAGGGAAGGTAGTGTTGTTATCCACTACTACACCAACTATATTTATATTATTTTATTATATGAGTGCACTAATAATAATAATAATAATAATAATAATAATAAGTTCTGACATATATACCTAATAGTATATATATACACACACACACACACACACACATATATATATATATATATATATATATATATTGTTTTTAATATTTCATTATTAGACAAGCTCATTATGCATTTCAAAAGAGCTTAAGAGAGTAAACCGTCCATATAAGCAAGTTATTTCTGTTATTTCTGTTCCCCTACAAATGTAGTAGCAGCAGACGATACAAAATGGCTTCAAAGCACCATTAAAAAACACATGCAGAGAGATGAGACAATACGATGCAGAAAGCCACATGTTGTGTCCCTCATGTTGTCATCATTATGGTCTCTTACCTCATTAAAGTATGAGCAAGAGATCAGAACTGCACTTGCTCACTCGTTTGTTGTGGACTATGCTAGCTAATGTTCTAACATCAGAGGAATCGAATGAAATTAGAATTGTGGGTGTTTTACCTGCCTCTAGTCTGCTTACACTGAGATTTCAGAATTCTTCACTGATGTGGTCTAGAGCATTGATCCTTGGTCCTCTTGAAAATGGAAGCCTAGAAACAGCATGTGTGGAAGGTATCTGATCTAGTTGAATTACTTTGCTGATTCTTTTAAGGCCAATTTATGCTTCTGCGTTGAATCTACGCTGCACCCTACACCATGGTCTAATGCACACCTTAGCAGAAATGTAACTGCACGTTGCGGCAATGCAGACCCAAACAACTGCGATCTTTCCACTTGGTAGCCTTATATTTCCACTCTCGCCACCATTTTTTAATTCAGTTGGGCGAACATGGATTGTGGTTTGTGCGAACACTGATGTGAGATAAATGGTTACACATGAAGAACCAAATGGTCAAATCTACCTCCATTTCCTCATCCGTGTCTCTCAGTCCCTCTTCTGCCTCGGTTCAGTGGCCATACAGGCGCTTCTCTCCTCTGATGTCTTCTCTGTCCATCATTGCAGAAGTTTTAGTAGGACTAAAAACAGCTATTTTGTTTTGACTCCAACATAATCAGAGTCAACCCAGTGACATTACCAGTGTTTTGGCTGCAGAGCAACACAGAGTCTGCAACTACGCACAAGTCTAAATGCTCCCAGCGGCGTAGATTCTGCATCACATTACTCCAGTTTTATGTTTTTAAAGCAGTGTTCTAGAAAACCGGCATTTTTCCTCTTATAGTCTGGAAGTGGAATTCGCACTTTGAGCCACAACTAAAGGAGAGGCATTTCTAAACAAGTTGAGAGGATAAAGATCCATTACTGAAAATGAAAGAAGCATGTGGACTGATGTGGTTCAGTTATACTACAGGATTTTACACAAATATGAAGCAGCATTACACAGTATAAGTTACATAGTGCAGTTAGTAGCATGTTGAGTAGCAATGATAAAGACACTAATCTCCCTAAATAAATAAGTGTCTGAAAAGAGAAGAGTCTGAAATTGATCCAAAGAAATTCTCCCTTGCTCAAAAGAGCCCAAAATTGAATCTGAGTTGTAACTTGATTCTACACCCTTCTATACCCCAGATACTGAACTATTCATTACATTTTGAGCAACTGACATTTCAGCCACACAGTACTCAATGTCTTATAGATGTGTAGTGCATTATTAGCGTTTATAAATTATACTGTTGTGACTTAATTGGTGCTCTATAAAAGAAGCTTTCATATAATGACTTCACTGACTACTCCAATTCAAGAAAAAAATCTAAATTCTAAAGGTCAAATTTTTCATTAGCAACTTTTTAAACTAACAGACATAACAGTCAAAGTACTGTGTTCGTGTGATTGACAGCAGGGTTTTTTATGGAGAATTAAGGGGTGTAACATTACTTTAGGTCGAGCACATATGTGCAGTTTAGGTGAGGGGTACCCAAAGTTTTGCTTAGGACCCTGGGAAATCTAGAACCACCATAGCCTAAACCTGTGCTCAAGTGTTGTTCTTTTGTAAAATAATAATAACTCAGGGAAAGGCAAAAATACCTTTGCAAAAGTGAAAAGTAAAAAAAAAACTGGAGTACAAAAGTAGTTACTACCCACCTTTGTCAGCAGTTTTTTACCTGGCACTTTTAGTTTAAGGCATTATTCCAGTGAAGCAGCAGTAATTCCAGACTGCTGCTTAAAAATCGGTTTTAAACAGTGTTCAAGCATGCAATTTACTGAATGCTACATTAGACAGCAAACACTCCCTGTTAAATACAGCCTCACTCGCTGATGTATATTTCAGCCCTGTGTGTGAGTTATGTATCTGATTGCGCGCGTGTCATAAAATCTTTAGTGAAAACGAAGCAAGATGCTTAAAATGACAGGATCAAGATTTAGCATCAAATTATCAGTTCCAATTTACACCAGAGAGACAGCAGTTATTCACAGCCCCATTTTACCCCATACCCCTAACTGCAAATTGCAGCAAGATGGCTTGAGATACAGAGAGATAGAGGGAGAGGGAGAGAGAGAGAGAGAGAGAGAGATAGAGAGAATGAAAGAAATAGAAAGGGAATAAAAGAGAATAGATAGATAGATAGATAGATAGATAGATAGATAGAAAAAGAGAGAAGCTGGGGAAAGAAAAAGGAGAAGGAGAAAGAGAGAGAAAGAAAGAGAGAGACAGACAGACAGAGAGAGAGAAGGTATGATGAGAGACTGAGCAGAATAAATCAGTATAAAACACTGTTCACCCCTCCTCCTCCTCCTCTTCCTCCTCCTCCTCTGATTGCTGGCAGTGTTTGTATACCATTATCTATTAATGGACAAAACTGTCTCTCCTCTATAACCTTTTTTCTCCTCTCTTTGAAATCTAACAAGCTCTAATTGGGCAATTCCTGCTGGAAGACCAAACTCCCCTTGATCACAACCTGAAATTTAGCTCTTACACATTTCTATGCATGCTCAGTAGTTGTGATCTCAGGTTGGTTGCCTCTGGAGTTAAACACATCCGCATGCTGTTTCCCCCCTGTTCCGTTCACACTGCGTCCTTGTTTTGGCTGTGTTTATAGTCTCCCTGCCTGACTAACACTCGGACTAACAGTCTGCTAATTGCATCTGACAGTGAGGAACTTTACTACGGTCAAAAACGTGCGCTTGAATTCCCCTGATTGCTGCATAGTAATTGTAATAAGTATTAACTGCCCTCTGGCTTCCTCATGAGATTATAATAAGCCAATTAAAAGAACTTTCGGGTCTTTCTCACACTCACTCTCATTTCTTTTTGTCATTTGGCACGAACGCATATACACCCACTGACTGTTGATTCAGGCTAATTAATCACCAGTGACCTTACAGGAACCTCACAGTCTTTAACCATGTAACTTACACAAGCTGGGCCTGTTGAGTTCATTTGTAATGCTGGTTCATAGTAGGTAGTAGGTAACTATACAGGGACCAAGCAGGAACGAAGGAATAGATCTTTATCTACACTCAAATCACTACTGTTAACTGAATCTGGATTTTTTTTTTATTATTAATGGTATCCTTAGAGGAGGCAGAGGGCTTCAGTGAAAGTTCCACCAGGAGACTTTAATGCTATGTCTTCATCCCCGGCAAGCCAATTGCTTCCATCTGTCTTTAAAAGTCCTCTGCTCACACTAACAGTCTATCAGATGCTGACGTATCCACTTTCCATCCTTCCCCTCCAGCTGCCACCAGTTTGGTCCTGCCCCATTGCCCAGTGGGTTGGCTCTATGCGTCATTTTGCACATTAGCCTACGAATTTGCACCTGCTAAACTGCAATGGCATCAATGCCAATCCAAAATTTCCACATATAATTTAAAGTCTTTAAGGGCATGGTCAAATAACCAAAAAGTAGGTAATGGCAGCCATAATGAATCCAGAATGAATCTGTTCTGTTGTCTGTACTGTTGAATAAGTAGCAATGGACCAGACCCATTTAGTTTTAGCACTAAAGGCCAAAATATGAAATTCCTGAAGATTTTTTGTTTTGGTGTACAGCTGGTACTGTCTAGGTTTATGACAGGAGCAAGACAAAAAAGGTCAAAGACACAGCATCTAGGTGTGAAGCAGTCCCAGTGCTTGACATACTGCATGGATAAGCTGTATAAGCTGTAAGAATTGTGTTTTTCTTTAAAATCATGACAAAGCTGCAAAATTCATCAATTCACTCAGTCTATATTATGATGTCAAGTCAAGCTCTTTTCAACTGGAATGATAATATTTACGATGATGCACAATCCTAAAAAATACACTAAATACACTTAAAATGTACTTTTTAGTCAAACTGGACCAATCAGAAGATACATGTCCCCTGACCCCAAATCAGAAATCAGACCAAACTGTCTATCAGTGCCCTGTGTGCAAGAATTCTCCATAGGCACGGCTGTGATGTTGTTGTCGGGGATTAGGCAGGAATGCAGGAATTAATCCCAGCATGGACTAATGAACGGGTCTCCCTGAGTCAAAATGAAACACGAATCCCCCATCAAATCCCCACTGCACTCAGCAACAGCTCACAGAGCCTGATTGGGTCACTGTGAGCAGCTCAGTGTTTACTGTTGATTTCAAGTGTGTGTGAAATGGAAATCTTATTAGACTTTGATTAGCCGCTGGCCTACTCTGACCTCAGAAGACCTCTGTTTAGTGTGGATGGGACTCTCTTACAGATCAGCCTTTATATTACTGCAGCGTGCTAATTAAATAGGACTGTGGCAGGTCAGCCGGGTGTCAACACCGAGCGCTCTTCTTTCAGATATGGCCTAAATGACTCAGTCTTCAGTTTTTGTACTATTCAAAGACATTTTCTTTAGAAGACATAACAACGGGATTATCCTATATTAGCAACTGAATAATAATCCTGGGGTTATAGCTTTGTTCATAATGCTTCACTATTGCCACTATGAGGCCAGTACTGGATGTTTCATAGCTCTAAATTGTTATATCAAAAGAAACTTTTTTCTGTGAGGTTAGATTTGATATGTATTTGTATTTTCCAGTCTTTCCTGTTTTTGTTCTTTTTTGTGGACTTTTTGTCTTTTGCTCATAGGTTTGTGTCTTTTCCTGTCTCATTTGGTATTGATTTCCGTCTTTTCTAGTGATGTTGGTCTTTTTCTGTACTGACTGGTCCTTTCCTGTCTCGTTTTTTGTGAAGATTTCATTATTTTTGTATTTTGCTCTAAAGTTTGTGTTTTTCTGAGTGTCTGAGTCTGGTACCCAGGCACCTGATTGGCAGCACTTGTGAACATGGGCCCTGCTACAGTGGTCAGTGGGTGGCTGCTCCAAAAATTGGCATGTCATGTTTGACTGATCTGGATAGGGCCCATTCAATACAATTCAACTTCAAGCTGGTGTTCCGCAAAAACAAAGTTGCAGCATTATTTGGAGTGAGCCCTAGTACCATCGTCAAATTGAAGGCCAAGTTCCATAAAATGTGAATGTCAGAGACAGGAAGACGACACCCCAAGAAGATCGGTTTGCAGGACGATATGGCCGACGGTCTGATCTCTGGTCTCATTGGGCTGCCAGGAGGCCTGCCATGACTTCCATTCACCGCCAGGCCCGTTTGCACTGGTGTCAGCAACACGTGATATGTTTATCTGCTCCAGACAGTCCTATTCTGCTGGCAATACTGCTCTACAGAGACTAGACAAGCTCTGTGTGTGTGCATTTGCACATCTGTGTCAGCAATGGGTGTAACTTAAAGTAGCTAAATGCATTCATTAGAAAGTGGTGTCCACAAACTTTTGGATATATAGTGTAAAAATGTGGAGCTGTTTTGTAATTCTTATTAGGAATAAGAGTCATATTTAGAAATGTATACATTCATTTCAGCCATGTTCTTTATCTCTCTCTATCTCTCTCTCTCTCTCTCTCTGTCTCTCTCTCTCTCTCTCTCTCACACACACACACACACACACACACACACACACATACACACACACACATCATTTCTGGAACATTCTGCTCTATGTTCTCAGCTCTTGGGAAATGCACTGTGTTGTAATTGTTTGTCAGCAGAGAGAGTTGCAGGTCGGAGAACCTGGAAATTAAAAAGAAAATGACTCTCACTTTTTTTACTTTCACTAATTTTCTGCCTCTGTGATTCTAGAACTTTCTTCTCTCCAGTGACAATGACAAAGTATCAAAGTCTGATCAGAAAAAAAATCTCATCAGCGTTCATCAAGAAAACAAAGCTGCCTCACAGAAGAAGTGTCTCACAGATTTCTTTATCTGTGTGCAGTGATGTGTCGCGGGCAGTTGTAGCTATAAATGATGACTTCTAGGTTTTGAATAATGATTCTTTAAAAGCCTGGAAACAAAACAGTCTCTTTTCAGAATAGTCAAGTGGAATCTGATTGGTCCAATCCCAGCTTTGGGCAGCAGGAAT
Source organism: Salminus brasiliensis (assembly GCF_030463535.1). Classification (NCBI taxonomy): domain Eukaryota; kingdom Metazoa; phylum Chordata; class Actinopteri; order Characiformes; family Bryconidae; genus Salminus; species Salminus brasiliensis. The sequence goes on from NC_132886.1 coordinate 25,481,794, forward strand.
ATTTGTTTATTCATCTTCTTAACCACAATGATTCTAGAGCCTAACTGGAATAATTAAGCACAAGACATAAATACCCCCTGGGTTGGACACCAGTCCATGGCAGGGTACCGAACACAACCTTTCTCTCACACAACATAGCATGGCCAATTCCCCTACCATGCATATTATAGGGAAGTAGTAGAAAATCAAGGAGGTGACCTGCACAGACACGGGGAGAACACAAGGTCGCCACCATGCTGCATGTTTCAGGAGTATGTTAGAGTAAAACAAGGATCCACATCTGAATGATATGGACAAAATACTAGTTTTGCAAGACTACAAAATTCTATGATTGCAAAACACCTCACAATATATTATAAACCCATCAGGGAATCTGTAATGGGATATTGATGGGCCTACTATCATTGCCTTTTGTTGGATCATATAAACATCTTCATTTACAGAGCATCCACAAAACTCAAAAGAAACCTAGAGCTAAAACAGTAACATATTTAGATATACGTGGATGAGAGGACATGGAGGTTATCTGGTCATATCCGTACAGGCAGGGCGGGCCCCAGCACCCCACAGCCCCAGGCCACACCAACCCTCAAAATGTAGCATTGTGCATACAGTGGAATTCATTACTTGATGCAAGACTGATACCCTTCATAAGAAAAGTGCTAAAGACCATATTTTACAGTAATTATAATAAATAAATTCCCACTGAGCTCCTGCAATTACACCAACTGACAAATCGTTCAGCACAGTGCAGCACAGCACCTTCTTCTTCAGCTGGAAGTAGGGCTGTGATATGGGGATGGAGAGGTGGGGCTGTGGAAACTCCTTCTGCCTGTCCTGGCACAGAGCAGAGGCAGGGATAACTCATTTAGTAAGAATAGCTGCTAAAATTAATCTTCTTTTACTCGAGCCTACCTGGAATTATTAGGCACACGGCATGAATACCCCCTGAATTGGATACTAGTCCATAGCAGGGTACCACACCCAACCTGTTTCTCACATAGCCTAGCATGGCCAATTCCCCTAGCATGCATATTTTTGGGAGGTGGTAAGAAATCGAGAAGGAGGCCTGCACAGACACTGGGAGAACACAAGGTCGCCGCGGAGCCAGAAGCTCTTTCTGTCTGTCCTGGCACAGAGCAGAGGCAGGGACGACTCACTTAGTAAGAATAGCTGCTAAAATTCATTTTCTTATCCACAATGATTCTGGAGCCTACCCAGAATTATTAGGCACAAGGCATGAATTGGTTAAATGTCGACTAAAAGAGGAGTGAAATTTAAGCATTTCCATGAAGATATTAAATAACTACGGAACCATTTCATGTAAAGAGAAGTTTTAAACTGAAATAAATCATAAATAAAATAAGAAGAATATTCAAATTAAATGTTTTAGTGCCCCTGTCAGTCACAGGTCCTTACAGTGAGGTAATGCTAAAGCTAACACTAGATTAGAAGTTGATTAACAAACAACTTATTATACCACGTCACTATGACCCAAGTTATGCCTAGCCACTGATTTTAAGCAAGGTCAGTGCAGTTACCTCTCACAGTTTGAAGCTATATTTGGTGCTGTCACAACACACAAAGTCACCAGTATACAGTTTAGACCTCTCAATTGGGGGTTTGGCAGTGCATTGAGGGTAGGACTTTGTGGAGAGCACATGTACAAGGTTATTTTTGCTTATCTGTAAAAACTACTTCAATGCAATAGTGACACTTTTAATTGTCCATGGCCATTAGTGATTCTTAAAGAGCCGTCAGTGAAAAATGCACTGAGCATATTAACCAATGTAGCACCCTGCCTCCCCCAAACCTCCTTGAAGCACTGGCAAGGACCAAGAAGTGGGTTTTTTTCATCCATAAATTGAACTTTTTAAGCTGAAAGGGAATACAGCAAGTGGTTTTGCTGATACCAGAGTGCTATTCAACATGGAAATTAAAGTCACTGGCAAGGACCTTTAATGAAAAAAAAGGAACAGAAGAGAAAAGATTTCATTAAATGAAACCCACTGGTGAATTTGATTAATTTTGCTTTAAATCATTTTATTTATTTATTTATTTTATTTATTCTTTTATATTTATTTTTTGCTTTTAGCACTTTTCCAAGAGCCACTTAATTTCAAATATGATTCTTAGCTACAATGCCTTGCTGCTCACATATAGGAACGTATGGGCATTGCACGTTAGCTGAACAGCCCATTTACTAAAAGTCCACCCAGATTTGCACCTCCTGCAAGCTTTCTGACATACTGCAATGCACACATAGGCCTATATGTTTCTTTAGGGCTAAAATGAAGCAGTTTTAGAGATTTTGATGTTCAGCTTTGAGTCTTACAGTGGTGATGGTAATGATGACTGGAAGGAATTTGGAAATAGAGACCTTGGCGAGATAATGAGTTCTCAAAATAGCATACAGAGAATGTTTGTCGTGTGCTGCGCTAAATAGCTGTGTTCCTGTTGCACAAAGGCAATGTCATAAGGTTTTTGGTAAGCTTACTTTTTAGTCACTAGACTCTAGACTGGACTAGGCTAAATTTATCAACACTAAGAAGTAATAAAAATAAATAAATAAAAATTCTACAGATTTTAGAGACCGTTTTAATGATTTCAGCATTAGATGGAACAGAAAGGACCCGGAATGTGATTTTGGAAGGAAATGAAGGTAGCTTGAGATGGTAGCAGCAGTCTAGTCTCAAACAGTCATGTCTGTGGTGTATGTTTTTTTCGAATGACAATAATCTTTGCAACTTTCCCCAAAGAACAGAAAATCTTTTTCAACAAAACTCTTTTTTGTACACTGTTGTCCTTCAGTCAACATTATTTTGATTTTTTTAATTATTTGTATAGTTTGTACTTTCAGTGATGGGGCTAGTTTTGCAAGGGTAATCATTTCTGGTAATACATTACTACTGTTGACAGAGCCTGATTGCGTATGCAGCTTAGGGGAAGTGGAAGTAAGCGAGGCTGCTTTTTACTGTGTTGCTGAAGGTTTTGAAGGTTGGATAAACCTTATAACAAACATCCCCCCATTCCCGCATCATACCTAGAGCTTAATGGTTATGGTTTTGAATTTCTGTTATACAGTCACAAACTGCATTGTCCTTGTCTTTTCCAATCTTTTTCCTGTGTTTACCTCCCCCGGCAATGTGCTTCTTTATGTTTGGGTTGTGTGCTCTGCCCCTGCTCCACATTCTTATCCACTGTTGTCTTTCCCTTCACCTGTGTCTAGTGCCCTTTCTGTATTCCCTGTTTTTTTTTAGTCTGGCCTTGTGTATTAGTGGTCTCTTTGTTCCAGTGCTGTCTTTGTCTGGTTTTGTGCCATGTTTTTTAGTTTTGTTACTCTTGTATAACTCAATAGTTAAAAAGTTATACTTGGGCCCACATCCAGCAAATCCACCAAACATTTTCTGTTGTGACACAAAAAATACAAAAATGTCCAAGAAGCAATATTTAGACTTTTTTTATTGTTACATTTTTCCATTGTTAAAATGTTAAGAAATGTGTTATGGAAATAATAAAATTTTAAGAGAAGGACCACGCCCTGAACTCCTCCTCCTGTCCCTCAGGCCCTTATATACCCTCCCTTCTCAGTTAAACTCTGTGTCAAACAAACGTTGCACCCACCTCCACCCTCTCTTCTCCAGACCACAGGATAACTGACCTGGACTCCAAGCCAAAAATATTCTAAATCTGCCTGTCTTTTCTATCTCAAGGCGTGGTCTGCACAAGCAAAGCTAAAGGTAATATTGTGATAATACTGCACTAAATGTCTAGTACAGGGCAAGGAAAGGTGACCACATGTGTAGAATGAGCAGTTGTGAGTATGCAAAATGCCAAGTCCAATAGAAAATGATTCTAGAAATAAGTAGACCTGTATTGGACAGGGTAAATGGGGCAAGACATACTAGAGATGGACCGACACCAATCATCTTTCAGTATGGTGGGGTTAGCTGGCACTGGTAGTGCCTCATCATGCAGTGCTTTTGTAATGTTCTGTCTCTCAAGATGAAATGCACTTCTTACTTTTTGGAATCATCCACTTTTAAAGCTTTGTTAAACTCTAAGCAGAAGCTGTGAGAGTCTGTGAATGCTCAGTGTTGTTACTCACTGATACTCACTGTACTGGGCTGAGTGATGGGCTCTTGAATGAGGAACTGCAGCATGCTATGACCTCAGCAGAATGGATCATATGATAGGCTGAATTATCGGACGATCGCATATTTACCAATAAATCCTTCTGTCTCTGCTTAATACACACTAATACACACCAAAAATGACTGCAAACAGGAAAGAGACAACCAGAAGTATCTGAATGACTGAATTGGGTTTGTCTAAGGGTTGTCTAAGCAAAACCAGGGTGCAGGTTTTATTCTAATCAAACAGGAGTACAACTAATTCCACTTGTTTAATCAATTCTCAGTCTTCAAACAATTGATGAGCTTAAGCAGGTGCGTTGTTGGTTGATTAGATTAAAAGCCAGTAACCACACCAGTTCTTTGCAGATAAGATTAAACACCCTGTCTAGTGAGCACAGCGGCGTCCCTACGTATACAACCCATACAATGTCATGGCAACCGTACCTAATGACTTTAAAGAGTCATATCCTACAGTTTTTTTCAGAAGGTCCACTTTTTCTAACACTTGTTTGGGTTTTTGCTGCTGTGCCTCGAAAAAAGCTACATGTATTATATTTCAATGACTTCTGTTTTGATTGCTGTGATATTACAAAAATAATGAATTCAAAACAAGCTGTTGTTGCAGCTTAGTTTTCATATTAGCATGAAATTGACTGGAGAGAAAATGGTCAATTTTGAACTTTGAACAATTTTCACACTTTATAACACTCCTTAAATCAAAGATGTTTTCTATGATACTGACCCTTAAGGTGTGTAATTCAAGTAATTTGTTGATGTTTTAACAGTATGTATGTGACTTTGGTTGGAGCAAAAATGCTCAGACACAGTTTCATACACACTGATTTTACTCAAGCTCTGCTTTTAGGAGCTGGTTTACAGCACTGCCACAAGCTCACAGATGCCACATATTATAATATAGTTTTACTGTTATTATTCCAGATTTTAACCAGTTAGAGCTGCTGTCCTCTCATTGTGTTTTCTTGGAGTGGTGTGCTGTTAGCAAGCGAATGAGAGTGTAGCAGGTTGGCTTTTCGCTTTGCCCCCCACTCGTGAATCTGGGTTTGGCTTTCTCAAGTCTTACAAACACAAGCTGATGCTTTTGTTTAGCTCCAGTTTGGTAGTCAGCTGAGGTATGCCAGTTCGTTTTTAAGGGAGCAGATAATGCACCGAAGAGATGGTAAAAGCCTAGCGTTACCTTTAACCAGATCCCTGTTTGCCTCTGTGTATTTTGATCTGTCACATGGCAAGTTTGAGCTCTCCTTTTTCAAACACTGACACAGGAAAACCCACGGTCACAAAGCCTGGCAACCCAAATTTCCAAAAGTAGCAGAGTCTGGTGGTGATGTGTTGCTCCTCAGTATCAACTACACCATATTCTCCTACAGCCATCAGCTTTGACTAGGGCTAACTGGGCTTCCACTAGTGGGCTGGCTTTATGTACATTTGGGCCCATTTCATTTAAAGGAGGACAAAATAGAGGTTGAGAATCATGGTTTGTCATTTCCATGTACTGAACTTTGCATAGAACAACACCAGGGCATCTAGACTAGGAATAGATATGCCCCATTTAAACGCCATAGGCATAAAAAAAAAAAAAAAAAAAAAAAAAAAAAAAAAAAAGTGGGGGCAGTGGTGGCTCAGCGGTTAGAGCGCCGGGATATCGATAACAGGGTTGTGGGTTCGATTCCCGGGCTCGGCAAGCTGCCACTGTTGGGCCCTTGAGCAAGGCCCTTTACCCTCTCTGCTCCCCGGGCGCTGGAGTTGGCTGCCCACCGCTCTGGGTGTGTGTGTGTACTCACTGCCCCTAACACGTGTGTGTGTGTGAGTGTGTGTTCACTACCAGATGGGTTAAATGCGGAGGACACATTTCGCTGTACAGTCCACACTGTACAGTGACGAATACGTGCACCTTTACCTTTACCTTTACCTTTTATCTCAACTAATCTTTTTGACTGTCAGTGTATGGTAATAATTGAGTAATAACATGTTACACAGTTAGATCATTCAACACTGACAACTATGGAAAGGAGAAATGTCAACCATAGAAAAAGGCCAAGCAGCAAATAGACCATGATAAAGAATTATTTCAGTAACCCCCTAACTTTCCCCTTCTACCCATCCTCACCCCATCCCCACCTACTGTTTCCAAACAGCTGTTTGATTAAATTTGTCATGGTTGTAAGCAAAATGGATTCGATTTGAGCACCTAAGGACTAACTTCACTTCATATATTCAATAGATGTATGCGTTCACCCATGCGCAGTCAGTCACTCTTACACACACACACACACACACACACATACACACACACATTATTGCACACTGTATTGAAGTTTAAGCCTGAAACAGGTTAACTCGAATCATTAAACATACTTAAAAGGTGGTTTCATTGTAATGAATAAGCCACACTTAATTAGCAGTATTTTAGCGAGAGGCTTAATTAAATGTCAGTGAAACTTGAAGTGTATGAAAGAGTGAGTGAGAGAGTGTGCGAGGGAAAAGAGAGAGAGAGACAGAGAGAGAGAGAGAGAGAGAGAGAGAGAGAAAGAGAGGGAAGAGGTGGTACTTTATTCTGGGTGAAGGAAATGAGAGGATGCATTTAATCCAGACATTCAATCAGTCCTCCACTGCTGTCTGCTGCACACACACGCTACGTCTGCCAAAAATATGCATGTGTGTGCGTGCAGATTATTGGTAGGGCTGTGCTGGGAGTTAGAGCAGAGCAGTATGAGAGACGCACAGGGATTAGAGAATGAAATATCACACAAGGCTAGAATGATACTCTCTCTTGCGCTCTCTCTCTCTCTCTCTCTCTCTCAGTCCGTCTCATTAACTGCCTTTCCTTTTCTCTAAATTGAATTCCAAAGTTGACTTATTGTCTTGGAATCATATACAGTGGCAGAGACATTGTCCGGTTTAATGAGCATAAGCCCAGAGGCCCCTACATTATTCAGGACCTCTCATTAGGCTTTATTTATTAAGATTTATGTATTTACCTTCAACACAAAAAGCATATTTATCTTTTGGTATATGTCATTTATACCTGATACTATTTATCGATCATCTGAGAGACATGTCCTGCTGCAGTCTGACAGCTGTATTGTGTGCATAGAGCCAGAGGACTCCTATGCAAAGTAGTTGGCTAATTTGTCACAGTAAAACCTGAGTTCAATTATGGAAGATACATAGTTAGAATTGGGTTTCTCTCACCCAAAAAATAACTAGAGAAGACCTTGAGTCAAGATTTTAATCCAAAGATCGTCTAGAGATGGCAGGTTGTACCCACACTCCACCTCCAACCACCCCCCCCCCTGACTGTGCTGCATCTGTTAGCTGATGTAATAAAATTGGTTAGTGTTCTCCTTTAGGAGTGTTGGCAATATTTCAGAAAAGAGAGCAATATTTTATTTTAGAGGGTACTTTTTTTGAGCTTTTTTTTATCTTATGCAGAATTGCATAAGATAAAAATGTACAAATTACAAGGCTACTTGTATTTCGGAGGTGGACCAATGTAGTGTTAGGAGTCTTGCCCATGGACTCTTATTGGTGTAGCACAGCATAGTCACCACGACCAGCAACCGAACCCCAGTATCTCACATGTTGTAGTACCTCACTAGCAGGTAATGGTGTCATCCTTTGCGTCACACCAACCACATATTTGTGTACAATCCATATTTTTGTACAATCTTTTAATATTTCTCCACTGCTTCAGATATTGGTTCTGTATCTCTCAGCTTGTCCAGAAATGCATGTATGCATGCCCTTCCTTAGTGGTGACTCAAAGCATACATTTCACTTCCTGACTGGAAAGAGGAGCCCAATTCTCTTTAAAGCTCAACTAAGTTTTGAAAATAGGTTAAAAAAAGAAAGCGAGAAAGAAAGAGTGAGAAAAAGAAAATTATGCTCAAGCTGGTGGAGAGCATACACTCAGGTACCCACCTAACACACACACACACTATAGAAGAAACTATACATACAACTGCTGATGAGTAACGCTATATAAGCACTGGTTTAGTTCTCAGACATGAGTAAAGTCAATCTTACTGATCAAGCTCTGTAAGAAATGGTGATGGCCATGCAGGCCATGTGGCACCTCATGATGTCTGCAGCAGTTCCTCTCAGTCAGGCCAAAGGCCTCAAAGGCTCCCAAGTGATCTACTCAAAGTCACCCTGTTACACAATGATGGAAATACACAGTTCCACTACCAGTGGCTGCACCCCAATGCCCGGAGATTGTCTGTATTGAAAGTCCTTGTCTAAATCACAACAACCTTCTAACAGAACAGACTCTCTTCAAACACTGCATTGTCCATGAAGAGAAGAAACACCACACAATAAATGTATACACACCCACCGAGCAATTTATTATACTCATTTATATACTAGTACTGAGAAGGGCCTCATTTTTGTTTACATAACATTAGATTGTTCAGAATTACTTACATGCTGCAAATCTCCAGTCCTTGCAGATCCTATAATTGTTCCATTGGATTTAGATCTGGTGACTGGGAGCGCAAATGAAGAACACTGAACTCACCGTTATCTTCTTTAAAACAGTTTTAGACAGCTTTTGCTTCATGACACGCCTGACATGGTGCTTTATCATTCTGGAAGTAGCTGTTAGAAGGTGGTCCGCAACAATACTTAAATAGCCAGTGACATTTAAGCAATGACTGACTGGTATTAACAGCCCAAAGTCTTCCAAGAAAACATTCCCCTACACCCCTACACCAGTCTGGACTGCAGCCACATAGCAGTTTGGTTCCATGGATTCATAGATTCTGTTGATGCCAAATTCTGACCCAAGGTCAGAGGTCTACACTAACATTATTTTTTTAAGCAGAATGTGCTAAGATCATTCGTAATTCGGTTCATTCTTTAGAATTTGACAGATATTATTGCTGTATTGCTGTAATGTAATTGTGTAATTATATATTTACATATTACATATTACATATGATAAGCATTCAGCATATTCACATGATCAGAAAATAGACAAAACATGTGGAATCTGCACAGAATTCCTCTTTTAGTTTTAATGAGTGACCAACTGTGACCTCTAGGCAAGGCTGCACTCTTTGTGGAAATGGTAAAAGAACATGGCACAGTAACAAGAGAAAAACAGTGCAACAGCAGATTATATTCTTCATCTTAAAGTGCTTCCGGACACAAACTGCACTTCCTTTTCCACTAAATTACACAATCAATGGCGCATCCCCAAAGAAAATCTGTTTTTTAGAGCTGAACTGGGCTTAAGATTGGCCCTTCTGGGCAGAGCGATAGGCCAACGTTTGCCTTTGAGAGCCGTCATACTTAACTGGAAGATGAGTCATACGACTGTGTCAGAAGAGCCGAATTAAGAACGGCTGATGAAACAGGGGGACGCTCTACTGTCAGTCCACTGTCTCTCAGCAGAAGAGTCTGTATATTACAGCAGTGGTAGCTGGGTTTCCTCACCAAAGTCAGACAATTTCTCCCATGCTTCGTCATAAAATCGCTGAGTGACCAAATCATGTCTGACCTGGTCTTAAACGGTCATTTCTTATCGAACAACACAAATTAAATGTTTGATCTGCTGGAGTATTTGCCTGATATTTTAAGATGTATTGATTGACCATATCATTTATATTACTGCTGTAATTGCACCTTCGATTAAAAATGAAAAAGCTTTATCACTGTAATTAGCCTTAACCAATGGCAGACTAATGAAGTACATGCACGTTTAGCATTTTTCTGCCATTTTTTAAATATCTTTCACTCCACTTCATTACACAGTAAAATCTCCTCATCTTTACTCTGCTATTTTCTGCATAAACGTGTCATTACTCTCTACTCTGAAGAAGGAGAGCTGTAATAAACAGCAGTAATTGAAGCTTTACTGAGTTATGCTGCAATATTGAACATGTACAGTGCCCTCCATAATGTTTGGAACAAAGACACATTAGTCTTTGATATGCTCCTCTGCTCCACACTTTACATCCAACATTTTAGACGTGATAAAAGTACACATTACAGACATTAATTTAGGGGCATTTGCATATTTGTCATATTCCATGTTGAAATTACAACACTTTACAGAGCCCTTTCCATGGCATTTCAGGGCCCAATAATGTTTGGGACATTTGGCTTTACAGGTGTTTATGATTACTCATGTGTGCTCCATTGCTTCATTAGTGCAGGCCTAAGCTTTCAAACACCTGTAGTATGTAGCTGCCACAGCTCAACATGAAGACAATAGCTGTGTCAATGAAAGTAAAAGGAGCTATCATGAGGCATAAAAACTAAAATAAGACCCTTAGATACGTCGGTCAAACCTTGGGATTACCAAAATCAACTGTGTGCATCATTAAGTAGAAAGAACGCACTGGTGAGCTTATTAATTACAAAGGTATTGGTGGGTCCAGAGAAGTCCTCCACTGCTGATAGCAGAGAAATCTTCACCAATCTTCAGAAAAATCCTTAATTGTCAATTCAACAGATCAGAAACAGCCTTCACGAGGCAGGTGTGTATTTGTCAGAGCCTATTACAGAGAAATACAGAGGCTACACTGCAAGATGCAAAACGCTACACATAGTTGCCAGATTACAGTTCGCAAAAAATATACTTAAAAGAGCCAAAAAGCAGAATTGTGGAAAAAGGTCTTGTTGATAGATAAGACCAAGATTTACCTGTATTAGAATGATGGCAAGAGCAAAGTGTGGACTGTCCACAATCCAGAGCATAACACCTCATCTGTAAAACATGGTGGTGGGATGTCATGGCTTGGGTTTGTATGGCTGGTGGACTCATCTTCATTGATGATGTAACATGTTGGGCGGCACATCATCCTGTCAGCACATCACTATTCACTGGTTAAAAGTAAAGAAGAAAAAACTTTAAGGCCCTGAAACAAGAAAGAGCTGAAGACAGCTGCAAATACCTCTAAAATACGTGGAGCAGGAGAGCATATCAAGGAAAAATGTGTCTTTGTCCCACATTAATGGAGGGTACTGTAGCTTGTTTCGGATTTATGCCACAATAGCTGTGGTATCACTAACTTCCTTTTTTAAGGCTCAGTAACATTGGATAGTCGGTTGCCGAAGTGCTAAAAGGTAATGAAGGATGTTCTTCACTCACCCGTGAAGAACATTCTGGCCAAAGTGATGCAAAAATAAGAACTGTCCATCTACACCCCTGGTCCCTTTAAAGACTTTGAATGAGGGTCAACCTTGTCCTTTTGGCTAACTAGAATGATGAGAAGACTTCCCAACAAACTGACACCTGGAGTGGCCCCTGCTGCTCATTCAGCACTGCACAATGGGCCACATCACTCAAGGACGCAGGGCAGGTTGTAGTGCGCGCATAAGAGTGTTTCTGTCCGCCTGAGAGGGCTTATTACGAAGACAAATGCCTGCTGTCGTGGGTTTGACCTCTGACCGAAGAACTGATTGCACAATGTAACAGTGGAAAAACAGGGAATTTAAATGAAAGCCAAAGCACACACGTCACACAAGGGTGAGAGAAAGCAAAGAAGAGGAAGACAAGGAAGAAGAAGCAGGAAAAGAAAGATAAAAAAAAAACATATGCTCATCATCTTGCTTCATTTTTTTTGTTTTTGGCTCAGCACTGAAAACAATGTTCAGTCCATAAGTTATTTCATTTAAATGACTGCCAGCAATGTTTAGCAAACAAAAAGATTTCCTGATTCAAATTCAGCGCAAAAACAATAAATGTACAGATATTTTCATTAAAGTTTATTAAAGTTATTTTACAGCTTTTTCCTGAATTATTACAATCAAACACTTTCAATAAAGCGACAGTGCTAAAAGTTCAGCAGCAAAGAAATGCAAAAGTTTGAGTTGAATGTACTTGAGGTGCTAAACATAGGTTAGAACAGCTCAAATACATTAGGTCAGAAGACGTCCATCCCTTAATACACCAAATAAAACTTACCAAAACATCAAATGGCTTCTGAGAAAAAAGTCTCATTCCTTTATTCCTTAACTGACTAAATTCCAGCATAAGGTCACACTCAGCAACACAGAAGAAGGGTAACTTGCTATTGTAGCCTTCCACACTAAGGCCAGGCAGTCAACCATTATACAAACCATAAACACATACCTAAGTGTTCCTGGGCGGAACAACACACATACACACACAGTGAGGGAGGGGGAAGGCCACGCCCTATATCTAAATGATTAGTGCCAGGAGCCAATGGGAAAGATGTCAGTTTTACTCTAAAATAGAGTAAAACAGTGATGTTGTATATTTAATCATATCTGAATGTAATAATAATACACTGACCTGTAGGGCTTGTTTGTGCAATACAACTTCTTTCTGTCCTGGCACCAAAGTGCTGTGACAAACTTCCCCTGGGTTTGCGAACGAGTCGCTTGCATTATTCAACCACAGACTAAAGACCCACCTCTTTGAAGAGTCCTGTAGTGTATGTTGAGTAATGGATTCTCCATACTGACTATTGTAATTAGTATTAAAAGTGAAAACTAACAACAGTGATTTTCAGGACTTTTGGTGTTGTTGATCTAGCCAGTGTATCCCTTCATTTATGATGAAAAAAAACCAAAACTTATAGACTTATAGGTCAATTGTCCAATTACTTTTGAGCCTGTGAGAATGCAGGGGCTTAGTTCAAAATGGCTGTAATTCTTAAACGGTTAAGACAATATTGTTAAACCTCTTGAATTACAGCTGAAAGTCTGCACTTCGCACTGCGCTTTATTTCAAATGCACCGAGACGGTGCACTGAGGCAAAATTACAAGAATTGCATCACTGTGTCAAATGCGTTTGGACCTGATACACACATACATGTGCATCACATGCCCCTCCAGCAAGAGACCAATTTAAAGCATGTCTTCAAGGCTGATATAAATAAATGACCCCTGCTCTGACTGCCTGACCCTTTCACAGGAGAAATGCAGCAAAATGGGTTCAAAATGCAGTCCAAGCTGAGATGTATATAACAAATTGCTACTGCTTTCAGGGCAAAGCTGCATTGATTCATCCCTTGACGTCTGACTAGACTAACCCACTACAATCACAACAACTCCCCTGTGAACCACCACATTTACAAATTTCACTAACTGAACTGATTTTCTTGGAAGTGTCTATTATGCTTTATGTTCGCTTTTCCTAAATGGAAAAAAGTATACATCTATGTTAAAGAAAACGAACTGGTCTATCACAGTTGATAGGGTGTGATGAGGCATATTTTTAAACAACAACAATAAGCAATGTTAAGTGCTTACCATTATTATTGCAGTGAGTGCTAGTTAATTACTTAGTTACCATTCAGCTAGTCATCTGTATTCTTGGTTAACAGGTAAACTGAATGAACTAGCAGGAGCTTGGAAGACTGTAGACAATCTTCACTCTGCATCACTTTACCTACAATGGGTGGTGTAAACAGTTATAGACTGAACTGGTGGCTAAGGTTATGGTAGTGACATTTTAAACCATCCATACCATCAATTTAAATTAGGCTTAGGTCACGTTCAAATTATCAGACTGAAGTGACTCAAATCTTTTGATTTTTTGTCTTAAATCCTTTAACACTCCAAGGCTTATTACACACTAAGGTGTTTTACTCAGTAACTACGGGGACTTCTGTATGTGCTGATGGGGCTATTCTTTGGTAATAGAGGTTTGTAATAACACTTTCGGCACAACCATATTTGCCGGACAATAGGCTTTTTGAAGGGGTTAATGCAACACAGATCAGATTTTTTCAGGGCTGTGTGGACACTGTCAAATCCACTCTTTACAAATCAGTTTTGAGTCACTTTCATATGTGTCCCTAGACCGGATATGTATAAGTCTATTCTACACTTTACTAGCATGTCAGCACAAAGCCGACATGCTAGTAAAGTGTAGAATAGACTTAAAGAAATCTCTTACCACGTCCAGCATCAATCACTATTGGAACATACGTTTTTAGACTCTATAGAGCAAATCTTATGCAAAATATTGTTTTTCATACATTTACAGAAAAGTTATACATTAGTCTACATGTGGAAACCAAACTACAGCTACGTTCACATTACAAACCTCACATGCTTTCAAGAAACCTCACCTGATACTTTTGTTCTTTTACTCAAGTCAAGCCTTTATTTCACTGAAGTGACCCTATTTAATTAAATGTGGTTTAGGGCTACTTTCTCCACCTCTGCATGTAGTATGAGGTAGAAAAAGTAAGAACACCTCTGAAAAGTTTAGTCTGCATTCTAATGGGAGTAGAAGTACTTCTGAACCTCATTTCAAAGCTATCAATAGAATGAAAAATCCGTAGGCCTCCACAGGAAAACTGTGTGCAGCCCACAACTCCTGCCTCTCTTGGGTGAGAAAGTGAGGAGGTGGTCTGTGGGGATACATACAGTATATTCCCCTATCAGAAAAGCACTTCTGCCTGAAGGCACCACTGAATGAGAGCTTCATGACTCAAGATGAAATATAGCACTTCCTTATCTTTTTTTCGGAGAAAAGCCCATACCGATTTAAAATATTCCTTCCATTCACCTTATTTTACTCCATGAGTCACGCAAAATGATGGCTTTGATCTCTTAGTTCAGCCCCAACCCCCATTTGACTTATCAGTTCTTTTGTATTCCTCCCCCGCAAACCCACAAAGAAGGAAAGAAAAAGAGAGGGAGGGAAAGGAGTTAATAGGATCGTGGAGCACAGGTTTGGAGTCTCTGTCACTCTCTGGCAGAGTTTAGGTTGTATTAATGTGCTGTATTTGTCTCATTTACAGTATGCAGAATGAGCTATAGCCTCATTACAATATTCATTCAGTCGTCCTTTGACAGATGACGGTATTCTGTGCTCAGGGCTGTTTTGTAGTCAGCTCTGAGCATTTATTTTTCTTTTGCTTTATTCCATAGGTGAAATGAAAGCTCTACCAGGAGACTCTAATGCAGCGTCACCTTTCTTCAGCCAATCAGCTGTTCACACCTTAAAAAGCCTAAGTGTTATTACAAGCTTCAATTACTGAGCCCCACCGGTTTGTACAGAAGTCCCTGTAGTTACTGAGTAATACATCTTAGTGTGTAATAAGCCTTGGAGAGTTAAGGGGTTAAAATACCTCTAATTACATTACGCTTTTTTTGGTGATTTTAGAAACGGCGTCATATCCCTCCCTCCTTCCTTCCCACCGCCACCAGTTTGGTCCCGGCGCCTGTCCGGGGGTAAAAAGCCTTCCATGGGCAGTAGAGCCAGTTACTCCGATAAATTAAGGATGTTTTTTATGAAACCCTTAATGTCTGGAGAAACAGCGAATGAGCAGGTGTCCCAAAACTTTTGTCCCACTGTTAATAAAACAGTTTTTTAGTCAGGCAGTGGAACTGATGAAGCTGTTTTATGCTGAGACAGGCTAGGAAACACAGGCTCACAGTGCTTATGTTTTTGATGATGTGATGTAACAAGTGGGATGTGTACAATGTGTTTTATGACTAGCATAGCAGCTAAATGTTGAAAAGAGTAGAAGGGCGATGGGAAAGATGTAAGACAGACTGTTTTATATAGCTGTATGATGTACATTAAAATGCGTCATGTCATTTGCTCATGAATAAAAACTATTAAATCAACATGCACTGCTAAGGGTGAGTAAACAAGAGGACAAAACTACACTGGCGCATTATATTTTATTCATGTGGAAAGGACATTTGAATGGAATACATTTAATTTGGTACCGTTTCAGTGCAGGCTGTCTGCGGCCTTGCCTTTTTTAACCAAGCTGAGGAAGAAGGTAAAAGAAGAAAACACAAACATTCGGCACACGCTGTGTAATGTAGGTCCTGGTGCGTGTCGCTGGATGTGCTAAAGATGACATGAATTCTTCATAAACGCTGTCTGACATTTATAAATGATGGAGCTTCAGGAGTGTGTTTGTGGGTGTAGAAGCCAAGAGTCATTTAAATGCAAGCTTTACACCGAGGCACTTCTTCGGGCATTGTACTAAACTAAGCACGAGGAGTCAAACCTAATTAAATATCAATGAGTGTTTTCCTTTTCAACTCTGCTTCATTATTTATGACTTCCTCCTCAGCCCTGGCCCAGGTCTGTCCTTCCTGTCTCCAGAGGTCACTGGAAGTGGATGACCCTGTGTAGATTTCTGTTTTGGGTATGTATGTATGTATGATTGTCTGCGTGCTGCATGTGTGTGTGCTTGTAATGTGTACTGGCCTCTAGCTTCGTATCTATGTTTTACCTGTCAGGGATTGCTGAAGATGAAACTGTTGAATT
The DNA here is from genome assembly GCF_030463535.1 of Salminus brasiliensis. Taxonomy (NCBI): domain Eukaryota; kingdom Metazoa; phylum Chordata; class Actinopteri; order Characiformes; family Bryconidae; genus Salminus; species Salminus brasiliensis. The sequence continues at coordinate 25,498,169 of NC_132886.1, forward strand.
ATAGATGCTCCTCAAATTTGAGTTTTGCCGCAGCAGTGAAAGGGTTGCCATGGGCCTCAAAGAGTGTGTGTATGTGTGTGTTTGTGTCTGAAAGGTAGACAGAATCTTGCAGCAGTGTGTTTTAAAGCACTATTGATAAGTTCACCCTTGTTCTTGTTGTGTCCAGGGCAGCACACGCTTCCCCAGAAGCACACTGCGTCTCTCTTTCACACACTCACACACACACACATGCACACACACAGTGAGTCAGACCAGGTCTGTGGTATTGGCATGTCTTGTGGGTTTGTGGGGGATTCGAAATGTCAGTACTCCATCTGCTACTGCGAATTTTCACTTGAACCAAAGAGATCCGTGCCTTCTGGGCCTCAGTAAACGGCACATGCAGTTCAGTCTCAACCCAAATAAACATGCCAGCTGTACAGTTACAGAAATATCACTGAGATCAGTGTACAGTAACGGCATGAGCAAGTGTTTGTTTGTGTTTATTTGTGTATATGTAAAGGTTTGTGATGCATACTTACACTCCTCCCCACAGAGTGATCAAGATCAGTCTTCAAGGGTTCAGATGTGATGTGGGAAGAAATATAGACCAAATGTATTTACAGCGAATCTAATCATAATGTATATGTTACCTTAATATTTCTATATACCCCCCCCCCCCCAGGTCCATTTTATTTATGTTCACGCTAAAGGAGAAATAACCACAATAACCTTTATTTAATAATAAATGTGCATCTTAAACTTTTGAATTAGAACTTTTGAAACATTAGGTGTGCCCTAGAATGGAAAACTGTATTTTTACTTTGGCATGGCTGAATAATTCAGAGTTCAGTGTATGGAAGTGGCTTACTGTGAACCTCAAAACTCAAGCAACTAAAACAGAGCTGCAAATGATCTAATTCCAGAACCCTCAGACTGTAGACTAAGCGCAATGGCTGCTTCAACAAATACGAAAGCAAGGTTTAAAAAGTTAAAAGCTAACGCTAGCCATGAAGCACTGCTTGGGGAAGGGCCGACTGGTGGATGCACCACTGCTGTGGATTTATCCGCATGGAGGCCCGGAGAGTGCAGTGTGCCATAGGCTGGTAGAGTTAGTGGGCATCCTTATTATGCTAAAAGTTAACCCTAACTACTACAACTACTAACTACAATTCCGTGAGGAATAATTAAAAAAAAATAATTACGGTGTACTTCTTTCGGTGCTAAAAACAAAGCTAAGTTATGCTTTGCTATGTGGCCACTGTGAGTTCATGAGCCCTCCATAAAAAGAAAATCAGTGTGTTTCATTCTTAGGCAAAATAACAAGGGTTGTAAAATCATATCTGGTGAATTTTAACCTCAACCAAGTCAAGTCAAGTGGGTTTTATTGTCATTTCAACTACATACATAGTACACAGTGAAATGAAACAATGTTCCTCCAGGACCCTGGTGCAACACAGAACACAAGTGCAACACAGTACAAGTGCAGACAGACAACACAACACAATACAGACAAAGAATAATAAATAATTAGGGGTAGTGTGCAAATTATGCAGTGTGCAATAAATACTGAGTCCAGTGAGGTAGTAAAGTTAGTAGCGCGAAATGCTTCCTATATTGTCTGGGGTAAATGGTTGGTGAATGAGAGAGAGAGAGAGAGAGAGAGAGAAAGAGAGAGAGAGTGTGTGTGTGTGTGTATGTGTGTGTGTTCATGGAACAGAAAAAACATCAGTTCAGTCTCTGGAGTTGAGAAGTCTGATGGCTTGGGGGAAGAAGCTATTGCAGAGTCTGGTCGTGTTGGACCGGATGCTGCGGTACCCTCTTCCTAATGGCAGGAGGGAGAACAGTCTGTGTAAAGGGTGGGTGGAGTCATCCACAATGCTGGTTACTTTGCGGATGCAGCGGGCAGTGTAAATGTCCATGACGGAGGGTAGAGGGACTTCGATGATCTTCTCAGCTGTCCTCATAGTCAACTAAGTCATATATTAACTATTGATAAATGAAAGAACACCCTAACACACTCAAGTAAATGTGTTTTGTAGCACCTTAAAATTATGTTTGCTTTGGATATATATACTACTATATATAGTAGTTGTATATATATATACATTATTTTTGTTTGCAAAATAAGTTCAGTCCTTCTCCCTGTTCTGATTTGTCCTTTTACTCATTTTACTGAATATACCAAGAACATAAAATTCATACTTTATTAAATTACAATCACATAGTAAATAAATTACAATATTTATAGTAAATAAACAGGTAATGAACATAATCATTTGAATACAGATCATTTCATTTCTCTTTCTTGCTTCATTATCTTTGAGGATATATTAAAGGCTTTTTCCGGTTTAGGAGGTGCAGTACAGAGAAGTGTCCCTTAAATATCTAAATATCTTTACTGCAGTGCTAACTGCACCTTTAAAAGGAAACAACGAAGAGGATACCGATGCATTATTCAGAGAAAAGTACCAAAAAATCCACCTTTAGTTCGGCTTCATTTATGGAAGATTTTTAGTTGATGGCTTTATAAACCATAACTTTTATAAAAAAGAGATGTAAGTGTGGACAAACCATTTTAAAGTTTAAAGAACCTCAACATAATGCAAAAACTTCATATCTATCAATGTGTTTTTCCCCTATAACTTTCCCCCACTACAAAAAAAATATTTTAGACTAACCATGAAAATTTGATGGCAAATGTTAACAACATACTCAGGGGCAGAATTCTTTGCTTTTTATCCAACTGAAATGAAACATTTTTCTGGAATCTTTATTAAATTAGTCCTGTAGACCTGAGCAGTGCCCAACCTCATTTGCACAACTGTCTGGTAGGAGTGAGGTTACTCAGGGCTCCATGCTGGGCTCATTTCATTTCATTCATCTTCTCCAACGCAGGTTCCTGCGAGGTTCTCACTCTTCCACTGCGTTATATCAGAAGAAAGTAGGGAAAAATTAGTTTTGTGTTTTGGTCAGGGCTTTATTTTCATGATAACAAAACTGTAAATGTCATATATTTATATATATACATATTTTAAAGAACGACTGACAAACTTCTCCTCTCTCTCTCTCTCTCTCTCACACACACACACAGACACACACACATGCTCACAATAACTGCCCATTCAGCGAGTTGGGATTTATTAGTTGCTGCCCTAAGGGCCATGAATCAACCGCAGCCTGTGTGTGAGTGTGTGTGTGTTGTGTGTACTGATGCCAAAGTCTGCCCTAGGTGCTAAGCTGCTCTGCTGCTCTGTTGAGGATCTTCGATTTTTTGGGTCCTTAGGGTCGGGCCTATCATTCACTCAAAAGAAGACATAAAGATCCATCACTGTGTTTTCCTCCATCCCCTCACTTCTCTCAACCTCTGCAGTAGCTCCACAAATCATTCACTAGCATAAATATTCCCCATTCAATCAAGATCCCATCATTCAAGTGTTTCACTCAGATACAAAGAAAATGACTGCACTTTAATTGCAGTTTTTAGTTACTATACAATAGTACTACACAGTACTACTCAGGGGGGACAGCTTTTTGTTCCTAAAGAAATGACACACCACCTTTACTTGTAGTGTTTCTGAGTGGAGATGGATGAAAGATCTTCTAGGCTTCTTCATTACACCAAACACTCTCCATGTTTAAAAGCTTCTAAAAGTAGAAAACATGATCTATTGAAAATGGCATTTTCTATCTACCTATATGTATCAAAACCAGTGCATAAAATCAGGCTGAAGAGAGTTTTCTGTTGTAGACCATTGTGCATGGAAAAGCAAGAATCGTACCTTTTAAAATTGGCAATGCAATTAATGCTTAACAAAGTTCCTCTGTCATTATGCATACAAACTGCAACCAAGCTCTTTACATATCCGCACTTATACAGCCAGGGTCAGTAATGCCAAGGGCCTTGCCCAAGGGCCCAACCGTGGGTATTGAACCCACAAGCATGTTTGTCTGCACAGCATATTAAATCTCTGAGCCTCATATTGAAATTCTGATGCTCTAACTATATGAGCAGAGACTTTTTTTTCATGTGAATTATTCACACGTCAGAAGTTAATTTAAAAGACCAAATTGTCAGAAGAAAAAAAAAAGTACCCCCTGCTCTAATTTTGCGATTTTTCCCTGGCTCTCCCAACCAATCACAGCTCTCCTACTGCTTTTAATTAAGGACTTTTAATTGAGAGGAACAGTGTATCCTAATCAGCTGTGGAGCTGTGTCTAAAAGAACTGAGGGGGATACTCAATACGAAGTATGGCAGGTTCGGACTGCTGTTCTTGGTGGTACAGACTGTGCCCTGTACGGTAATTTAGAAATTGGAACAGCAGCTTAGTGCGTAATGTATTCTGGGATATTTGGCTGTGCAAAGTCCACACTAGTCATGTCCTGATGCATCCTCGACAACACGTCGTGAATGAAAACGTTTGAATGGATCAATCAGTACTTGGGCTGCAGATGATGATGTTTCACAAGTCCCCAGGAACACAAGTACAGACAGGGATGCAGATTGAGAATCGTTTCTGAGTTGAGATTGAGTTTCATTGTGGAGATTTAACTTGTGTTTCTGGACACAGTTGTAGCTGTTTCTAGAGACACAGCTTCACAGTAATGTGAATTAGAACCTTGTTTCACATTTAATCCTCAGTGCACCTGAACACATTCTGCCCGCTTGTGTTTTCGGCACAATTTGGGAAAATTCACGTTGCCTTAAGCATGAATGGGCTGAGGCACAAAAAGTTTGAGGTAGTAGTAACGTTTAGAAATTATTTTAGATATTTTCTGAGAAAAATTGTTCTCAGAATTGTCCAATTGTTCTTATTTTATTTCTTAGGAGAAAAGTTAAGAAACTGCTTTACTTAAAGCAGGATTGTGCAAGAATTGGTATTTCTTGCTCCTGGGCTCCCCTAGACGACTAGAGAAGTGGATTTTGAGAGAGTACATAATATATTTAGACAGATTTACTGATCTACAGCAGGGTTCGGATGTTTTTAGATTGGATCACGTCATACCAGCTGTGTTTTGCGTATTCGAGTGTGTGGCTGCATTTATGATGTGCTCATGCAATGTTCACTGATTTGACAGACACCCTTGGAGAACTACTTTGAACATCTTAGTCTCACATACTCTCACACACAGTTGGATCATTTGCCCTGGAGTAGAAACTCACTGTGAGCAGAACATTTACAGTGAGACTTTATTGCCTGAACTTTGGTGTTCTTCTAGCGGTTATATGCCAATGAAGGTTAGGATCATGAATCCACCTCCTGCGGGGCCTACATCAACATAAATCTCCATGAGACGGGTGTATAGTCAGTAATAGGGTGATGCAGAACTTATACTACAGAACAAAAATACAACAGTTTTGCTCTACCAACACAATTATCTTTAATGAACTAATTTATTTATTTATGAATAATCAATTCAAATCTAGGATCCGAAATAATTCTGATAAGAATCATGTAGAAGTAACGGTGCACCTTCCTGCAGCACCCTGCGCTGCACACATATAAAAATGTAGAAGCAACAGTGCAGTGTATTTACAGTCTGTAAGACTGATCATGCGCAAATACGCGTGTCTGTGTGTGTGTGTGTGTGAGAGAGAGAGAGAGAGAGAGAGAGAGAGAGAGAGAGAGAGAGTTTGTCCACTGTAATCATTTTGCCCTCGATGTTTAATCTACATGCAGTCTGGCATGCAAACACACATTCTTAGCCTCTCTCTTGTGTTTTCTAAATCCCTCGCCTTTTCTATTTTAAACATGCTGGACTGTGAGCCGTTCCTGAATTGCCATGGCAACGTCACAAAACTGGATAAAGATTCTTCGACTTGGATACTTACCATCATATTAACCACTGTTGATATTTGGGATGCTAACATTAGGGGACCCATATCCAAAAATTAATTGGATTAAAATGATTTTTTCTGGGTTTTGTGTTTTGAAACACTGTAACTGTAAAGTCACAGTAAAATACAGGCAGCTGTGGTTGCCAGTATTTTACTGAATTTTTACAGGGTTACTACTGTGCTTTAATTAAACAGTTAATTACTGTAAAATTCATTATGGTTTTCTACTGTAGAATGTAAATTTTACAGTAAAATACAGGCAGCTGTGATTGACAGTATTTTATCATATTTTCACAGGGTTCAATTAACTGTAATATGAACAGTATCTTACTGCCACGTCAGCTCCAGTTATGTTTTATGATTTGTTGATCTCTTGTCCTCTTACTGGATTTCTGTAAAGCTGCTTTGTGACAATGTGAGCTGTAAAAAAAGTGCTATACAAATAAATCTGAATTGATTTGCTATTGATCCTGCCCTTCATTAGAATAGACCACTTATCAAAGGTGCCCTTAATGGATGCACATAAGCCAATGGTCTCCAAGCCTGCTCCTTGAGAGCTACTTTCTCATAGCCTTTGGTTCCAACCCTAATCCATCCCTCCTTTCCCAACTAATTACTGCCTTCAAGCCCTTGTTTGGCTGAATGAGTGTATTCGATTTGGGTTGGATGTGAAACCTGAAGGAAAGTAGCATAAGAATTTGATAGCAATAAATGTCCTTGCAGCACTTTTGGTTAGTATGGACCACTGCATATCAGGAACACCCCGGAAGACCTTTATATAAGATTTTATAGCTAGATAGATAACAATTTATTGTCTATACACACTGAATTTTTAATCAGATTCTTATGCGTGTCCATTTTTCCTACTTCCAACACATCACCTCAAAGAACAGACTGTTCACTTGTGGCTATGTATCCCATCCCCTGACAGGTGCCACTATAATGAGATAATCAGTGACTTACTTCACTTGCAGGTGGTTATAATGTTGTGGTTGATCAGTATACAATTCACCTGTAAGAAACATTTCCAAAGATCATGCAATGGTAATACGCACAGACAGGGCTTTGTTATGGTTGGTTGCTGTGCATCACTATATTCCCTAAGGGTAATCGGAGTCATGACTGATGAATATTCATTACTTTATGCACAGCACCTTCAGTGACGGTGTGTGCATTGCATACAAAGCCTAAATTGCCCTGGAAATGCATAGCTTCTTAAATTTCCTTGCATTTTGGCTTCATTTAATTCCTTTGTTATGAGATAATCGACATTATTCATCTTACCTGTGAGGGGTCACACGGTTTATTAAAAAATAGTAAAAGTAAAAAAACAATATCTCCAGGATTACAATTATGTTTGTGGACACCCCTTCTGAAGAATGCATTTTGCTACTTGCACCCATTGCTAAAAGTATTGCCAATTGAATAGGACTCACTGGACCAGATAAACATGAATCAGTTGGCACCATGCCTAATGTCACCATGCTTATTTGCTTATCCAAAAGGACACAGAGCAAGGCCATCCGTTTACCCAATTTATCACAACCTTCCACCCATCCATTCACACACACAGACAGACAGACAACTCATTACACCTCCTCTGCCTGATTTATCCTGTACATTAACATGTGTGTGAGAAATAAGTGAGTGATGGATGCGTGTGTGATGGAGGGAGTGAGCGCGATGAGAGTGATGGAGAAAGCGAGTGATGCACAAGTAAGAGATGAGTGTGCTTGGAAGCCATGCTGAGAAGGACATCTGTGGGGGGAATGCTGCGCTTATCACACTTACACACCCACATTTCTACACACGCACACACATAGATGTACATGCTGTTTGTAGGGCTTGTTTAATAAAGTAATATTAATAATAATTTATAGAGCTATAGAGGTATTCCTGCCCTGCACCCAATGTTTCCAGGTACCACCACAACCCTGACCAGGGAAAATTGGATAACCCTGATTATACCAGCAAAACACAAGAATTAGAAGAATAATCTTCAGAATAAAAAAACCCTAATAGCGAGGCTGGACACTATTAGCAGCTCAGCCAAAAGCTTTCAATCACTGGGGATGAGCTTGTGCTCCCATCACATAAAAATGATGGTACTTGTCTGCCAATGTGTCTAACATTTGAACAGCCTGACTGTATTTTGGTAAATGTGACAGTGGGATGTAAGGAACCTCTATATCACCTAGAAGTTCTACACTCGTTGATTTTTTCCCCCACTAGAACCATTTTGGAACCTTATTAATTATCGTACCAAACAGATAAAAACTTGGTCATAACTTTTTTCCTATGCTATTACACAACTCAGTGAATAAATAGCCTAAAGTATCTGTAATGGAGTTCCACACCGAGTCAGGGTGTAATGATGTGTGTCTGGTGTGTGAGTGCTGATGAGAAAGGAGTCTGGTGCTGATAATAATGCTTTCATTTCAGCTCATTACAGCCTGTAAAGTGTGCCTGCATGAGTCAATATTCAATATGTATAAAGTCTGTCTCCATTGCAACCCCATCCTAGGGTGAGGCTGTTTGTGGCAAGATGTGAGAGAACACACATAAGCTCACTGGGCGAAATGCAATTGTAAGTGCGGCAAATATTGCTGCAGACTTTGCTGGCAGGAGAGCAGGGCTGCTCATCAATTATCAGTCTGTGAATAACAGGGACACTGGCTCAACATAAATCTAATACTCAGACCACAGGACACTCAAAAAAAAAATCGAACTGAAAAATTATGACTACATCACAGCTTAATACATCCTAATGTGCAGTACTCCTTGGGATAAATGGAGTCATTAAATTAATCAAGGATGTCTAATGGGTTTAATGGCAAGCCCTAGTTGCCTGTCAATCAAAAACACTCTGGAAGAACACCACCCTAAACCACTCTGCAGATAAATCGACAGTAAATCACATGTATGCTGCTTTGTCAACCAAACTACACTTACAGCTATATACAGCTCTCTACAGTACTTTAATGACTTGGCACATCGGCAAATTGTTTAATATCATTTATCAGAGCAAATGAGTGTGTGTGCTGATACAAATATAATCAGAATAAATCAATTTAAATACAGTATAAAATGTGTTCTGGACTCTGATTGGAAGCATTTCTATTGGTCCATTCATCTAGAATTATTTACATAGGATAAGGAGCAGCAACAGGGTTCAAACCATAGAGAAAACTGAATGCATGGCTTTCACTGGCTTTTCATCTCTCTATAATAAGTTACTGACATATCAGTAATGAGTGCTGTTCAGTAATGAGTGCTGTGTTGGTGCTGTACTGTTTACTGTGTCTAATGTCTGTCGTATTTATTATACTCATATTATTATTTATTATACTTATTATAGTGACTTGATTTGCCTACTTTCTGCTGAAAGTGTGCACAGAAATCTTTCTAAATATAATGTGTGTTTAATTCAAAGGTGACGTGTTGCTTGAAGCTTCTATTAATGAACCTAAATTGATCAGGAAAACTCTATCACTGAATGTTATGTGGTTATTGGATGCGGAGAGTAAACAACTCCTCTGGGATTGTTTTTGTCTCATCAGATTTGTAATTTGCTGTTCAGTGATGATGTCGGAATGATGTGGTACCCGTATTTTGCTGTCATTCAAAACAATGGAAGGCAGCCTGTAGTGTGTTACCTATACGGCAATGTCGATTTGACATTGAGTGCATAAAAGCCATTATTTAAGGCCATACACAGCAGGCTAGATACGCTACAACAGGATCATCTCCAGACAGTGCATACTGTCTGAGTCTCCACCTTATAGGACACTTTACACCAGCCGTATATATCATAGAGTTGTATTTCTTTGTAGTAGAGTAGTCTTTTCAGTAAGGACTGCTCCTCATATGCTTTGTTATGCTATGGTTTGAGTGCTAATTAAGCTGGAATAAATGTAATATTCCAATTTTATACATTGAAGACATCAAGTGTTATTTTAGGGATAGGGTTTTGCCTATAAAGACTACATTTATTGTAAAGCAGGATAAACTAACATGAAGACCAGAGAGTTGTCTACAGGACAGAAGTAAGAAATTTCATTTTTGAAATGTAGAAATCACTGGTGCACTAATAACCAAACATTATTAAAGAAATAACATGCAACATATCACAAATTTACCAGCTATACACACACACACGCACACATTTAAGCGCTCTTAAAATTGAGCTGCAGCTCATGCAGAATTGTGAGGGTGTGTCATATCACTGAATGATTGCCGGTGGCCTCAAATGGAGAAAAGAGCCGTAGCAGAAACTGTCATGGAAAAGGGGAAAAAACTTCTTAACTTTCAAGTGAAGTCAACGTAAAAAGATTTTGGTCAAGTAATTTCAAGCATTTCTATTGGCCGATTCATCCAGAATTAGCAACAGTGCACAAAGCAGCTACAGGGCATCAAACCATGCAGAAACCTAAATATGGACAAAAGTGGAGATACATGTTTTCATTGGACAGCAGTGATATCCATATTACACACACTATTTCTTGGACAGGCGCATGTGTTTACACTGCTATGTGTGATGTGTCTCGGACCACCTCTAGAAGTAGTAAGCTTGGCCTTATCCAGACATCATCCTGATGTGGATTGTAGTGCCGGGGGTGGGGGTCAGGTTCCTGGACTCAGGATCAGATGAAGTGGGGCAGTGGTGGCTCAGCGGTTAGAGCACCGGGATATCGATAACAGGGTTGTGGGTTCGATTCCCTGGCTCAGCAAGCTGCCACTGTTGGGCCCTTGAGCAAGGCCCTTTACCCTCTCTGATCCCCGGGTGCTGGAGTTGGCTGCCCACCGCTCTGGGTGTGTGTGTACTCACTGCCCCTAACACATGTGTGTGTGTTTGAGTGTGTGTTCACTACCAGATGGGTTAAATGCGGAGGACACATTTCGCTGTACAGTGACAAATACATGCACCTTTTTTACCTTTAAGTGACCAGGTGTAGATGGGGTCTACATGCAGGTATGGTGAGCCTTGATGATTCTGGGGAAGGTGTCACCTGTTGATCATGAATGGAGATCAGAACTTCTTCTTCAGAGATTCTTCTGCAAGAGAAAGCTCAGAGCTCTGAATGTGCTCGATGAAGAACTATTAAACTCTAAGCCTCTTCATACTCCTCTCCTTCAGCCACTCAGACATCTGATCTCGAGTATCTGATCTCTCTAAACTATACACAGACCAAACGGAACGTGGAGGACTCGGTTGAGCTGTTTATCAGCGCGGAGGGATATCAAAGACAGACGACTCGACTGCGTGTAGGAGCGGAAATGCTGCGCTTTTGTGTCTCGAGGCCAGATTTACCCTGTTTAAAGAGGAGACACGAGGGGAGCGGAACGGCCAGGATCTCTGATGTCATGTTTGGGAGAAGAAGGAGGAGGAGGAGGAGGAGGATGAAGAGGGAAATGAGGAGGAGGTGGAGAAGGATGACGAGGGGGAGGGGGAGGGGGATACTGGCGCGCTATGCCCGACTCGAGGCTCCATCCAGTCCCGCTCGCTCGCGCTCACACAGCACAGCGGCAGCGAGCAAGTTTCCCGCGCGAACAACGGCTACGCGCGAGCAGCGTCTGTTGCTACAGCAACCAGGTAAGGTAAACATTCCATTTATCAGATTAGTCAGAGAATAAAGCCGAGAACGTGACCGTGGTGTGATGAGGGGGGTTAGTGAGAGGAAGTGTGTGTGGAGCAGTGTGCTGAGTAGTGAAAGGGACTGAAGTACACTGAAAAAGTTGAATTGACCTGATTTAGAGATGGAATAATAATAATAATAATAATAATAATAATAATAATAATAATAAAAGCACTCACGTGGATGAAACGTACTGTACATCGACACAGCGTAATGTGTTAGCTGCGTTTACTGTCATTTTACTCAGTCCAGTGCAGCATATTTCATCACCGTGGATCAGGAGCAAAAGCTGAGCTTTCTACAGTGAAATTCTCTAGGTTGGAACTAAAGTCTTCCTCTGGGGTGGACGTGTGAACGCCAGGGGTTTCATTCAACCCTGCAGATGCTAATGAAGAACTCAGCAGGGTTTCGTTCAAAATGGTCCCAGTTAATTCAGCTCTGCTGGTAATTTGTGCAGGGCTAACTTCATTACTGTAAAGGGGTTCCTTCAGCACTCTACATGGTTTATTTTAAAGCTATAGGGGTTACTTTGATACTAAGCAGTGGGTTTTTATCAATACTGTATGCTTTATTTGAATACTGTTTATTTTATTTTGGCACTAAAGTGGTTACCCTCTAATACTGTACAGTGTTTATTCCAATATTGTAGTGTTTAATTCAGTACTGTATATTGTGTATTTCAATATAGCATTCATTTCAGTACTGTAGCATTTACTTTAATACTACTGTAGTGTTTATTGCTATACAGCATCTGATTTATTTTAGCACTAAGTGTTATGTCGGGGCTATATAGTGTTTATTTCAATATTGTAGCATTTGTTTCAATACTGCTGTTTTTATATCATATAGTGTTTATTTCAATACTGTAGTGTTTATTTTGATATTGCATAGTGTTTATTGCAGTACTGTATAGTGTTTATTTCAATAGTGCTTATTTCAATATAGTGTTTATTTCAATACTATAGTGTTTATTTCAATATCCTATAGTGTTTAATTCAATACTATAGTGTTTATTTCAATATCCTATAGTGTTTAATTCAATATTGTATGTTTATTTCAATATAGTGTTTATTTTATTACTGTAGCATTTATTTAAATGTCCTAGTGTTTATGTTGATATTGTATGGTATTTATTTAAATATAGTGTTTATTTTGATATTGTATAGTGTTTATTTCAATATTGTATAGTGTTTAACACAATATAGTGTTTATTTCAATAGTGTAATGTTTATTTTGATAGTGTATAGTTTTTTCAATATAGTGTTTATTTTAATACTGTAGCACTTATTTAAATGTCGTAGTGTTTATTTTGATATTGTGTAGTATTTATTTCAATATAGTGTTTATTTCCATACTGTTGTGTTTATTTCGATATCCTATAGTGTTTACTTTGATATTGCATAGTATTTATTTCAATACTGTAGTGTTTATTTCAGAACCTTATAGTGTTTATTTCTATTTACAGTATCTAACTTATTTTAGCACTATAAGTGTTATGCTGGGGTTATATGGTGTTTGTTTTGATATAGTATAATGTTTGGTGTAATATAGTAGATATAATGTATGTTCATTGGGGTTCTGGGGTTCACTGGGGTTCAATTCCCAGTCTGGGTGACTATGCTGCGCTACACCAATAAGAGTCCTTGGGCAAGACTCCTAACACTACACTGACCGACCTCTGTAATATGAGTAACCTTGTAAGTCGCTCTGGATAAGAGCGTCTGCTAAATGCCACAAATGTAAATGTACTTCTGCACAGTATAGTGATTATTTAAATATTGTAGTGTTTATTTAAATATCGTATAGTGTTTATTTTAATGATACATATAGCTTATTTTAACACTTTAGGTTTTACTTAAATACTGAATATGTATATTTCAATCGTGCATTTAATTTATTTCAACACTTACTAGAACACTGTATAGGATTTATTTCAAAGCTTTAGGGGTTACTTGAATACTAATTAGTGTTAAGAATTAGTGATTGTGCACCTGGGAAACTACAGTATACATCTGGAATAACACAGCAACTGAATGAAAACCACTTGGAAAAACATAGAAACCCCACAGAAACCACCAAGCAATACACAACACCCTAACAACCACCTGCATAATGTCATATGCTGTCATAAGTGTTCATGACAGGCTCATGCTACTATCACCAGTAATAGTCATGACGGATACTATAGTGTTTGATGTCACGACTAATCTGTCATGACACCTTGTGACAACATATATCATCTGCCATGACATGGTTATGTCAATGTTTTGTATCAAGTGTTCAAGTTCAAGTGTTACCTTTTATTTCAGCAGTATGTAATACTGTAGAGATTTTTCCAGTGCTGCATATGGTGTATTTGAACACAGCAAGGGGTTTCTTCAGGACTGTATATGATTTATTTAAAGGGGTTACTAAAACATTGAATACTTTTTTCAGTACTATAGGGTTACTCTGTTCTCTGGATGGCCTATTTGTATTAATGTCAGTTAGCAGAAAATGCTAGATTTTACTGATTTTATAGTTTAATAGAGAAAAACATTAACATAGTACCGACTGATACTCAGGATTTCAATATTAGTATCTGTATCAGAAAAGAAAATGTGGCATTATACCATCTCTGGTTAATGCTGAATAGGATTTATTGGATTTTGTTAAATTCAGTTAATTAAATTCAGTTTATGCTTATTTTAACACCACAGAGATTAATGCAACACCTTAAGAATGAATGCAACACTGAGTTAACTCAACTCTGCAGGGCTTATTCAAACACTGTACTTCAGCACTGTAAGCTCTTAATACAGTATCAGTGTTAATACTACACTCTCAAAGTTAAACTAGCACTGTATGTTCAGAATGACTTCAGCACTATTGGAGTTTATTCATCTCTGGGGTCTTTTGCTGTGTAACCCCTGTTACAGTGCAGTCAGACTAACATTTTTGTTTACTGACTTCTCAGGCGCAACACTGATAACTTCAACCCCCTCAAACACTCCACCATCCTCAAGTTTATCATCCTCGTCTCGCACTCTTGGATTCCAACATGGATTCGAACCTGGTGGAAATAGTTAAAGGAGACAAGTGCCTTTCCACAAACGACTGTGAGTTTAACTCTACCCTTCCTGGAGACCCTGAGCCTAGGAACCTGACCCCCAGCCCCGGCTGGAACCCAGAGACCGAGCCCCTGTCCCCCCTCAGCCCGGCCATCACGGCCGTCTACTCTGTGGTGTTTGTGGTTGGACTGGTGGGAAACTGCCTCGTCATGTACGTCATTATCAGGTACGATACACCCGCTGTGTGTTAGTTTACAGACATTTCAGCATCAAATGTCAGGCTATTTCATATTTTCTTCAGCTTTAGCATCAGATTGTCTTTTTTCTATTCCAGCTGTTTTTTCACAGCAAAGGCGATGTGCCTCGTAGTCGGGGCGGCATAATTATGAATTATGCTATGAAAACTGTATACACAAGGCTAGTCTCTTGTATTTGTTTAGAAATTAGTACTTAGTACTTGTGGCTCCAGATTAGATAGTGTTTTTTTGTTGTTGGTTTGGTTGTTTGTTTGTTTTTTGTAACTACAACATTTTATTGCCTGCTTTCCTGGTCTTATTTATTTTTTTATTTCATTTTTTCCCTCATTTCTTATATCGGGACCCTGTGTTTGGACAGAAACAGGCTGTGTGTGTATATGATTTAAAGCAATGGTTCCCATCTCTAATTCACTGAATGCTGATGCAGGGGTTTTTAATAGCAGTGCTGTAGAAGCCTGCAGCTGGAGCTCTATTTATGAGTCAATTCGGAGATAAATCAAAACTCAGATTTGATGAAAGGCTCTTGGAGAGAGAGACAGAGAGGGAGAGAAATCGGGTCTTCCTCTGAGACAACCAGGTGTTACTCCTAGGTGATCCTTCATAGATTCTAGCTGTATGAATCTGTCAATATGGAAACGTTTTGTCATCTGCCAAGTCTCTACTGAAATCTCTCTGGGGCATTTTTCTTTGTGCTGGGTCTTTTCATCATTAAAACTGATTCTCTTTTTTAAGGGCAACTGGACAAAGACTGATTAGACTGTCTTCCTCTGCACCAAACTACAAAGTCTAAAGTTTAAGAAGTTATAGTTATAGTCATTTGCATATACAAGCTGCATACATACAATGTTTTCTAAAAAAGATGACATTTTATTGAATTCCAAAAAGTCATTTTATGTACCTGGATTCTAAATACAGGTATTGTAACAGAGATTATTCCTGACAGTACTGTTATTGCAAACAAATATGCTCAAAACTCACCAGCAGAAAAATATAAACATTTAAAAATGCTGCTTGTTTGTTTGAGAATGATTTTCTTTATGGCAGATTTGCTCCAGGTTGTTCAGTTTGGTCAGATGACACTTGTAAAACGCCAATTTTCAAATAATAACACAGATTGATGATTGGATTGAGATCTAGACTTGGCCACTATGAAACTACTCCTGTGTTGCTTGGGGCCATTGATTGAAGTTGGTTGCCCATCAGTTCACTAAAGCAGGTTTGAACATTGTCTTTGAAATGTATCTTTGCCCTGTACTTGCTATGGGAAAACCACATCGCACAACATGCTGCTGCTAAACCGTATATCTCACTGCTGAAATGGTGTTTGTTAAAGAGTGAGCAGTGATAGCATTGTTAGGATATGCAGAACTAATGATATCATGGATTGGTGCACTTCTACTCCAGCCTCCACTGAACTCTCTAGCTCCTTCAATGTGATTGTTGGCCTCTCTGTGGCTTTACTCAGATGTCTCCTTCTTGCTCTGATGCAGAGTTTTATAGGAAAGCCTTGTGTAGGCAGTTCCTGGGTGGTGTGATGAAGCTTCTGGTTCTTCACAGTAGATACAATATTCTCTTTATTTATTTACAGATTTCACTCAAATATAAGCTATATGATATATATATACACACAGGTTCAAAGGCAACCTGCTGCTGCACCCACTGCTGCCGGCCTTCCCCTGCGCACACACAGCTTGTACAGTCTCCATAAAAAGCATGGCACATCTAAGGTCACCTTATCCAGTGCTAAAACAATGACTTGAGGGTAGAAAGCCCCCCAGCAGTAAGCTGTGGAGTTGTGGAACTGTGTGAAACAGTATCTTTGGAATGAGTTAGAGTGGTGTTGTAAAACCCGTTGAAGAAATAGATGTATATGAACGTTTGGACATACTGTACATGGTATGTGACACATTTCTTTCTCACTGTTAATTACACATTTTATGCATTAATTAAAAAAACATATGGGGGACAATATGAACTATAGGCTGTGCCCCAGAGCTTTACATGCTTGGCCTGTGCCCCTGTAACACTGACCATTTCTCCTTGTAATCAATGCTGCTGAAAGCTACATGGGGGATTGATTTCTGAACTTTTTCACTGGTCATGTGTCATGCCTGATTTATTATGCTGTCCACCAAAACTACAGAACTAAATAAGCATTAGCCCTGGAGTAATATTCTGCCGATTCCAGATTGGGGCTTTAATAGTATGGCCATGATTAGTGATAGGTGATTTGTCTCAGTTAATTAGTCTGTTAGGTATGATTGGTGTTATTTCCTGACCACTTTCAATACGTATGTTTTATGCTTCCATGTTTTTTGTATCGGATGCTGAAGATATTCATTCATTTTATTTTGCTGCTATATTCATTTAAAATATAATAAAAAATATTCAAATCAATCCGAGAATCTAATCTAACTATTAGCGTCTGATATTCGTCAGTTGCAGAAACGAAGTGGTTTTGTTTATCTGCTCATTTAATAACATCAATTTTGTCTAGTCTGCCTTGTTCTCTCCTACGCAATGCTTTCCATTTGCTAGTCTGTCTATTATGTTTACAGTATTTGTTGTCCTGCCTTATCATTACATGTCCATCTACCCATATTAAGTATAAACCCTGTCTGCTTTCCCCCCACAGTTCACTTTTACTTATCACGCATCATTTCAGAACTTAAAGCCATTCTCCGCCTTTGGCAGCAATCTTGAGAGAGTGAGAGGAGGGAGAGAGAAAAAAACGCATGAACAGATGCATCTGTCACTCTGACTTCACTCGAAAAGATCTAATCAAGACCTCTGTCTCTCCCTTTCTTTCCTCTAATCGCTGTGATATATTTATTCACTAGGAGACTTCAAATGAACTGCTGTCATGTTCTGCCACTGGCTCTCTTTTCACAAGGGAATAAACTAAATCATCTGTATGTGAAGACGGTGATGTAGAAATAGATGAAATAAAGGAATATGAAGGCCTGATCTGTTTTTAATGCCACAATGAAAGTACATTTTGCCATCTGACGTAACTAGAGAATTAAGAATAAACATGAGTTGAAAACCTAAAATTAAAGTATTTTTACTTTTCATTTTTACTTTTACAGTCACTAAATTACATCATATTATTGAGTCACCAAAATGCAAGGCCTGGTAGACGTGTTTTGTGTAGCCCCAAAGCATAACACTGTGCTTATTTCCCCTACATAGTTCACAGCAGCAGTAATAAGATGCCTCCAATATGAAATTTCCCCTCCTTTCCCTTCTTTCCACAGATACACCAAAATGAAGACAGCGACCAACATCTACATCTTCAACTTGGCCTTGGCTGATGCTCTGGTTACCACCACAATGCCATTCCAAAGTGCAGACTATCTGCTGAACACCTGGCCATTCGGTGAAATAGTATGCAAAGTCTTCATCTCTATCGACTACTACAACATGTTTACCAGTATTTTTACGCTAACCATGATGAGCGTAGATCGCTACGTGGCCGTGTGCCATCCTGTGAAGGCGCTGGACTTCCGCACTCCACTGATGGCAAAATGCATCAACGTGGGCATCTGGGTGCTCTCTTCAGCCGCAGGAGTGCCAGCCATGGTGCTAGGGGGCACACAGACCAATAATGGTGAGTTGCACTATAGGATCAAAAGACCAGAAGAGGTTATCTGATGTGCTTGCTTATATGATCAGAAACTCCAGTTCTGAGTCATTGTCCAAAATGGGAAGATTGAATGGTGATTTTTTGTTTCTTTCCTGAATGCCACTTGATCCCTTAAAATACAATGTCAGTTAGAATTAGGCAAATATGTCAAATATGAGCAATGAAGCTCTAACTGATACTATAACGACAAAGAGAGATGCATCATTCTATTATTTATAATAGTAATTAGTAATAACAAGTACTCAATCAAGGCCAAGCAATATAAATATGCTTAACTGAACAGTATCACACTATGCAGAGTATTTAAAAGATGACAAAATACTAAATATTTAACATATAAATATATGTTTCTTGTTGTCAGGGAGATCAGTAGTAGAATTTAAGGGTATCTGCAGGTACCAGCAAATTGAAAATGCATTTTAATGGCAAAATGTGACCTGATAAGTAGTCTGTTAGCTCAGTGTCTCTGTGTGTTTTTATTTGTGCCCTGCTAATGAATGCATTCAGCTACATTAAGTTACACCCATTGCAAATGCACACACACACAGCTTGTCTAGTCCATGTAGAGATCTACTGCCAATAGAATAGGACTCATTGGAGCAGATAAACATGAACCTGTTGGCACCATGACTAATGCCAGTCGTGGACTAAATGAGTATAAAGCCCCCCAGAGCTGTGGAGCAGTGGAACTTTGTTCTCTGGAATGATGAAGCCCATCCAGTACATCTGGGATGCGCTGGGGAGTTGGGGAGGCTGTGATCATCCAGCATTCTGACCTCACTAACGCTCTTGTCGCCGAACGCAATCCAATCCTGACAGCAACGCTCCAAAATCTAGTACAAAGCCTCTTCTGGACAGTAGAGACAGTTACTTTAACAAAAGCAGGATAAACTCTTTTTAAAATACCCTTGATTTCAGAAGAAACAGTGAATGAGCAGGTGTCCCAATATTTTTGTCCATAATGTACTATAAACTACATATTTCAATTTAGATGCTGTAAATATGGAAAATAATTTGTAACTACAAGCATACATGCGTTAATGAGATGAGCTGCTGGTGTGGCTTGACCTGAGTGAAAACAGCTCTTGTCGGAAATGTCCAGGCCGCTGAACTGGGTTTTATAATGACCTGCAGAATCTATTTATCTTGGAAATAGTGATATAATCATTGAAATTAAATGGTTCTAATTAGTTATAATGATTGGATTAATTGTGTCAGTCCTAGAATGAAGTAGTAATAAATGTAATATCTATGAATAGTTCACAAGTCGTTAGATCTTGAGGCTAACAGGTTGACCAATCACTTTAAACATCTTGTTGATCCCAGAATATATATCCGACTGTGCATAGTAGACCTTATTATATTCTTTAAATTAACGAAATAATATAATAAGTGAGGCCAGATTTATGAACAGTATTGTATGTAGCTTTGATAATACAGAGCGATGCTAGTAAATTGAGGATGACCATTAGGTCACTTGGAATGTGGTCATGGAATGTGAGTTAAAACTTTCTTGTTATTACCCTGAGCTGTTTGGCCTGTAAAGCTGTGTGGGCAGTAGTTTAAGAAAGATTTGATCTTTCAACTGACTTAACATCTAATAAAGGAAGTGTGTCGGATGACCCTTTCAGGCTGATCGCTATTATACAAAAGAGCAGACTGTGTGTTGACCCTGGCTTACAGCAGACTTTTGAGCTAGCCTGACGTCTTTCATGTAACTCATCTCACATCATATCTGTCCTTCTACGACCTTTTCTTAGCCACACTGGGGAGGAGTGGTGTGGGTGTGGGTGCAGAACGTCCCCGCAGAAAAAGTGCTGAGGAACATATGGCTGCAGTAAGAGCTGCACTGCGTTTATGTATGACATAAATTCATCAGCTCGCCTCAAAAAGCCACTCTCAAGCCCCAAACTCTCAGTGGCTGATGAAATTAGTTGGGTGCGTGGGCATGACAGAACGCACTTTGTATGTGTGACTTTTTTGCATGATGGCGCTGAAATTTAAACACATCTGAAGGTTTATGAGCAGAATTTGATAGCAGTGTGATTCTGAGCATATGTTGTCATATGCTTGCAGCTATATGAGATGTTTAGTGATGTAGCTTGTGTGTTGAATAAGGTAAGGTTTGACGCCCCTGTGCCAGTTCTATTAAGCGAACAAGCAGCGGTTGTAAAATTCTGTTTAATTTTTAATCATGTCTGAGGTAACATTCAGTAACATAACTGAAGTGTCAGCAAAACAGAAACATACAATTAATAATAAGGTAGCCGGAGGCTAACTGATCTGCAATACAATACTATGGAAACATGCTTGAGAGTGGATTCCAGGGTCACTGGCGATGGATTAACATCACAGAGGAGCCGTTACTGCAGCCAGACCGTTGTGCATACATTGCTCTTGCAGCTTAATTTTGAGCCGCTTTCTAATTTCCATGTTGATCACTTCTGAGTCACTTGTGCTTTTGACTAGTTATCTCAGGCTTATTTGCTTGTGGAAGTAAGGCTACATAAAACCTGGATAATCCAGAGCAAGCGTCCAAAGAACTGGCATAGAATTAATGAACTTGTGAGAGATGCCATTTATTTACTGCAAAAATCTCAGCAAGTGAAATCCTCTTAAATCTGGTCTAAATATCCAATGTTTCTTATTTTAGATTGTTGAAAATAATTCTAACTAGTTTTTACTTGTTTTAAGTAACTGCATCTACGGAAAGTGTCATATTCCACTGGCAGATCATTTTGTTTGTTTTAAGCAGTATTTTTTGTGAATTAAGCAAAATTATCTGACAAAGAATAGGAGCATTTTAGTAGTTAAAATAACTTGAAACAAGTAAAAAACGAGTTAGAATTTTTAATTAATTTCATAATATTAATAATATTAATATTTAATACAGATAATTGCTTTAAAAATCCTTGCAAACATGCAGATTGTTCATTCGACTTACATTTTACATCAACATTTGAAGATGTACAGTATTAATGGAACTCCCGAAGAGCAGAACATTTAGTTAATGTTGGCTTATAATGCAGTAAAATATCTGCATTCTATTCATTTTACTCTTTTGTAGCTGTTACATTTTTCTGCAATGCTAATCTAGGTAGAATTAGCCCCAAATTCTACTTTTTATAACTGTTTATGTGACAGCATCAACAGATGTGTACCTGAAAATATCACATGCCAGCACCGGATCACAATTCCCTCATCGGTGCATCCCTTATAATTACAAATGCACGGTTTAATGTGGCATTAATAACTTCTCAGGCCTGCTAAGATTTGTCTTCCATCCTTTTCCAGGCACCACAGAGTGTGCCCTGCAGTTCCCTGACCCGTACGAGTACTGGGATACCCTGATGAAAATCTGCGTCTTCGTCTTCGGCTTCGTCATCCCTGTCCTCATCATCAGCATCTGCTACTCCCTCATGCTCCTGCGCCTCCGCAGCGTCCGCTTACTCTCTGGTTCCCGAGAGAAAGACCGCAACCTTCGCCGCATCACGCGCTTGGTGCTGGTGGTTGTGGCAGCTTTCATCATCTGCTGGACCCCCATTCATATCTTCATTCTGCTCAAAGCCATAGTGGCCATTCCTGAGACCACGGCCGTGATGGCTGCGTACTTCCTCTGTGTTGCTCTTGGATACACCAACAGCAGCCTCAACCCCATTCTCTATGCGTTTCTGGATGAGAATTTTAAGCGGTGCTTTAAGGACTTCTGTCTGCCGGCGAGGGGAAGGGGGGACAGAGTTCTGGGCGGAAGCAGAGGAGGGAGGAGTGCAGGCAGACAGCTCCCACAGGCTGCAGAGAGCCCCCCGAGGACAGCAAAGCCAGCATGACTAGGCGTGGAACTGTCCTCCATTACACAGACTGGGAAGGAGGACTCGAACGCTCTTGGACTGACGCAGGTGTCGTCCACTCTCTGACCACGGTGCAGCCCGCAGCCGATATTGGTGTGACTGACTGGGAAAACCTTCTGTCTCTCACAAGCTTTGTGCGAGACATGTTATATAACATTAGATTCAGACTAGTGTAATGGTGTTGAAGGAAGAGGCAGCCTGTTAAAAATTCTATCTGTGACTGTCTGTATTGGTTTTGCCTTTTTTTTGTAAGCATATTGGATATATATGTATTTTGTCGCTGTCATTTCAAAACTGGAAAACAGCATTTTTTTTTTGCACCAAACACCAGCTTCTTTTTTACATTGTGCGAACATTTCATGATGGTGGACTGCCAGAAAATTTTTGAAAAGTTATGGAGACACAAGGTTGTCCATACAGAATTAGTCCAAATAATTTTTTCCCCCATACTTTCTGATTTTTGAAGTGAAAAGAAGTAAACCCAGCCTCTACAACAAGCTATTATACAGTACCATCCATGGTTTGAACACATCTTCTCATTCAATGTTTTTTCTTGATTTTTCTACATTGTAGATTAATGCTGAAGACTTCAAAACTATGAAGGAAAACACAGAATTCTGTAGTGAACAAAAAAACAGTATGCAAAGCCTTGATGGCAGCTTTGCATACTCTCAATCAGCTTCATGTAATTAACAGCTGTGCCTTGTCAAGACTTTCGTAGAATTGCTTGCCTTCTTCATGTGTTTGAGACTATCCGTTGTGTTGTGGTAGGATAGGTGCACAGTTCTATCCAGTGAATAGTCCTGTTAGACTACTGTTCTAATCCATATTATGGCAAGAACCACTCTAGTAAGTAAAGAGACATAACAGTCCATCATTACTTTAAGACCTGAAGTCAGTCAATCTGGAATATTTGGAAAATAACTTTGACTGTATTCTCAAGTGCAGTCACGAAAACCATCAAACGCTATGATGAAACTCTGTGGCTCTCATGTGAACCGCCCCAGGAAAGGAAGACCAAGAGTTACCTCTGCTGCAGAGGATAGGTTCGTTGGAGTTACCAGCCTCAGAAACCGCATATGAACAGCATCTCAGATCACCTAAGAGTCCGAATAAATGCTTTACAGAGTTTTAGTAGCAGACACACCTTAACAGCAGGCCTTTATGGTTGAATTTCTGCATTACTAATTTATTCAAAATTCAAGGCAACCAGTGAAGGAAAAGCTGTAGCCAACAAACACCTGTGGGAACTACTTCAGAATTATCCAGAAAGACACCTCATGAAGCTGACTGAGAGAATGCCAAGAGTGTACACAGCTTTCACCGAAGCAAAAGGTGGCTACTTTGAAGTATCTTTTGAAGTAAACAATAATACTAAAGAAAAAACACTGAATGAGAAGATGTTTTTCAAGACCAAGGCTTTCTGTTCTTAATTTAGTTAGCAGCCACTTCCTGCAGAATGCTTCTATGTCAGTGATTTTCTTGGCCATCTTGCTGCACAGCAACAAGATCTACCCACAGGTTTAAAATTATGTTCAAGTCATGTTCAAGGGGACTGTGAGGACTAATGACTGTAGAAAACATGGACAGCACATTGACTGTCAAAACTGAAGCAGCCACAGATCTAGCGCCTCCGCTGGCTGGTTGAAGTATGATGTGTAGCTCTGTTCATTCCCCATATGGTTCAGTGACAAAATCCATCTCCATCTAATTTTTCTCCCTCTACACTCTTCATTTCCAGGGTCTAACAATTTTTTTCCCTGTGCTAATATTGGCCCATTTCTAATTTTGGCTTGGCTGGAATATACCGTCTGCAGGACCTGCATCGCATCCTTTCTGTTCATTACATAAAGTAGCTTAGTTGTAGTGGAACTGACATGAACTGCACTTTTACTGTTAATCCCCACTAACTGGGGAAAATCCACTTCGCTTCTGCACTGTAAGCTCAGTGAAGACGGTCTGAGATATGCTTGGTCTGGGGGAAGAAGTGTGGATCTTCTAAATGAGCAGGTGAGTCTGACTCCACCTCTTTTCTCTACTGTGCAGACTCTGGTCAAATTTGACAAATTGCCAGACAGTTTTGGCCTCATTTCTTTAGAAGGGAATTAAACTTCTACAGTCATTGATGAGGAAGCCTCAGCTTGTGTCTCTTTTGGTGGACTTGGATAATAGTGGTTTTGATCACTGTCGTATTATAGAAGAAAGCCTCATTTTAGCTTTATTTTATTTTCTTGACCATAACCGTGCAACGTTTTCCTGGCCATTGGCTGCCACACAACCCTAACACATAATCCATCCAACCCTCCACGCTTAACAGAATCTGCTGCTTGCCATCAGCAGCCGGAGTCCAAGTGAACACAATTGGCCTTGCTCCCTCAGGGGTGGGTTGATGGCACTTCCTCCCCACATTACTCCTGAGTGATGTTGGTCAGCACAGATGTTTGTTGGCTATTGTATTGGAGCTGGGGATCCGGCGCTTACCTACTGATGCTGCATCAGCGGCAGTTCAAAAAAAGGGGCAGTGACTGGCTTTACATGTGTGCTGGTATTCACCCTCTTAGTATTGGGGGCATTGCTAGGGGAATAGTTATAGGATTGATTAAAATAATAGTAATAATTGATTCCAAAATCCATGCAGTTGAATCACCACATTGGAATAGGTTTAAGGCATGAGTTACCTCTGAGAAAAAAGGTCAGTCCGGCCTTTTGACCTCTCATTAATTTCTAATCAGAGACTCACTGAAACTTGCATACATCATTAAGTGATTTATTAATGTGGTTTGGGCAAAAGTTTTGAACACCCCTACATTGTACCCATTACATATTTTCTATTAGATAAGTCTAATAGAGTCTGATATTAGCGTTGTTAGTCTGAAATGTTGAACTGTTGATAATTCTCAGGGATTTTGAGTTGTTTTACTAGTCAACATAAATGCCTCTAAGTGCAGTATTTCTGTTAGTCGGTTTGATTTTCTCCTTTTACTTTTTTTAATTGTAATTATTATTATTATTACGTGTTGCCAACTTGCTTTTAGAATCCTGGTGACCATGTGGATCGAATGTCCTGTCTTCTTTCATTTCTCTGTGAATTTGCTTGTATAGACCTGTTTGTGTATTAGCCTTGTGATCATGTGGTTGAATGGCAGTCCTGCACTGTTTCTGTCTTTCTGTATTATATACAGATATAAGTGCACTTTAAAGGCCAGGATCCGTGACCCCTCCAGCATAGTGTTACCTAGAGGAGCAAGCACAACCACCACTAAAGCACATACTGGACATTTTTCTGTAGCAATGTGATTCACATATTGCATATATATCCTTTTATTCATCACCACATAGCAGTATATTGGCAAACATTGACCTCTGAATTGCCCATCATTTCCCAATACAGGCTATTGCGTGGTTGTGTTGACTGGTTTGTGAGGGCTCAGTTTTGGGATGGTGTATGGAGTAGTATTTGAGCTGTCTAATGTCTAGGGACCTGAATATGTGCAGCCTTGGTCAGTTTATGTCTGCTGGTCAGTATCCTGATGCAAGTGTAAATAATATTTTAAAGGTCCATGTAAAAATGATTTACCAATATAAAGATCCTTGACACATCTCTTTTACAAATATGGATTTTTATAGAACCAAAAATTGTTCAAGAGCTAATAGTTCATTCCCAGGCCATAGAGGCCATTTATGGCCATATATGATGATTTATCAGTGCATTTACATTTATCTACCCATTCAGCATACAGCAGCATATCCTTCCAGCTCACACTGAAGTTATATGGTGCCTTTAAGTCTGGGCTTCTTTCTGGATAGGGCATGATCCAGGGCAGCCAGTTAGACCACAGGTCATTTTTTCTGTATAAACCTTGAATGCACCATAACAGAAACTGCTAAATGATAAAAATGATTTGATGGGTATTAATGACTATCCTAATGACTAAAGCTATACAAGTATTGTACATGGACCTCATTAAGAAAAATGTAAAGCAAGAAAAATGTAGAATATGTGCTCTTTAAACTTCCATACAGTGAAAGCTTGTCTTATCAGTGATGTCATTGCCATAATTATCATCAATTAAAACGTGATCACATGATCCACATCATTATCAGAATTATCTCACACTTAGCTTAAAGCTGTCTTTGGCCTTATGCTGGAGGGTCAGAGTGAGAATGAGTCAGAATGGTTCGTGTGTGGACGCGCCTCTTGTGTTTCAGTGCACACGCGGGTACTGAAGGGACAGGTACACTAGGGAAAGGAGCAAGTCTGCGTCATCTGTGATTGTTTTTGAATATCCTGACCTGAATGTTTTTAAATTTGGCAGAGGGCTTAATCTCGACATGCTGGAAATCTCCAGGTCGAGCAACATTACATAATGTCACTGAAAGTGTGACATCACTGAGATAAATACATTTATGTAAATACAACTGTAGATTTTAAGCTGTGGGTAATCTGACAGAGACTGAGCAGTGTGTTGTTTTGTTGTCGTACTTCAGCAGATTAGATTCAAGAGGTCAAGAGGGGAATTTTATCAAGTTTTCAAAATTCCTGCGTAATTCAGTTGTTGAGATTGTTGTTCAATGTGGTTTGATGGGGCACTGCAGAGAATTTTACTGACTCTGAATGATTTACAAGAATGGTAATAGCAAATAGGATTCATCTTGTAAAATCTTGTATCTTCAAAACTGCAACTTTATAGAAAAAAAGGAAAAAAAAAACAAGTCAATTAAAAAAAATATTCTGATGTAATTTTGGAGCATTTCTTTGGGCCTATTCATCATGAAAAGTAAAATCTATGATAGAAATCTATGAAATCTATGATTTCTATGGACCAGTGGACTAAGGCAGTGTGGTTTGAGTGGTGTCATCAGCAGCTGAAGTCTGAGAGAGCACAATTGGCCTTGCTATATCCTCCAATTGGCACTTCTTCCCCACATCACTCCTAGTGTGATGTTAGCTGCGTCTGTTAGCTGTTATTTCAGAGCTGTGGAGCAGCGCTTTACTCCGAGCACATTGGGTAGTTAGCAATGTTGCTAGTTTTCACCTTCTTAGTGTTGGGGTCATTGCTAGTGATAAGGGGAGTTTACATGATTAGGGATTAAGTAATTGGCATTTTAAATGGTGTACAATTAGACTAAATCAAATTAATTATAAAAATAGTGGAAAAAAATTGGGAACAGAACGTTTTCCTCAAAATCACCCTGAACAACTATGTCCACAGGTTCAGGATTTAGTCATTTTGATAAACATATGGAATTCCTCTTTGAAGAGAAGAATTTTGTTTTAATGTATCTAAACTGAGATTCTACACTGTGTTTCAGAGTCTAAATAATTATCAATACATATTCCACTGTATATTACCATTGTCTGCATTCCTGTGAATATCATATACAGCACAAAAACATGATTTATTGTACTTGTGTGACATGTAAATACTGGTGTATTATCAGTTTTCAGCTGGGCATTATTATTATTATTATTATAGTGTACTTGGTTTTTTTGTTTGTTTATCTTTCTTGTGCTCAGTAAGCATGTGGCTTAGTATGTATTGTGTGACACTGAAGCCCATCTGAGACTGAGACATTACCAGCTGATTTATACTTCAGCTCCTGCTTATACTACAACCTGAATGAGCCCTTGTGCAGTACTAACATGAATGTATTAGCAGCAGGTTGTTTATGTAAGATGGCTGTTTATATTTATTGACATTTATTTTTGTAGGCCGTTTCTATATGGCGAGAATGTGCTGTGAGATCATCACTGTTTTGTAGCTGAAAATGATCATATCAATATTATTTTGTCATGTTTTGAGCTCCTGAAGGCATATTAAGATATTTCTCTTAAATAAAAAGAGTACGGCACATTATATCATGGCTGTCCACTGAAAGACCAAAAGTCCAAAATGTCCTAAATGACTTGCTCTGAACTCTGAATGGAAGCCAATGTAAAATAAGGATTTTTTTTTCTAAAGGAATTTAGAGCATTTCTATTGGTCCATTCATCCAGAATTATTTACCCAGTTTATCGAGCAGCTACAGAGATCAAACTAAATATGGACAAAACGAAGATGAATCTTTGGACAGTAGTGATATAAATACATAAAAAGATCACATGTAAAGTAATTATCTTGTCATCTCTAGCCTTAATGTAAATGTTGCTGTACATAGCTGATTTACTTCCTTCTTTGTTATTGCTTGTCTTTTTTAGGCCTTACATTCCCTTTCTTTCTAATGAGAGAATTTATTTCTGCTATAATTGGAAGCAAAAGGACAAATATAAATATATTTGTCTGAAACATGTAACATATATATTTTTGTTAGGATACATATGTGCATTGTGTAATGTGTAAGACATAGTTGTGTGTGCAAGTGTGTGTGTTCCATGCTAACATACAATGTTAGTGAATCTGTGCTGTAAAAAGATAGGACTTTGTTTCAGTTATTGTCTGCAGTTACTGTCTAAATTTAATTTCTGCTGTTAGAAATGCTGTTGCATGGAATTAAAACTATAAAAAAAATGTCCTTGTGTAAGTAGTTCTACGTAACAGTCTCCTACCTGACAATAAAAGGAAATAACCACAACAAATCCACAACATTAGATGCTTGATGAAACACCACATAAAAAGCACTTCCACACTGCATTAAGTCAGCCACCAAAACCAAGCTACACAAACTGACTTCCAAGACGTTTTTTTTTTTTTTTTTCCTATCCACAAAATGGTTTGGGTTTTTTTTCAATCCACAACATTAAAGATAGCTTAAATAAATATTATCTTTTTTATTGAGACATGGGAACCATATTGACAGTAAAAAGGTAAATGTCATTCTAAAATGGCCACAGTTCTTGACATGGTCAAATTCCTGACCTAGCACACATGCCAATCAATTTGAATTTTTATTTTCTTTGTATTAATTGTATAAAAAGTTTCCCCTATCTATTTTGCATGCCAGGTGGTCGGGTTGAGGTTAACTGACCCTGTGTAACATATATTATCATCTTGTTCAAATTGACATGCTTTCTTTGTGAATTAATTTATTTAAAGATAATTAATTAAAGAAATGTTTTTCAAATATTTTTGACAGTATTTGAAGTTAGGAACAATGGCAGTCATTACACATTTCATCTCCTCACTCCAACGGGAGCACTCGTGCAGTTTAATAAAGTTTTCCCTATCGATTCTGCATGACAAGTTGTTGGGTTGAGGTTAACTGACCCTGTGCAACATGAAAAAAAGAAAAACAACGAATAAGGTGAAAGAATGTCAGGATTTTTTCATTCCAGACTGTTAGTGTGATGGGGTGGTAAGTGGTAACTGATTGATGCACACAAACAGCAAAAAAGCTTAGTATTTTATCATACATACATACAATCCTGAAATAATTAATAAACAAACAAAATTAACAAAAAATAACAAATAACATTTGAAGAAATTTGTCATGTTGGTCTTTACAGACATGTCAAATATGATCATGTACTGGTACTGATATTCATTAAGAAATAGCATGTTCTTATATAACTTATTAACAATGACACTTAATAAACAGCATTAAGCTTTGGAAACAAACATCAGCACATTGTTTTTATGCATCTCATCAAACGCTACAGGTGCAAATAGCACTAGTTTTGCGGAATCACTGTTTGTGAACTGGATGTGTAAATGTTTTATTGGAATGGATAAAGAACTTATCAATACTCTGGATGTTTCTAAAGCCGTAGATTTGTGCTGTTCAGTTTGTGTCAATTTATAGCATTATGAGCTTCACAGTACAGGGGCATTACACATTACACAGGCCGTCATCTTGTGGTCATTATTTCATCATTTATTTGTATTATTAAAGGTGCCATAGAACGCATTTATGAATCATTTTTGTTTACTGATGATTTTAATATTAAATATGCGACTTTGGCTGGGGCACAAAATGCCCCGATGCCATTTATCAAGCCTATTTACAACCCTGTTATTTTACTTTTAGAATGAAACACTGTGAATTCCTTTTTATGGTGAGCTTGTGAAAAAACTGATGAGCCACGCTTGTATTAACTGGTTTACGGCACCGTGACGGATCACGATATCATAGCATGACATTGTTTATAGAACTGTAAAAAAAATGTACAGTGTATTATAAAAATGTCTTTAAGAACTGGATTATGATATGAAAAAATCCCTCTCCATCCCCGATGAGCTGATTCACTGTTTATGGAAAACAGTGGCATACATCTTTACTCTGTTATGAACAGCTACCTCCAGGCTTCCAACAACAACACTGTGATTACTTTTTGTAATTATGTAACAGTTGGTGTAGTAGATAACAACACTGTCTTCGTCTGGTAGAGATTGATTCCCTAGCCAGACAGACACACCACACTATACCAATAATCACCATCATTCTTAATCACATTTTGATCTTGTATGGCTTGACACAACATCTCTCATTTTTTTTTAAATTCAGTTTTGTTTTATTGTTGTGTTATTGCTTGTTATTCCTGTTTTGCTATTTTATTTATTGTGCTTATTGTTAATTATTGTGCTATCCGGTGTCGATCTGAGGATGGGTTCCCCTTTTGAGTCTAGGTTCCTCTCAAGGTTTCTTCCTCTTGAGAGTTTGTCCTTGCCACTGTTGCCACTAGCTTGCTCAAAAGAGGCTTGGACCCGGATCTCTGTAAAGCTGCTTTGTGACAATATTTGTTGTACAAAGCACTATATAAATAAAATTACATTGAATGGAGTTCTTAGGCAAGACTCCAAACACTGTATTTACCTAGATGAGTCAAATGTAAGTTGCTCTGGACTGTCAAACTCAATAAATGGAAATGTGTGTAAGACTGTTTTATCTTGCAGTTTAAGACAAAACTGCACATACAAATGAATGTGAACTTTTTTGTTTTAAATCATATTTAAATTATTGTTGCGTGTGCCGGGGGTCTTGAAGATGCTTCTGGTGGACTATCACAAGATCGTCATCTTGTGCAAATGGACATGCTTTCTTTGTCAATTTTAACTTTCTAAACACTAAAGAGTTTTTTTAATATTCTGAAACTATTTGAAACAGGAACAGTGCCATACCCTACACATTTAATCTCCTCGGCCCAACATAAGCACTCATAAGCACTCAAACCTTTCAGCTGGTTAAACCACCTGCAGACCAAAAGAGATTCAATATGTGCTTTTAGCAGCAGTCTGTGGTTCTGCTCTTTATACAAAGAAAAACACTTTGATGAACATGAAGCTGTACATGGAGTTTGTACATGAGGTTTCTTTCTGGTGCAACATTTTTTTTTGCTGATCCCCAAAAGTCCACCATTTGTCATAA
The DNA here is from genome assembly GCF_030463535.1 of Salminus brasiliensis. Classification (NCBI taxonomy): domain Eukaryota; kingdom Metazoa; phylum Chordata; class Actinopteri; order Characiformes; family Bryconidae; genus Salminus; species Salminus brasiliensis. Next base: position 25,529,728 of record NC_132886.1, read on the forward strand.
AGAGATTTGGTAACATGCTTTACACTCCTGAGACTTTACCTGAAAAGACAAATGCTTAATGGTGTGAGGATGAGCGAAGAAAATCTTCACTTCCACTTCATCATAAACATTGCTTTAGATCAAACAGCGAACAGGACGGACACAATGGTATTTTCTCATTAAAATAAAAAAGCTTAATCCTACTGAATCCCCTGCAGTGCTTCCAATAGGCAATTATAAAAAGCTCCAATGAGGAGTTGTTCTATCTTCTGTATTTGTTTGTCTTATTAACCCCATTAAAAAGCCTACCTCAATAAACTTCAGCTGGTTCAAAATGCTGCAGCCAGGGTCCTTACTAAAACTAGAAAATTTGACCATATCAGTCCAGTTCTATCAGCACTTCATTAGCTCCCAGTTAAATTCCGTATTGATTACAAAATTCTTCTATTAACAAATGGCCTCGCTCCTGAGTACCTGCGGGATCTTATTACATATTACGAACCATCAAGACTACTTAGATCTCAGGGTGCTGGACTCTTACTTGTTCCCAAAATTCAGAAAACCTCAACTGGGGGAAGAGCCTTTTCTTATAAAGCCCCCCAACTCTGGAATAACCTTCCAGATAATGTTCAGGACTTTAAATCCAAGCCGGAAACTCATCTGTTTAGTTTAACTTTTGGTAATTAATGTTTCCTAGATAAAGATTGCAGGTCCAGGGGTTCGCAGACCCAGGGAATTGTAGTACACTGAGATGCTGGAGCTGCTCACTGCTTACACGTGATCACTCAGGTTTGTTGACAGTGGAGCAGATAGATTCAGGCGTTTTCAGGGTGCTCCCGTGTCTGTGTTACCTTCTGGTTCTCTCCTTTTAATTAGGCTGTTATAGTCAGCCTAACCTGCCGGAGTCATCAGACACACTCTGATACTGCCCAACATTCTCTGCTCTCCATAAAATTCCTCTCAGAACTAACTCTGTCTCTTTACCTTCTCCGAGTAAATGGTCACCCAGCCCGACCTGCTGGAAGATTGCCCGCTGAGGTCCCCTCTACCTGCGTCAAACCAGCTGCCACCTACCGGTCCAACCAGCAGACCCCCCACCCACCACCACCCATAGCAGACCAGCGGCTCACCCGCCTACCACTGCTACCTGTTTAGTGACCATGTTAAAACCATTTTTAACTATCTGTTATACCTGGTTTGGTCATTTTTATCATTAATGTTTAAATAGTTCTGACCAGAGGAGGATGGGTCAGGTCCCCCTTGTGAGTCTTGGTTCCTCCCAAGGTTTCTTCCTCCAGCTCTGAGGGAGTTTTTCCTTGCCACTGTCGCCGTTGGCTTGCTCACTGGGGGTCTTTGATCCATCATGTCTTAGGTTATTTTCTTCTTTCTTCTTTGTCTCTGTCTTTTATTAATTACTATTTATGTAAAGTTGCTTTGTGACGACAACAGTTGTAAAAAGCGCTATACAAATAAATCTGACTTGACTTGACTTGACCTATGGCTCATTTCTATTACCAAAAAATATGCCCACCAGTTTGTACAGTCCCTGTAGTTACTGAGTAATACACCTTAGTGTGTAATAAGCCTTAAAAAGTGTGAAATGCTGCATCCAAGAAAATTGCACAAGCCAAAATGTAACAAAATACAAAACACAGTTGGAAGCATTTCTGTAGTACACCATCGCTGAGCTGAGACAGTGTTTCTGCTGCCTGATATGATGAATGTTCTGTGTTAAGGCTGAGTGTTGGATGGATGGCAGTTCCATTACATTCAAGGTGCCAGATGGCTTAAGCCTGCTGACCTCTGTCATAAGCCATCATGCCTGTGTCAGTCTTCTGGAAACTCAATTCTGATTTCTCAATTTTACATTTCTTTTTCATTTAGATGTCTGCCTCCTCAGACGTCATCTACAATTCAGTCTGTATCTGTTCATCCGTTAATTCTACCTTAGATTTGCATATAGAACCTGTACTAGTAATAAAAGATCTTGTAGTCTGTACTCTACTACAGCACATTGAGTGAGGCATATTAGATTATTCCACCCCAATGAAGTCGTTCCTCATGTAAACACTGTGGTGCAGGAATGTTATCTTATATAACGCAATAAAATGGCATCCTCAGAACTGGCAACTACAACCTGAAGGACAACGCAATCAATATTTTGAGTGTTTGGTAAATAAGAATTGTCCTAAATATTGCATGATGTTGCAACCAGTAGTTTTCCGCAGTAAAACTGTGGTCTTATTAGCAGATTAATGTCTCCCTCTAGAGGTTAAAACCCAGCACCACAGTACAGCTTCATCAAATACATAGTGGATCCACTGGTATATTCTGTAGTGGTGAACAAGGTAAAGACAAGCCTGTGATACACTACCATTCAACATTTGGAATCACTTGTCATATTAATTATTGTTGATGTAATACTAAATTATAACTCCATACACTCTCAATGTCATGATGCAAATACATTGAAACGCAGATGATTGATGTTAATGTAAGTAGCTCAAGTTAAACACTTCTGGCGCTTGCATGCAGTAATCAGAGTTTTATGCCGTTGTTGTCTCTGTAACATGCAACAAAAACAGAATCAGTCTCTCTATTGCTTGCTCACTGAGAAGCATGCATTAACTCAACTCTTCTTTTTTTTGGCCAGTCTTATGACTTTCAGTTTACTGGACAAATCAACTTCAGTATGGACTTACCTCAACGATGTGGGGAGAGGAGTGGAGAGAGTACCTGCAGATGAAGCTCCTCTGGGAGAAGATGTGGCGGAATGTGTGGCGTACATCCAGGTCCTCATGAGGCATGAGCTGAGCCACAGGACGGAGCGATTTAAGGTGAAATGGAGGAAAGAATAGGAGAGAAAGATTAAGTAAGAGCAAGAGAATGAGGCTCTGGAGGCAACACATGCATATGGAAAAGCTAAGGCAACTGGAGAAGCAGAAGGAGAGGTACCAGAGCCTGCTAGAAACAAAAAAAGCAGGAGAGACAGAGACACTGACCTGGCCAAACAGAGGAAAACAATTGCTTTGGATCTGTTAGAGCAGATAAGATGTACCGTAAAGTGAAAACAGAGAGAAGTGGAGAGAAAGATCACTGAGAGAAAGATAAGAAAGATGGATGAATAATCAGATGGAGAATCACCACCATGCTGGTGGTGTAGGAGATTAAGACTGAAGTTCAGGAGGCTCAGGAGGAGGAGATGAAAAAACAAAGGAGGCAGGAAGAGCAGAAGAGTAAATAGATGGGGTGACTGAGAGAGCAGGAGGTGGAACGAGATAGGGATGAAGAGATTCAAACAAAAAAAAAAGTGATGAAAAGACAGAGGGAGGTTGAAGTAGAAAACACAGACACTGGAGAGGTGGCAACAGAGCTAGAAAAGTAAGACACTGTTAATGAAGATGTACAGCTGATTGAGAGAGATGCTGAGAACAAGAAAGGTAAGCTGTAATCTAGGAAGGTGATGTTCAGGGACCCCCTAGTGGCCCAGTGAGAAGCTAAAACTACTACTGAGACAATAGTCTGAAAATGAAGATCATTAGTAGGAGCAAGAAAACAAAGCAGCCAAATCCTTATGAGCAGTTTGAAAAGGAACATAAGGAGCTGCTGAACAGCTGTGAAATCTTAGTCGGATGCACTACTGAGACAGAAGAGACAGGAGAGAGAGAGAGATGGTCATGAAAGAGTGGAGTGGAGGCATTGAGGAAGAGAAGGTGAAGATAAAGGAGGAGTGGAAGGCTGAAGAAAGGGAGAGAAAGATGATGCAGAGAGAGAGAAGCTTGAGAGAAAGACAGAGGAAAAGAAGAGAGATGATGTGGAAATGATGGCAAGAGAGGAAGTCCAGTGGCAGAAGGAGAATGTAGAGAAAAAATGTGGGAGTCTGAAAGAAAGAGAAGGTTCAACCCATGCTGGTAGTGGAGGACAGTGAGTCTAACATTGATGGAGGTAGAGAAGGTAAAGATGCAAGCAACAGATAGACTGGTAGAGACAGAGAAGGAGGAAATGTTTACAGAAAAGAAAACAAAGGCTATAAAATTAAGAACGTGACAGTATTTAACCTTATTTGGCAGTACAGAATGCCAAAAATAAAAACATGGTATTACAATATGTATCAAAGCAAGTAAAAAGAGGTTTTTTTACGGTTAAAACCTTAAATATTGTGCTGTTAAATTAAAAGGGCACTCTGAGGTCACTTTAGGATTTAGATCGGACACAAATGGTCTTGGAATGAGAACAATTAAACCGCATTTTTGTCAGTCCATCCAGCGTTAAAAGAAAGTCTTTGAGCTTGTGGCTGACCAAAAGACATAGAAAGGGATCCATTCACTGCATCACTGCCAGACTAGGTATCCATCTCTCAAGTCCGAGTCTGGTCTTGCAACTCTAAGAGAGCCAAGAAAGCAACTCTGACTGACCCCATCAGCAGCCTATGAACCACTGCATCCACACCATTCAGAGTTGCAGTCTCCAGTAGGAGCACCACGGTAACCATACTTGATTCCTTCAGCCTCCGGGACAGTGTTCAGGGTCAACTCTCCATGACAGCTATTCGAGCTCCATGAGCCACTGGCTCCTGCAGAAACCAATAAATAGAGTAACTAGGGGCCTGCCATGCTCTAAAAAACACGTAAATAAAAAGACAGTTCCATACACTGTATTTCATCAAAACACAATCCTGCGCAAGATGAAACCTGCCAAAAGACATCTCCACAGAGTACCTAGAAACTTAGAAATACATATTCGAAACTAAGTAGATCAAATCTGCTTCACTTGGTTTGGGTGCATGTCGGTACAGCAGCTCAATAAGTATGGAGATCCGCAAGATCATCCACTAGGAGGAGTCGTCCACAAACACTGTGAAATATCAAACATAATGAATATTAGTGAGCTGAGTGTTGGAGTTTAAAAGGTAAACATTATTTCAAAAACTAAATTTAAAAACATATGGAAAATGTAAAAGGTTGTGATGTACGACACATCTCGTAAACTCATGTATCATCTAGAATCCTGAGATTCTCCATTTCTAAATACCACTTCACTGCCTGTTCCAGTGCAATTTACAAGTGTACAAATGCTGTTTCCCAGTTTCAGACCCAGCATTAGCTCGGGCACTGGGGCTTCTGGGAACTGCAGTCTTCTCCAATCTCTATGCCACCATTAATACAGCTAATTAATTTGGTCGCTGAACTTCTGCAGCACCGATATACCCCTATCTTCCTAACTAATAGGCATATCTTCATAGTCTTAATAGCAGAGAATTCATCTTCAGAAAGAAGGGGTTGAGCTTTCCTCCTCTTTCCCAGCTGTAACACTCTCACTCCACACAGAGTGGTTAGCGCTAGCTAGCTCATTCAGAGTTAGCTAGCTAGCATCAGCAGTTTTACCTCAATTCCCTTCAGCAAATCTTCCCATTTGGAGACATATTTACCCAACAGAAAGGTTGTGTTCGTCTTGACTGGCCTGACATGTGTAACTGAAGCAGACTTGAGGCTGTCGTTTGTCGTTTGTTTAATGCCCTTTAGCCGTTAGCTTGGCTAAGTGGCTCCTCTAGCTACTGCATCTCACTGCAATGAGGGGCTTTCCTGTTGCCTTATTGCTGCGTTGCTCTCAAACTTCGTTTTAATTTTAGAACCTTTTAGAACCATTATCACAGTGTTCTAGCTAACTGATGACCGTTGTTTAACATACTGGTTTTAAGAGTAAGTCGGCAGACGTTAGACTGAAGCTGCGAACCGTTAACGCCTCAACCACCACCACGCATGCGCACTCCCACAGCCCAGCCCGACCACACAGTCATAACGTAGAAAGAGCCAGAACTCTAACCCTGCACATTTACAGCCTTTTTGGCTGCTACAGTTGACATGCTCATGTATTACATTTCACTCATAATCGATGTGATCATTTAACACATTGAATTTAAGCAGCAGCATTCATGCAGTAACAGATGACACTTTTATAAACACAGGACACATTTATGTACTGGTATATTATGTATGACACATTGATGTGTAATGGCTCTCGTGTCTGGCAAGCGAACAAATCACATAGTGGTGAGCATATATGAGTGAACACAGTGTGTTTGCAGTATTTAGAAAATAATACTGTAATTATGCTAATGAAGTACTTTCAAAAGTATCAAAATGAAAAATCAGACATATAAACCAATATTCTGAGTGTTTGGGAAATAAACACTGTTGTAAATAGTGCATCATGTTGCAATCAGTAGTTTTCCTCAAGCTGCAGTGAAACTAGGCTAAACTCAGGCTGTCTTGTTAGCAGATTCGTGTCTCCCTCTAGAGGTTCAAACCCAGCACCACAGTCCAGTCCATTCAGCAGCGGTGAACAAGGGAAAGACACGTCCATGATACACTAGCATTCAACATGTGGAATCACTTGTCATATTAATAATCGCTGATATAATATTCAATGATAAATCTTTACATCTAAATACTGTAAAAAGAAATGATATCAGATATTATTTTTAAGGAAAAATCATGAAACAATAAAAACGAATTCAACTAACAACTTTAATTAAACAGAAAATAAATACAATAAAAATGGATATACGATTTAAATGCATAGAAAATGAATAAATAAATAAATAAATTATATAAATGTGACTAAACAGGTGAACAGAAACCGCTCGCGCGCCCGTTTTCTTTATGATTTCTTAATTTTTACATTTTCTTTCTTAAAAATAAAATCGTGACAACCCCAGATCTGGATGTTTCATCTGAATAATGTGTTCACTCTCAACCTCACGACGCAAATCCACCTGAAGTCTGATCATCAGTGTTAATGTCAGTGTTTAATGGAAGGTAAATGTATGAGGTCATTGAAGCTTCAGCATTTCTGGAGCTTCATTGGGATTGTTGGCAATATCGGCCTGAGCTTATCTTGTGTGTTAGCAAGCAAATAAACAGGGAAACGCAGAATGAACTGTAAACAGGTAGGAGAACTGTCTCATCTGGCTGTTCAGTCTCTTTCTATGTAAAGATATATTTATAGATATATAGATATATTTATATATAAATAATGTAAAACGGTTTAGTCCATCTGCAGCTTGTTTGGTGCTCAGAACATGCTCCTACAGTCACCCTTAGGTCGAGCATTTGGGCTGGTGTGGAGTGTGCACTGGCTGAGCGCGTGCTTTAAATGCTCTGTTGTTTTAAATATAATCATTTGTTGTGAGATCTGGTTGACCGGATCCAACAAACTTGCTGAATTGTGTGAATCGGTCAAATATGGCCATCATTTGGTTTTGCGGCTGCATACTGTCGTTATTTTTGCTCTGTTCTGTTCACTTTTCATGAGATGATACTGCTAAATGAGGGAGCCTGTTGTTTGCTTTGCCGACCTTCAAACTGCACGTTTGTCTTTATATATTTAATGTAGTATATAATAATTATGTGTATATACTGGCTCGTTTTTTTATTATTAATTTTTTTAATAAAAATGGTTAATCAGACTTATGACGTTGTTTTATCGCAAACGTGCAAAAAAATAAAAAAATAAAAACAAAAAAAAAATCAGTCTCTCTCTCTCTTGCTCACCCACTCGCTCACGGGCGGCTCTCGCGCTCTCAGTTTAATGAGCATAGGCTGTCAATCATCCTGTTTAGAACGCCGCTCATTGTGACGTCATCGCTCCGTTACAGTGGCGCCTATAAAAGGCCACGCCTTCTCTGACTGGTCCAGTCTGATGACCTGCAGTCTAGCGGACGGACCTCAACGATGCGGGGAGAGGAGTGGAGAGATTACCTGCAGGGGAAGCTCCTCCGGGAGAGGATTTGGCTGGAAGAGCGCATGGAGAACATCCAGGTTCTCATGAGTCGGGAGCTGCGCCACAAGATGGAGCAGTTCAAGGTGGAACGGAGAAAGGCAGAAGAGAAAGGGATGGAGGGATTAGGAAGGAGGGAGGAGGAAGTGAGGGAGAAGGTGACAGCTCTGGAGGTGACCATGAAGGAAGTTGTGGAAAGGCTGAGGCTGCTGGAGAAGCAGAATGAGGGGTACCAGAGCCTTCTGGAGGAACAGAAAAGGGCTGAGATAGAGAGGCAGAGAGCTGAGGCAGAGAAGAGAGAGCTAGAGAGAAAGAGAGTGCGAGCTCTGGAGGTGACCATGGAGGAAACTCTGGAGAAGCTGAGGCAGCTGGAAAAGAAAAACGAGAAGTACCAGACCCTGCTGGAGGAACAGAACAGGGCTGAGATAGAGAGACAGAGAGCCGAGGCAGAAAAGAGAGAGTTAGAGAGAGGGAAAGAAGAGCTGAGGGAGCAGCAGGAACAGCTGGTGGTACAGGAAAGAAATTTCCTCATTGACCTCACCAAGCAATGGAAGACCGTTGCTTTGGATCAACTTGAGCAAATGAGGTGTACCAGAGAGCGAAAACAGAGAGAGCTGGAGAGCTGGAGAGAGATGGAGGAAAAGATACTGGAGGCTAGGAAGGATAACAACTTGGTGCGAGTAAGAACTGAAGAGGAGAGAAGGAAGGCCTTTGCTGAAATCGAACAGCTGAGGGAGAGACAGAAAAAGATGCTGGAGGAAGACAGAAAGATCACAGAGAGAAAGATAAGAAACAAGAAACGGGAGCACGAGATGAAGGTGGTCATGGAGGAGGAGTGGAGGAACATCAAAGAAGAGAAGATAAAGATTAGGGAGGAGAGGAAGGCTGTGGAAAGAGAGAAGATGATGCTACAGAGAGAGATGAGGAAACAGATGAGGAAGCTTGAGATAGAGGAGGAGGAGAGAAAGAAGAAGGAGCAGGAGGAGCTGAGGAGAGACTATGTGGCAGTTGCGACAAAGGCGGTCCAGTGGCCGGAGAACGCAGAGAAAGAGTGTGAGAGTCTAGAGGAGATTAAAACTAAAGCTCAGGGTCAGGAGGAGGAAGAGGAGGAGAGGAGACTGGCCAGACTGAGGAAAGATGAACAAAGGATGAGGAAGCTGAAGAGGAGGCAGGAAGAGCAGAAGAAAGAGAAAAGGGAGAAGAGAAGTGAAGAGATGAGGAGGCTGAGAGAGCAGGAGGTGGAGAGAGAGAGACTGGAAGTTGAAGTGACTGCGAGAGAGATGGAGGCTGAAGTAGAGAACACGGGCACAGCAGAGGTGGCTTCAGAGGTAGAAAAGAAAGACACTGAGGCTAAAGATGTTCAGCTGGTGAAGAGAGAGGCAGAGAAAAAGAAAGAACAGCTGAAATCAAGAAGGGTGACGTTCAGTCATCCTCTAGTGACTCCATGGCCCAGTGAGAAGCCAAAACCTCTGCTGAAACAGACGCCTAAAACCAACAGTCTGAACATCATCAGTAAGAGCAAAGGAATGAAGCAGCCGGATCCTTATGAGCAGTTTGATAAGGAACTTGATGATCTGCTGAACAGCTGTGAAATCTGAGACACAAACAACAGGAGAGAGAGAGAGAGAGAGAGAGAGAGAGAGAGAGAGAGAGGAAGCTGAAGTGATAGGGGGAGAGGAAGAGGAATGGGGAAATGGGGTGAGGAATGGGTTAATGATGGGGCGGGAGAGGAAGCTGCAGTGAAAGGGGAGAGAGAGAGAAAGCTGCAGAGATGGGAGAGCGAAAGAGAAAGCTGGAGTGATGGAGAGAGAGAGAGAGAGAGAGAGAGAGAGAGAGAGAGAGAGAGAGAGAGAGAGAGAGAGAAAGACACAGGAAGGTACAGTACTGAAGAGAAAGAGAGAGACAGGAAGCTGCAGTGATGAGAGAAAGTGAGAGACAGGAAGCTGCAATGATGGAGAGAGAGAAAGAGACAGGAAGCTGAAGTAATGGAGAGAAAGAGAGAGACAGGAAGCTGAAGTGATGGAGAGAAAGAGAGAGAAAGAGAGACAGGAAGCTGCAATGATGAAGAGAGAGAGAAAGAGACAGGAAGCTGGAGTGATGGAGAGAAAGAGAGAGACAGGAAGCTACAGTGATGGAGAGAGAGAGAGAGAGAGAGAGAGAGAGAGAAAGACACAGGAAGATTCATTGATGGAGAGAAAGAGAAACAGGAAGCTTCGGTGATGGAGAGAGAGAGACAGAAACATGCAGTGATGGAGAGAGAGAGAGAGAGAGACAGGAAGATGCAGTGCTTGAAAGAGAGACAGGAAGCTGCGGTGATGGAGAGAAAGAGAGACAGGAAGATGCAGTGATGGAGAGAGAGAGACAGGAAGCTGCGGTGATGGAGAGAAAGAGAGACAGAAACATGCAGTGATGGAGAGAGAGAAACAAGGAGCTGCGGTTATAGGGGAGGGAAAGAGGACACTGCAGTAATGGAGAATAAGAGAGAGACACAGGGAGCTACAGTGATTGAGAGAAAGAGAGAGACAGGAAGCTGCAGTAATGGAGCGAAAGAGAGAGACAGGAAGCTACAGTGATGGAGAGAGATAGAGAGAGAGAAAGAGAAAGACAAAACGCTGCAATGATGGAGAGAGAGAGAGAAAGAGAAGGGAAGCTGCAATGATGGAGAGGGAGAGAGAGAGAGAGAGAGAGAGAGAGAGAGAGAGAGAGAGGGAGAGAGAGATAGAGAGAGAAAGAGACGGGAAGCTGCAATGATAGAGCGAAAGAGAGAGACAGGAAGCTACAGTGATGGAGAGAGAGAGAGGGAGACAAAGAGACAAGAAGATGCAGTGATGGAGAGAAAGAGAGAGAGAGAGAGAGAGGAAGCTGAAGTGATAGGGGGAGAGGAAGAGGAATGGGTAATGGGGCGAGGAATGGGTTAATGATGGGGCGGGAGAGGAAGCTGCAGTGAAAGGGGAGAGAGAGACAGAAAGCTGCAGAGATGAGAGAGCGAAAGAGAAAGCTGGAGTGATGGAGGGAGAGAGAGAGAGAGAGAGAGAAAGACACAGAAAGGTACAGTACTGAAGAGAAAGAGAGAGACAGGAAGCTGCAGTGATGAGAGAAAGTGAGAGACAGGAAGCTGGAGTGACGGAGAGAAAGAGAGAGACAGGAAGCTGGAGTGATGGAGAGAAAGAGAGAGACAGGAAGCTGGAGTGATGGAGAGAAAGTGAGAGACAGGAAGATGCAGTGATGGAGAGAAAGAGAGAGACAGGAAGCTGGAGTGATGGAGAGAAAGTGAGAGACAGGAAGATGCAGTGATGGAAAGAGAGAAAGAGAGACAGGAAGATGCAGTGATGGAGAGAGAGAGACAGAAAGCTGCGGTGATGGAGAGAGAGACAGAAACATGCAGTGATGGAGAGAGAGAAACAAGGAGCTGCGGTTATAGGGGAGGGAAAGAGGACACTGCAGTAATGGAGAATAAGAGAGAGAGACACAGGGAGCTACAGTGATTGAGAGAAAGAGAGAGACAGGAAGCTGCAGTAATGGAGCGAAAGAGAGAGACAGGAAGCTACAGTGATGGAGAGAGAGAGAGAGAGAGAGAGAGAGAGAGAAAGACACAGGAAGATTCATTGATGGAGAGAAAGAGAAACAGGAAGCTTCGGTGATGGAGAGAGAGAGAGAGAGAGAGAGAGACAGGAAGATGCAGTGATGGAGAGAGAGAGACAGGAAGATGCAGTGCTTGAAAGAGAGACAGGAAGCTGCGGTGATGGAGAGAAAGAGAGACAGGAAGATGCAGTGATAGAGAGAGAGAAACAAGGAGCTGCGGTTATAGGGGAGGGAAAGAGGACACTGCAGTAATGGAGAATAAGAGAGAGAGACACAGGGAGCTACAGTGATTGAGAGAAAGAGAGAGACAGGAAGCTGCAGTAATGGAGCGAAAGAGAGAGACAGGAAGCTACAGTGATGGAGAGAGAGAGAGAGAGAGAGAGAGAGAGAGAGAGAGAAAGAGAAAGACAAAACGCTGCAATGATGGAGAGAGAAAGTGAGAGACAAGAAGCTGCAGTGATGGAGAGAAAGAGAAAGACAGGAAGCTGCAATGATGGAGAGAGAGAGAAAGAGAAGGGAAGCTGCAATGATGGAGGGAGAGAGAGAGAGAGAGAGAGAGAGAGAGAGAGGGAGAGAGAGAGATAGAGAGAGAAAGAGACGGGAAGCTGCAATGATAGAGCGAAAGAGAGAGACAGGAAGCTACAGTGATGGAGAGAGAAAGAGGGAGACAAAGAGACAAGAAGATGCAGTGATGGAGAGAAAGAGAGAGAGAGAGAGAGAGAGAGAGAGAGAGAGAGAGAGAGAGGGAGACTTTAACATTACTTTATTTGACCCCTTCAAGGGCGCTACATCATGTAAATGTCACCGCAGGCCATCCCAGCCATCGAGCAGCACATAAACCAACAATCATTTTAAAATGAACAATAAATAAAGAAAATTAAACAAAAGCAATAAATAATGAATTAAACAAGAAGAAACACTGATTTCCATCAATAAAAAACAGGCATAAAACAGAGCTCACCATCCGACACCCAGCACACCGCCTCCCCACAGCACCACACCAGTTTAAAAGTCTCTAAATCAGACACACTTTAATTAAAACCAATCAAAACCCTGGATTTCACCAGTCTAGAGAGGGGTCCGGACAGCGTCACAGTCAGCTGACTGTGCCACACGGTTTTTGCGGCTGATGTACACTGCCTGTTTAGCCTGACCCAGAAGAAAAGATATCAGCTGACACTTGGACCGCTCTCTCCGAACATACCTAAAACCCAGGATAAAAGTCTGAGGTGTAAAAATCACGTTAAAAGACGTAAAAATGGTGCGTAAAACAGCAAACAGGGGACGCAGTCTAAAACATAAAAGCGTGAAACACTGTCTCCCTCTGAGGACAGAAAGGACAGTGCTGCGTGACCTCAGGATTTAAAACACAGATAAAAGAGTTGACGGAGACAATACCGTGTAAAACCCTCCACTGGAGGTCCGCCACTCTCTTAGCTAACGGTGGTTTATACAGCGCTCTCCATTCTGGGTGAACTTCATCACCAAGACCTAGAGCAGCTCCCCACGGCGTATTGGGTCTGCCGTCCAGTCGCTTCTTATTAAATACCTTTACACAAGCCCTGTACAGACGCTGACCCAAGACTGAACTGAGCTTCATACTCAGCTCCTCTGAGCAGTCCAGTAAGGGACCATGACAGTCCTGCAGGCCAGGCATGATAGCCACCCTGGGGAAAGGGTCCTCCTCAACAGGGCTGAGCAACCCAGCACCATAGTCCATTAGCATCACTCTTTCATCCGAGTAGAGCTCTAGCCTCCAGCACTGTACAAGCCGGGCCACGCAGAGAAAGAGTGTGAGAGTCTAGAGGAGATTAAAACTGAAGCTCAGGGTCAGGAGGAGGAAGAGGAGGACAGGAGACTGGCCAAACTGAGGAAAGATGAACAAAGGATGAGGAAGCTGAAGAGGAGGCAGGAAGAGCAGAAGAAAGAGAAAAGGGAGAAGAGAAGTGAAGAGATGAGGAGGCTGAGAGAGCAGGAGGCGGAGAGAGAGAGACTGGAAGTTGAAGTGACTGCGAGAGAGATGGAGGCTGAAGTAGAGAACACGGGCACAGCAGAGGCGGCTTCAGAGGTAGAAAAGAAAGACACTGAGGCTAAAGATGTTCAGCTGGTGAAGAGAGAGGCAGAGAAAAAGAAAGAACAGCTGAAATCAAGTAGGGTGACGTTCCATAGACCAGTGAGAAGCAAAAACCTCTGCTGAAACAGACGCCTAAAACTGATAGTATGAACATCTTTTTTAAGAGCAAAAAAATGAAGCAGCCGGATCCTTATGAGCAGTTTGATAAGGAACTTGATGATCTGCTGAACAGCTGTGAAATCTTAGTTGGATGCACTACTGAGACAGAAGAGACAGGAGAGAGAGAAGATGGTCATGAAAGAGTGGAGTGGAGGCATTGAGGAAGAGAAGGTGAAGATAAAGGAGGAGTGGAAGGCTGAAGAAAGGGAGAGAAAGATGATGCAGAGAGAGAGAAGCTTGAGAGAAAGACGCAGGGAAAAGAAGACTTTATGAGCTGAGGAGAGATGATGTGGAAATGATGGCAAGAGAGAAAGTCCAGTTGTAGAAGGAGAATGTAGAGAAAGAATGTGGGAGTCTGAAAGAAAGAGAAGGTTCAACCCATGCTGGTAGTGGAGGACAGTGAGTCTAACATTGATGGAGGTAGAGAAGTTAAAGATGCAAGCAACAGATAGACTAGTAGAGACAGAGAAGGAGGAAATGTTTACAGAAAAGATACCTCTAAGCTTAGACATTACTAAGCACAAGTTAATTAAGTGACCATAGTACTCTGCTATTCGCCCAAGTATTCTCGGAAGAGGTGGGTCTTAAGTCTGCGTTTGAAGACAGCGAGGGGAAGCTCCTTCCACCATTTCGGTGCCAGGACAGAAAAAAGCCTGGACGCTTGTCTTCCGCGGATTTTGAGGGATGGCTTGAAGCTCGAAGGGCTCTTGGTGCGGATCGGCTTTTGACCATTGCCATCAAGTACAGAGGGGCTTGTCCGTTCTTGTCTTTGTAGGCCAGCGTCAGGGATTTGAATCTGATGCGGGAAGCAGCTACAGGAAGCCAGTGAAGGGAACGCAGCAGTGCAGTGACATGGCTGAATTTAGGAAAATTGAAGACGACCCGTGCCGCTGCATTCTGGATGAGTTGCAGGGGCCTGATGGTGTGCAGAGGGAGAACAGCCAGAAGAGAGCTGCAGTAGTCAAGTCTGGAAGTGACGAGAGACTGAACAAGCACCTGGGCGGCCTCTATAGAGAGGAAGCGTCGAATTCTCCGGATGTTGTACAGAAGAAATCTGCAGGACCGAGTTACGTTTGCGACATGACTTGAGAACGATAACTGATCATCCATGACTACACCAAGGCTTCGAGCTTCTGTAGAAGGAGTGACCAGTGAGTTCTCAAAGGAGATGGCAAGATCGTTTTTAGGTCCAGCAGTTCCCGGGATGTACAGCAGCTCCGTCTTGCTGGGGTTAAGTTTAAGGTGGTGAGCCGCCATCCAAGAAGAGACGTCAGCGAGGAATGCTGAGATGCGGGCAGAAACCTGTGGGTCAGACGGTGGGAAAGAGAGCATGAGTTGAGTACAGAATGCCAAAAATAAAAACATGGTATTACAATATGTATCAAAGCAAGTAAAAAAAGAGGTTAAAACCTTAAATATTGTGCTGTTAAATTAAAAGGGCACTCTGAGGTCACTGTAGGGTTTAAAATGGACACAAATGGTCTTGGAATGAGAACAATCAAACTGCATTTTTGTCAGTCCATCCAGCGTTAAAAGAAGGTCTTTAAGCTTGTGAGTGACCAAAACTAGGTCACTCTAGGTCACTGCCAGACTAGGTATCCATCTCTCAAGTCCGAGTCCGGTATTGCAACTCTAAGAGAGTCAAGAAAGCAACTCTGACTGACCCCATCAGCAGCCTATGAACCACTGCATCCACACCATTCCGAGTTGACCCTGCAGTCTCCACTTGATTCCTTCAGCCTCCAGGACATTGTTTAGGGTAAACTCTCCATGACAGCTATTCGAGCTCCATGAGCCACCGGCTCCTGCAGGAACCAATAAATAGAGTAACTGGGGGCCTGCCATGCTCTAAAAACACGTAAATAAAAAGACAGTTCCATACACTGTATTTCATCAGTCCACAATAAAAACACGACCTCGTCCAGACCCTTTGTCCTGCGCAAGATGAAACCTGCCAAACATCACAGAGTACCTAGAAACTTAGAAATACATATTTGATACTAAAAGCAGATCAAATCTCAGTATAACTGATAGAGATTGGAGCGGCTCCACGATCTAAGCATCTTTATAGATTTGGAGATTTTTCTCATATCTGTGACTGAAAATGCAAAACTCGCTTATGCACAGGTGTAAACGTGACCAGCACAGAATGAGCTGAGCGATAAATTCCTTACTTATGAACAAGTTGTTGTTTTCTTATGTAGGTCAATTTTAGCAAAACATTTTATGCTGCATTTAACAGCAACATTTTTAATTTGACATCATTTAGTTAAATCTGAATGTGGAGAGCAAAATGGAGCAGAAACATATCCGAACTAAACATTAAAAAAATCGATAAACAAGAAACAAAAATGGAGGAAAAATCCTCCTTGGAAAATATCATAACTGGTACAGCGTTGGAAAGGCATTATTTTAGTTTTGTAGACACTGACAGTACTCTAAAAAAGATTTACTTCATTCTTACATAAATTAGACATTAATTCTAGGATTTCTACTGTTAAAACTGTTTAAATGGATCATTTCAGAGGCTGACCTTCTCAACTCTTACAGTATAAGACCAGTGTGATGCCGTTGTAAGATTGAGAAAATGTTAAACCTTTCTTAAAAATAAAAATAAGACAAATAAGATGATTGCTGAAGCTTTTTGGCTGAACTTTTTTCTTACACAAAAGTAATTTAAGACACTTTTGTCATTTAAGGGACATATCACCTCTTATAAATCTGTCAGATTTCAGCTCCGACCTTAGGTCTGCTCTTACCATTTTGTGTATGAAAGAGAAGAAACTCTGTTAAGAGGCTCCGGTGAAGCGGGTGTACCGTGTGTTTGAGAGACTATTAGGTATGACATTGACCTAAGAGCCTTACAAGCACCCAACACGTCCGATTCACCAGAGCTAAGACATTCCTCTGGATGAGGATCTTCTGATGTTGGTTCTCTCCTCCACAAAATGGTAAGAGCAGACATATGAACCTTTGGGTGGATGGTTTCAATTTAGCGCCTTCAACCACAGATGTAAGTCCTCTTCTTAAGAAGGCGACGGATAGTTATATGGTGTCCCGCAGCAATCTGATCTCTTTGTGTTGTGCTCATAACAACCCAGGTGAGAAATGAGCTGAGATGATGCTGTCATCTATCTTCTACACAGAGCTCTTTCTCACCTGGAGAAGCCTGGCAGCACTGTGAGAATCACCTTCTTTGATTTCTCCAGTGCATTTAACACCATACAGCCAGGGCCCCTAAAGGACAAGCTGGGACACTGTGGAGTGGACAGTCACCTGTTGAACTGGATACTGGACTACCTCACCAACCGACCACAGTACGTGAGGGCACGGGACTGTGTCCATGTACAGCTCACCAACCTGTCGGCCTCATAACCAATGAGGAGGACAGCGAGTACAGAAAACTTATTCAGGACTTTGTGGACTGGTGTCTGCAGAACCACCTTCAGATAAACGCAGGAAATACCAAAGAACTGGTGGTGGATTTCCACAGGTGCAGACACCCCCTCCATTAGTCAACATCCAGGGTATGAACATTGAGAGTGTGGACTCTTATAAATACCTGGGTGTTCATCTGAACAACAAACTGGACTGGTCAGTTAACACTACTGCACTCTACAAGAAAGGCCAGAGCAGACTCTACCTGCTGAGGAGATTGAGGTCCTTTGAAATGCAGGGAGCACTCCTGAGGACGTTCTTCGACACAGTGGTGGCATCTGCCATCTTTTATGGAGTGGTCTGCTGGGGCAGTAGCATCTCGACGGCAGACAAAAAGAGACTGAACAAACTAATAAAGAGAGCCGGCTCTGTCCTGGGATGCTTCTTAGACCCGGTGCAGGTGGTGGGAGACAGGAGGATGACAGCCAAGCTGGCATTCTTTCCTGCTGCCGTCAGACTCCACAACCAGCGCTGCTCCCAGTGGACCACATACACACACACTTAACTACACACACATGTTCAGGGAACAGAGGTCCCTCAATGTAAAAATACTATGTGCAATACCCCCCTCCCCCAACACACACACATGTGCAATTAAAAGTCATTTGCAATAACCTGTAAATAATATTGTTGCTTTTTTACTTCTTATTTATATTGTGTAGATAGTGTAATTTATTGATCTATGTTTTTGGAACTGAGTGTCTTGCTATCCCTTTCTGCTGTGACACTTTTTGTGAATTTCCCCCCTGTGGGACTAATTAAGGATTCTCTTATCTTATCTAACGCTGTTGTTCAAATGGAGCAAATTCTTATTACTGCGGCTGGACTCTATATCAAGATAACCACCCCCACTGTTTTATGGTAAAAAATGCTGTGTTCACTTGCTTAACAGAGGGTTTTATTTCACATATGGTTAAGTAGTGAATACAGCTTCACTTGGTTTGGGTGCATGTCGGTACAGCAGCTCAATAAGTATGGAGATCCGCAAGATCATCCACTAGGAGGAGTCGTCCACAAACACTGTGAAATATCAAACATAATGAATATTAGTGAGCTGAGTGTTGGAGTTTAAAAGGTAAACATTATTTCAAAAACTAAATTTAAAAACATATGGGAAATGTAAAAGGTTGTGATGTACGACACATCTCGTAAACTCATGTATCATCTAGAATCCTGAGTTTCTCCATTTCTAAATACCACTTCACTGCCTGTTCCAGTGCAATTTACAAGTGTACAAATGCTGTTTCCCAGTTTCAGACCCAGCATTAGCTCGGGCACTGGGGCTTCTGGGAACTGCAGTCTTCTCCAATCTCTATGCCACCATTAATACAGCTAATTAATTTGGTCGCTGAACTTCAACTGCACCGATATACCCCTATCTTCCTAACTAATAGGCATATCTTCATAGTCTTAATAGCAGAGAATTCATCTTCAGAAAGAAGGGGTTGAGCTTTCCTCCTCTTTCCCAGCTGTAACACTCTCACTCCACACAGAGTGGTTAGCGCTAGCTAGCTCATTCAGAGTTAGCTAGCTAGCATCAGCAGTTTTACCTCAATTCCCTTCAGCAAATCTTCCCATTTGGAGACATATTTACCCAACAGAAAGGTTGTGTTCGTCTTGACTGGCCTGACATGTGTAACTGAAGCAGACTTGAGGCTGTCGTTTGTCGTTTGTTTAATGCCCATTAGCCGTTAGCTTGGCTAAGTGGCTCCTCTAGCTACTGCATCTCACTGCAATGAGGGGCTTTCCTGTTGCCTTATTGCTGCGTTGCTCTCAAACTTCGTTTTAATTTTAGAACCTTTTAGAACCATTATCACAGTGTTCTAGCTAACTGATGGCCGTTGTTTAACATACTGGTTTTAAGAGTAAGTCGGCAGACGTTAGACTGAAGCTGCGAACCGTTAACGCCTCAACCACCACCACGCATGCGCACTCCCACAGCCCAGCCCGACCACACAGTCATAACGTAGAAAGAGCCAGAACTCTAACCCTGCACATTTACAGCCTTTTTGGCTGCTACAGTTGACATGCTCATGTATTACATTTCACTCATAATCGATGTGATCATTTAACACATTGAATTTAAGCAGCAGCATTCATGCAGTAACAGATGACACTTTTATAAACACAGGACACATTTATGTACTGGTATATTATGTATGACACATTGATGTGTAATGGCTCTCGTGTCTAGCAAGCGAACAAATCACATAGTGGTGAGCATATATAAGTGAACACAGTGTGTTTGCAGTATTTAGAAAATAATACTGTAATTATGCTAATGAAATACTTTCAAAAGTATCAAAATGAAAAATCAGACATATAAACCAATATTCTGAGTGTTTGGGAAATAAACACTGTTGTAAATAGTGCATCATGTTGCAATCAGTAGTTTTCCTCAAGCTGCAGTGAAACTAGGCTAAACTCAGGCTGTCTTGTTAGCAGATTCGTGTCTCCCTCTAGAGGTTCAAACCCAGCACCACAGTCCAGTCCATTCAGCAGCGGTGAACAAGGGAAAGACACGTCCATGATACACTAGCCTTCAACATGTGGAATCACTTGTCATATTAATAATCGCTGATATAATATTCAATGATAAATCTTTACATCTAAATACTGTAAAAAGAAATGATATCAGATATTATTTTTAAGGAAAAATCATGAAACAATAAAAACAGAAAATAAATACAATAAAAATGGATATACAATATAAATGCATAGAAAATGAATAAATAAATAAATAAATATATAACTGTGACAAAACAGGTGAACAGAAACCGCTCGCGCGCCCGTTTTCTTTATGATTTCTTAATTTTTACATTTTCTTTCTTAAAAATAAAATCGTGACAACCCCAGATCTGGATGTTTCATCTGAATAATGTGTTCACTCTCAACCTCACGACGCAAATCCACCTGAAGTCTGATCATCAGTGTTAATGTCAGTGTTTAATGGAAGGTAAATGTATGAGGTCATTGAAGCTTCAGCATTTCTGGAGCTTCATTGGGATTGTTGGCAATATCGGCCTGAGCTTATCTTGTGTGTTAGCAAGCAAATAAACAGGGAAACGCAGAATGAACTGTAAACAGGTAGGAGAACTGTCTCATCTGGCTGTTCAGTCTCTTTCTATGTAAAGATATATTTATAGATATATAGATATATTTATATATAAATAATATAAAACGGTTTAGTCCATCTGCAGCTTGTTTGGTGCTCAGAACATGCTCCTACAGTCACCCTTAGGTCGAGCATTTGGGCTGGTGTGGAGTGTGCACTGGCTGAGCGCGTGCTTTAAATGCTCTGTTGTTTTAAATATAATCATTTGTTGAGAGATCTGGTTGACCGGATCCAACAAACTTGCTGAATTGTGCAAATCGGTCAAATATGGCCATCATTTGGTTTTGCGGCTGCATACTGTGGTTATTTTTGCTCTGTTCTGTTCACTTTTCATGAGATGATACTGCTAAATGAGGGAGCCTGTTGTTTGCTTTGCCGACCTTCAAACTGCACGTTTGTCTTTATATATTTAATGTAGTATATAATAATTATGTGTATATACTGGCTCGTTTTTTTATTATTAATTTTTTTTAATAAAAATGGTTAATCAGACTTTTATGACGTTGTTTTATCGCCAACGTGCAAAAAAATAAAAAATAAAAACAAAAAAAAAAATCAGTCTTTCTCTCTCTCTCTTGCTCACCCACTCGCTCACGGGCGGCTCTCGCGCTCTCAGTTTAATGAGCACAGGCTGTCAATCATCCTGTTTAGAACGCCGCTCATTGTGACGTCATCGCTCCATTACAGTGGCGCCTATAAAAGGCCACGCCTTCTCTGACTGGTCCAGTCTGATGACCTGCAGTCTAGCGGACGGACCTCAACGATGCGGGGAGAGGAGTGGAGAGATTACCTGCAGGGGAAGCTCCTCCGGGAGAGGATTTGGCTGGAAGAGCGCATGGAGAACATCCAGGTTCTCATGAGTCGGGAGCTGCGCCACAAGATGGAGCAGTTCAAGGTGGAACGGAGAAAGGCAGAAGAGAAAGGGATGGAGGGATTAGGAAGGAGGGAGGAGGAAGTGAGGAAGAAGGTGACAGCTCTGGAGGTGACCATGAAGGAAGTTGTGGAAAGGCTGAGGCTGCTGGAGAAGCAGAATGAGGGGTACCAGAGCCTTCTGGAGGAACAGAAAAGGGCTGAGATAGAGAGGCAGAGAGCTGAGGCAGAGAAGAGAGAGCTAGAGAGAAAGAGAGTGCGAGCTCTGGAGGTGACCATGGAGGAAACTCTGGAGAAGCTGAGGCAGCTGGAAAAGAAAAACGAGAAGTACCAGACCCTGCTGGAGGAACAGAACAGGGCTGAGATAGAGAGACAGAGAGCCGAGGCAGAAAAGAGAGAGTTAGAGAGAGGGAAAGAAGAGCTGAGGGAGCAGCAGGAACAGCTGGTGGTACAGGAAAGAAATTTCCTCATTGACCTCACCAAGCAATGGAAGACCGTTGCTTTGGATCAGCTTGAGCAAATGAGGTGTACCAGAGAGCGAAAACAGAGAGAGCTGGAGAGCTGGAGAGAGATGGAGGAAAAGATACTGGAGGCTAGGAAGGATAACAACTTGGTGCGAGTGAGAACTGAACAGGAGAGAAGGAAGGCCTTTGCTGAAATCGAACAGCTGAGGGAGAGACAGAAAAAGATGCTGGAGGAAGACAGAAAGATCACAGAGAGAAAGATAAGAAACAAGAAACGGGAGCACGAGATGAAGGTGGTCATAGAGGAGGAGTGGAGGAACATCAAAGAAGAGAAGATAAAGATTGGGGAGGAGAGGAAGGCTGTGGAAAGAGAGAAGATGATGCTACAGAGAGAGATGAGGAAACAGATGAGGAAGCCTGAGACAGAGGAGGAGGAGAGAAAGAAGAATGAGCAGGAGGAGCTGAGGAGAGACTATGTGGCAGTTGCGACAAAGGCGGTCCAGTGGCCGGAGAACGCAGAGAAAGAGTGTGAGAGTCTAGAGGAGATTAAAACTGAAGCTCAGGGTCAGGAGAAGGAAGAGGAGGAGAGGAGACTGGCCAGACTGAGGAAAGATGAACAAAGGATGAGGAAGCTGAAGAGGAGGCAGGAAGAGCAGAAGAAAGAGAAAAGGGAGAAGAGAAGTGAAGAGATGAGGAGGCTGAGAGAGCAGGAGGTGGAGAGAGAGAGACTGGAAGTTGAAGTGACTGCGAGAGAGATGGAGGCTGAAGTAGAGAACACGGGCACAGCAGAGGTGGCTTCAGAGGTAGAAAAGAAAGACACTGAGGCTAAAGATGTTCAGCTGGTGAAGAGAGAGGCAGAGAAAAAGAAAGAACAGCTGAAATCAAGAAGGGTGACGTTCAGTCATCCTCTAGTGACTCCATGGCCCAGTGAGAAGCTAAAACCTCTGCTGAAACAGACGCCTAAAACCGACAGTCTGAACATCATCAGTAAGAGCAAAGGAATGAAGCAGCCGGATCCTTATGAGCAGTTTGATAAGGAACTTGATGATCTGCTAAACAGCTGTGAAATCTGAGACACAAACAACAGGAGAGAGAGAGAGAGAGAGAGAGAGAGGAAGCTGAAGTGATAGGGGGAGAGGAAGAGGAATGGGGAAATGGGGTGAGGAATGGGTTAATGATGGGGCGGGAGAGGAAGCTGCAGTGAAAGGGGAGAGAGAGACAGAAAGCTGCAGAGATGGGAGAGCGAAAGAGAAAGCTGGAGTGATGGAGAGAGAGGGAGAGAGAGAGAGAGAGAGAGAGAGAGAGAGAGACACAGGAAGGTACAGTACTGAAGAGAAAGAGAGAGACAGGAAGCTGCAGTGATGAGAGAAAGTGAGAGACAGGAAGCTGCAATGATGGAGAGAAAGAGAGAGACAGGAAGCTGCAATGATGGAGAGAGAGAGAAAGAGACAGGAAGCTGCAATGATGGAGAGAGAGAGAAAGAGACAGGAAGCTGAAGTAATGGAGAGAAAGAGAGACAGGAAGCTGAAGTAATGGAGAGAAAGAAAGAGACCGGAAGCTGGAGTGATGGAGAGAAAGAGAAAGAGAGGAAGCTGCAGTGATTGAGAGAGAGAGAAGAAGACAGGAAGGTACAGTAATGAAGAGAGAGATAGAGAAAGAGAGACAGGAAGATGCAGTGATGGAAAGAGAGAAAGAGACAGGAAGATGCAGTGATGGAGAGAGAGAAAGAGACAGGAAGATGCAGTGATGGAGAGAGAGAAAGAGACAGGAAGATGCAGTGATGGAGAGAGAGAAAGAGACAGGAAGATGCAGTGATGGAGAGAGAGAAAGAGACATGAAGATTCAGTGATGGAGACAGACAGGAAGATTCAGTGATGGAGGGAAAGAAAGACAGGAAGATGCAGTGATGGAGGGAAAGAAAGACAGGAAGATGCAGTGATGGAGGGAAAGAGAGACAGGAAGATGCAGTGATGGAAAGAGAGAAAGAGACAGGAAGATGCAGTGATGGAGAGAGAGAAAGAGACATGAAGATTCAGTGATAGAGAGAGACAGGAAGCTGCGGTGATGGAGAGAGAGAAACAAGGAGCTGCGGTTATAGGAGAGGGAAAGAGGACGCTGCAGTAATGGAGAATAAGAGAGAGAGACACAGGGAGCTACAGCGATTGAGAGAAAGAGAAACAGGAAGCTTCGGTGATGGAGAGAGAGACAGAAACATGCAGTGATGGAGAGAGAGAGACAGGAAGATGCAGTGATGGAGAGAGAGAGACAGGAAGATGCAGTGATGGAGAGAGAGAGACAGAAAGCTGCGGTGATGGAGAGAGAGAAACAAGGAGCTGCGGTTATAGGGGAGGGAAAAAGGACACTGCAGTAATGGAGAATAAGAGAGAGAGACACAGGGAGCTACAGTGATTGAGAGAAAGAGAGAGACAGGAAGCTGCAGTGATGGAGAGAGAGAGAGAGAGAGAGAGAGAGAGAGAGAGAGATAGAGAGAGAAAGAGACGGGAAGCTGCAATGATAGAGCGAAAGAGAGAGACAGGAAGCTACAGTGATGGAGAGAGAGAGAGGGAGACAAAGAGACAAGAAGATGCAGTGATGGAGAGAAAGAGAGAGAGAGAGAGAGAGAGAGAGAGAGAGAGACTTTAACATTACTTTATTTGACCCCTTCAAGGGCGCTACATCATGTAAATGTCACTGCAGGCCATCCCAGCCATCGAGCAGTACATAAACCAACAATCATTTTAAAATGAACAATAAATATAGAAAATTAAACAAAAGCAATAAATAATGAATTAAACAAGAAGAAACACTGATTTCCATCAATAAAAAACAGGCATAAAACAGAGCTCACCATCCGACACCCAGCACACCGCCTCCCCACAGCACCACACCAGTTTAAAAGTCTCTAAATCAGACACACTTTAATTAAAACCAATCAAAACCCTGGATTTCACCAGTCTAGAGAGGGGTCCAGACAGCGTCACAGTCAGCTGACTGTGCCACACGGTTTTTGCGGCTGATGTACACTGCCTGTTCAGCCTGACCCAGAAGAAAAGATATCAGCTGACACTTGGACCGCTCTCTCCGAACATACCTAAAACCCAGGATAAAAGTCTGAGGTGTAAAAATCACGTTAAGAGACGTAAAAATGGTGCGTAAAACAGCAAACAGGGGACGCAGCCTAAAACATAAAAGCGTGAAACACTGTCTCCCTCTGAGGACAGAAAGGACAGTGCTGCGTGACCTCAGGATTTAAAACACAGATAAAAGAGTTGACGGAGACAATACCGTGTAAAACCCTCCACTGGAGGTCCGCCACTCTCTTAGCTAACGGTGGTTTATACAGCGCTCTCCATTCCGGGTGAACTTCATCACCAAGACCTAGAGCAGCTCCCCACGGCGTATTGGGTCTGCTGTCCAGTCGCTTCTTATTAAATACCTTTACACAAGCCCTGTACAGACGCTGACCCAAGACTGAACTGAGCTTCATACTCAGCTCCTCTGAGCAGTCCAGTAAGGGACCATGACAGTCCTGCAGGCCAGGCATGATAGCCACCCTGGGGAAAGGGTCCTCCTCAACAGGGCTGAGCAACCCAGCACCATAGTCCATTAGCATCACTCTTTCATCCGAGTAGAGCTCTAGCCTCCAGCACTGTACAAGCCGGGCCACGCAGAGAAAGAGTGTGAGAGTCTAGAGGAGATTAAAACTGAAGCTCAGGGTCAGGAGGAGGAAGAGGAGGAGAGGAGACTGGCCAGACTGAGGAAAGAAGAACAAAGGATGAGGAAGCTGAAGAGGAGGCAGGAAGAGCAGAAGAAAGAGAAAAGGGAGAAGAGAAGTGAAGAGATGAGAAGGCTGAGAGAGCAGGAGGCGGAGAGAGAGAGACTGGAAGTTGAAGTGACTGCGAGAGAGATGGAGGCTGAAGTAGAGAACACGGGCACAGCAGAGGCGGCTTCAGAGGTAGAAAAGAAAGACACTGAGGCTAAAGATGTTCAGCTGGTGAAGAGAGAGGCAGAGAAAAAGAAAGAACAGCTGAAATCAAGTAGGGTGACGTTCCATAGACCAGTGAGAAGCAAAAACCTCTGCTGAAACAGACGCCTAAAACTGATAGTATGAACATCTTTTTTAAGAGCAAAAAAATGAAGCAGCCGGATCCTTATGAGCAGTTTGATAAGGAACTTGATGATCTGCTGAACAGCTGTGAAATCTTAGTTGGATGCACTACTGAGACAGAAGAGACAGGAGAGAGAGAAGATGGTCATGAAAGAGTGGAGTGGAGGCATTGAGGAAGAGAAGGTGAAGATAAAGGAGGAGTGGAAGGCTGAAGAAAGGGAGAGAAAGATGATGCAGAGAGAGAGAAGCTTGAGAGAAAGACGGAGGAAAAGAAGACTTTATGAGCTGAGGAGAGATGATGTGGAAATGATGGCAAGAGAGGAAGTCCAGTGGCAGAAGGAGAATGTAGACAAAGAATGTGGGAGTCTGAAAAAAAGAGAAGGTTCAACCCATGCTGGTAGTGGAGGACAGTGAGTCTAACATTGATGGAGGTAGAGAAGGTAAAGATGCAAGCAACAGATAGACTGGTAGAGACAGAGAAGGAGGAAATGTTTACAGAAAAGATACCTCTAAGCTTAGACATTACTAAGCACAAGTTAATTAAGTGACCATAGTACTCTGCTATTCGCCCAAGTATTCTCGGAAGAGGTGGGTCTTAAGTCTGCGTTTGAAGACAGCGAGGGGAAGCTCCTTCCACCATTTCGGTGCCAGGACAGAAAAAAGCCTGGACGCTTGTCTTCCGCGAATTTTGAGGGATGGCGGGTCGAGCCGAGCCATAATTGAAGCTCGAAGGGCTCTTGGTGCGGATCGGCTTTTGACCATTGCCATCAAGTATGGAGGGGCTGGTCCGTTCTTGTCTTTGTAGGCCAGCGTCAGGGATTTGAATCTGATGCGGGAAGCAGCTACAGGAAGCCAGTGAAGGGAACGCAGCAGTGCAGTGACATGGCTGAATTTAGGGACATTGAAGACGACCCGTGCTGCTGCATTCTGGATGAGTTGCAGGGGCCTGATGGTGCGCAGAGGGAGACCAGCCAGAAGAGAGTTGCAGTAGTCAAGTCTGGAAGTGACGAGAGACTGAGCGAGCACCTGGGCGGCCTCTCTAGAGAGGAAGGGTCGAATTCTCCGGATGTTGTACAGAAGAAATCTGCAGGACCGAGTTACGTTTGCAACATGACTTGAGAACGATAACTGATCATCCATGACTACACCAAGGCTTCGAGCTTCTGTAGAAGGAGTGACCAGTGAGTTCTCAAAGGAGATGGCAAGATCGTTTTTAGGTCCAGCAGTTCCCGGGATGTACAGCAGCTCCGTCTTGCTGGGGTTAAGTTTGAGGTGATGAGCCGCCATCCAAGAAGAGACGTCAGCGAGGAATGCTGAGATGCGGGCAGAAACCTGTGGATCAGACGGTGGGAAAGAGAGCATGAGTTGAGTACAGAATGCCAAAAATAAAAACATGGTATTACAATATGTATCAAAGCAAGTAAAAAGAGAGGTTAAAACCTTAAATACTGTGCTGTTAAATTAAAAGGGCACTCTGAGGTCACTGTAGGGTTTAAAATGGACACAAATGGTCTTGGAATGAGAACAATCAAACTGCGTTAAAAGAAGGTCTTTAAGCTTGTGGCTGACCAAAACTAGGTCACTGCCAGACTAGGGATCCATCTCTCAAGTCCGAGTCCGGTATTGCAACTCTAAGAGAGTCAAGAAAGCAACTCTGACTGACCCCATCAGCAGCCTATGAACCACTGCATCCACACCATTCAGAGTTGACCCTGCAGTCTCCAATAGGAGCACCACCACTTGATTCCTTCAGTGTTTAGGGTCAACTCTCCATGACAGCTATTCGAGCTCCATGAGCCACCGGCTCCTGCAGGAACCAATAAATAGAGTAACTGGGGGCCTGCCATGCTCTAAAAACACGTAAATAAAAAGACAGTTCCATACACTGTATTTCATCAAAACACAATCTTGTCCAGACCCTCTGCCCTGTGCAAGCTGAAACCTGCCAAAAGACATCTCCACAGAGTACCTACAAACTTAGAAATACATATTTGATACTAAAAGCAGATCAAATCTCAGTATAACTGATAGAAATTGGAGTGGCTCCACGACTTAAGCATCTCTGTAGATTTGGAGATTTTTCTCATATCTGTGACTGAAAATGCAAAACTCACAGGTGTAAACGTGACCAGCACAGAATGAGCTGAGCAAAAAATTCCTTACTTATGAACAAGTTGTTGTTTTCTTATGTAGGTCAATTTTAGCAAAACATTTTAAGCTGCATTTAACAGCAACATTTTTAATTTGACATCATTCAGTTAAATCTGAATGTGGAGAGCAAAATGGAGGAGAAACATAACCGAACTAAACATTAAAAAAATCGATAAACAAGAAACAAAAATGGAGGAAACATAGGGGGAAAAATCCTCCTTGGAAAATATTATAACTGGTACAGCGTTGGAAAGGCATTATTTTAATTTTGTAGACACTGACAGTACTCTAAAAAAGATTTACTTCATTCTTACATAAATTAGACATTAATTCTAGGATTTCTACTGTTAAAACTGTTTAAATGGATCATTTTAGAGGCTGACCTTCTCAACTCTTACAGTATAAGACCAGTGTGATGCCGTTGTAAGATTGAGAAAATGTTAAACCTTTCTTAAAAATAAAAAATAAGACAAATAAGATGATTGCTAAAGCTTTTTGGCTGAACTTTTATCTTACACAAAAGTAATTTAAGACACTTTTGTCATTTAAGGGACATATCACCTCTTATAAATCTGTCAGATTTCAGCTCCGACCTTAGGTCTGCTCTTACCATTTTGTGAATGAAAGAAAAAAAAACTGTGTTAAGAGGCTCCGGTGAAGCGGGTGTACCGTGTGTTTGAGAGACTATTAGGTATGACATTGACCTAAGAGCCTTACAAGCACCCAACACGTCCGATTCACCAGAGCTAAGACATTCCTCTGGATGAGGATCTTCTGGTGTTGGTTCTCTCCTCCACAAAATGGTAAGAGCAGACGTATGAACCTTTGGGTGGATGGTTTCAATTTAGCGCCTTCAACCACAGATGTAAGTCCTCTTCTTAAGAAGGCGTCGGATAGTTATATGGTGTCCCGCAGCAATCTGATCTCTTTGTGTTGTGCTCATAACAACCCAGGTGAGAAATGAGCTGAGATGATGCTGTCATCTATCCTCTACACAGAGCTCTTTCTCACCTGGAGAAGCCTGGCAGCACTGTGAGAATCACCTTCTTTGATTTCTCCAGTGCATTTAACACCATACAGCCAGGGCCCCTAAAGGACAAGCTGGGACACTGTGGAGTGGACAGTCACCTGTTGAACTGGATACTGGACTACTTCACCAACCGACCACAGTACGTAAGGGCACGGGACTGTGTCCATGTACAGCTCACCAACCTGTCACCTCCAGAACCTGTCGGCCTCATAACCAATGAGGAGGACAGCGAGTACAGAAAACTTATTCAGGACTTTGTGGACTGGTGTCTGCAGAACCACCTTCAGATAAACACAGGAAATACCAAAGAACTGGTGGTGGATTTCCACAGGTGCAGACACCCCCTCCATTAGTCAACATCCAGGGTATGAACATCGAGAGTGTGGACTCTTATAAATACCTGGGTGTTCATCTGAACAACAAACTGGACTGGTCAGTTAACACTACTGCACTCTACAAGAAAGGCCAGAGCAGACTCTACCTGCTGAGGAGATTGAGGTCCTTTGGAGTGCAGGGAGCACTCCTGAGGACTTTCTTCGACACAGTGGTGGCATTTGCCATCTTTTATGGAGTGGTCTGCTGGGGCAGTAGCATCTCGACGGCAGACAAAAAGAGACTGAACAAACTAATAAAGAGAGCCGGCTCTGTCCTGGGGTGCTTCTTAGACCCGGTGCAGGTGGTGGGAGACAGGAGGATGACAGCCAAGCTGGCATTCATGCTGGAGAACAGCTCCCACCCCATGCACGAGACTCTGGCAGCACTGGGCAGCTCCTTTAGTGACCGTCTGCTTCACCCCAAGTGTGGGAGGGAGCGGTATTGCAGGTCCTTCTTTCCTGCTGCCGTCAGACTCCACAACCAGCGCTGCTCCCAGTGGACCACATACACACACACTTAACTACACACACATGTTCAGGGAACAGAGGTCCCTCAATGTAAAAATACTATGTGCAATACCCCCCTCCCCCAACACACACACATGTGCAATTAAAAGTCATTTGCAATAACCTGTAAATAATATTGTTGCTTTTTTACTTCTTATTTATATTGTGTAGATAGTGTAATTTATTGATCTATGTTTTTGTAACTGAGTGTCTTGCTATCCCTTTCTGCTGTGACACTTTTTGTGAATTTCCCCACTGTGGGACTAATTAAGGATTCTCTTATCTTATCTAACGCTGTTGTTCAAATGGAGCAAATTCTTATTACTGCGGCTGGACTCTATATCAAGATAACCACCCCCACTGTTTCATGGTAAAAAATGCTGTGTTCACTTGCTTAACGGAGGGTTTTATTTCACATATGGTTAAGTAGTGAATACAGCTTCACTTGGTTTGGGTGCATGTCGGTACAGCAGCTCAATAAGTATGGAGATCCGCAAGATCATCCACTAGGAGGAGTCGTCCACAAACACTGTGAAATATCAAACATAATGAATATTAGTGAGCTGAGTGTTGGAGTTTAAAAGGTAAACATTATTCCAAAAACTAAATTTAAAAACATATGGAAAATGTAAAAGGTTGTGATGTACGACACATCTCGTAAACTCATGTATCATCTAGAATCCTGAGTTTCTCCATTTCTAAATACCACTTCACTGCCTGTTCCAGTGCAATTTACAAGTGTACAAATGCTGTTTCCCAGTTTCAGACCCAGCATTAGCTCGGGCACTGGGGCTTCTGGGAACTGCAGTCTTCTCCAATCTCTATGCCACCATTAATACAGCTAATTAATTTGGTCGCTGAACTTCAACTGCACCGATATACCCCTATCTTCCTAACTAATAGGCATATCTTCATAGTCTTAATAGCAGAGAATTCATCTTCAGAAAGAAGGGGTTGAGCTTTCCTCCTCTTTCCCAGCTGTAACACTCTCACTCCACACAGAGTGGTTAGCGCTAGCTAGCTCATTCAGAGTTAGCTAGCTAGCATCAGCAGTTTTACCTCAATTCCCTTCAGCAAATCTTCCCATTTTGGAGACATATTTACCCAACAGAAAGGTTGTGTTCGTCTTGACTGGCCTGACATGTGTAACTGAAGCAGACTTGAGGCTGTCGTTTGTCGTTTGTTTAATGCCCATTAGCCGTTAGCTTGGCTAAGTGGCTCCTCTAGCTACTGCATCTCACTGCAATGAGGGGCTTTCCTGTTGCCTTATTGCTGCGTTGCTCTCAAACTTCGTTTTAATTTTAGAACCTTTTAGAACCATTATCACAGTGTTCTAGCTAACTGATGACCGTTTTTTTTAACATACTGGTTTTAAGAGTAAGTCGGCAGACGTTAGACTGAAGCTGCGAACCGTTAACGCCTCAACCACCACCACGCATGCGCACTCCCACAGCCCAGCCCGACCACACAGTCATAACGTAGAAAGAGCCAGAACTCTAACCCTGCACATTTACAGCCTTTTTGGCTGCTACAGTTGACATGCTCATGTATTACATTTCACTCATAATCGATGTGATCATTTAACACATTGAATTTAAGCAGCAGCATTCATGCAGTAACAGATGACACTTTTATAAACACAGGACACATTTATGTACTGGTATATTATGTATGACACATTGATGTGTAATGGCTCTCGTGTCTAGCAAGCGAACAAATCACATAGTGGTGAGCATATATGAGTGAACACAGTGTGTTTGCAGTATTTAGAAAATAATACTGTAATTATGCTAATGAAGTACTTTCAAAAGTATCAACATGAAAAATCAGACATATAAACCAATATTCTGAGTGTTTGGGAAATAAACACTGTTGTAAATAGTGCATCATGTTGCAATCAGTAGTTTTCCTCAAGCTGCAGTGAAACTAGGCTAAACTCAGGCTGTCTTGTTAGCAGATTCGTGTCTCCCTCTAGAGGTTCAAACCCAGCACCACAGTCCAGTCCATTCAGCAGCGGTGAACAAGGGAAAGACACGTCCATGATACACTAGCCTTCAACATGTGGAATCACTTGTCATATTAATAATCGCTGATATAATATTCAATGATAAATATTTACATCTAAATACTGTAAAAAGAAATGATATCAGATATTATTTTTAAGGAAAAATCATGAAACAATAAAAACGAATTCAACTAACAACTTTAATTAAACAGAAAATAAATACAATAAAAATGGATATACGATTTAAATGCATAGAAAATGAATAAATAAATAAATATATAAATGTGACTAAACAGGTGAACAGAAACCGCTCGCGCGCCCGTTTTCTTTATGATTTCTTAATTTTTACATTTTCTTTCTTAAAAATAAAATCGTGACAACCCCAGATCTGGATGTTTCATCTGAATAATGTGTTCACTCTCAACCTCACGACGCAAATCCACCTGAAGTCTGATCATCAGTGTTAATGTCAGTGTTTAATGGAAGGTAAATGTATGAGGTCATTGAAGCTTCAGCATTTCTGGAGCTTCATTGGGATTGTTGGCAATATCGGCCTGAGCTTATCTTGTGTGTTAGCAAGCAAATAAACAGGGAAACGCAGAATGAACTGTAAACAGGTAGGAGAACTGTCTCATCTGGCTGTTCAGTCTCTTTCTATGTAAAGATATATTTATAGATATATAGATATATTTATATATAAATAATGTAAAACGGTTTAGTCCATCTGCAGCTTGTTTGGTGCTCAGAACATGCTCCTACAGTCACCCTTAGGTCGAGCATTTAGGCTGGTGTGGAGTGTGCACTGGCTGAGCGCGTGCTTTAAATGCTCTGTTGTTTTAAATATAATCATTTGTTGTGAGATCTGGTTGACCGGATCCAACAAACTTGCTGAATTGTGCAAATCGGTCAAATATGGCCATCATTTGGTTTTGCGGCTGCATACTGTGGTTATTTTTGCTCTGTTCTGTTCACTTTTCATGAGATGATACTGCTAAATGAGGGAGTCTGTTGTTTGCTTTGCCGACCTTCAAACTGCACGTTTGTCTTTATATATTTAATGTAGTATATAATAATTATGTGTATATACTGGCTCGTTTTTTTATTATTAATTTTTTTTAATAAAAATGGTTAATCAGACTTTTATGACGTTGTTTTATCGCCAACGTGCAAAAAATAAAAAATAAAAACAAAAAAAAAATCAGTCTCTCTCTCTCTCTCTTGCTCACCCACTCGCTCACGGGCGGCTCTCGCGCTCTCAGTTTAATGAGCACAGGCTGTCAATCATCCTGTTTAGAACGCCGCTCATTGTGACGTCATCGCTCCATTACAGTGGCGCCTATAAAAGGCCACGCCTTCTCTGACTGGTCCAGTCTGATGACCTGCAGTCTAGCGGACGGACCTCAACGATGCAGGGAGAGGAGTGGAGAGATTACCTGCAGGGGAAGCTCCTCCGGGAGAGGATTTGGCTGGAAGAGCGCATGGAGAACATCCAGGTTCTCATGAGTCGGGAGCTGCGCCACAAGATGGAGCAGTTCAAGGTGGAACGGAGAAAGGCAGAAGAGAAAGGGATGGAGGGATTAGGAAGGAGGGAGGAGGAAGTGAGGGAGAAGGTGACAGCTCTGGAGGTGACCATGAAGGAAGTTGTGGAAAGGCTGAGGCTGCTGGAGAAGCAGAATGAGGGGTACCAGAGCCTTCTGGAGGAACAGAAAAGGGCTGAGATAGAGAGGCAGAGAGCTGAGGCAGAGAAGAGAGAGCTAGAGAGAAAGAGAGTGCGAGCTCTGGAGGTGACCATGGAGGAAACTCTGGAGAAGCTGAGGCAGCTGGAAAAGAAAAATGACAAGTACCAGACCCTGCTGGAGGAACAGAACAGGGCTGAGATAGAGAGACAGAGAGCCGAGGCAGAAAAGAGAGAGTTAGAGAGAGGGAAAGAAGAGCTGAGGGAGCAGCAGGAACAGCTGGTGGTACAGGAAAGAAATTTCCTCATTGACCTCACCAAGCAATGGAAGACCGTTGCTTTGGATCAGCTTGAGCAAATGAGGTGTACCAGAGAGCGAAAACAGAGAGAGCTGGAGAGCTGGAGAGAGATGGAGGAAAAGATACTGGAGGCTAGGAAGGATAAGAACTTGGTGCGAGTGAGAACTGAAGAGGAGAGAAGGAAGGCCTTTGCTGAAATCGAACAGCTGAGGGAGAGACAGAAAAAGATGCTGGAGGAAGACAGAAAGATCACAGAGAGAAAGATAAGAAACAAGAAACGGGAGCACGAGATGAAGGTGGTCATGGAGGAGGAGTGGAGGAACATCAAAGAAGAGAAGATAAAGATTAGGGAGGAGAGGAAGGCTGTGGAAAGAGAGAAGATGATGCTACAGAGAGAGATGAGGAAACAGATGAGGAAGCTTGAGATAGAGGAGGAGGAGAGAAAGAAGAAGGAGCAGGAGGAGCTGAGGAGAGACTATGTGGCAGTTGCGACAAAGGCGGTCCAGTGGCCGGAGAACGCAGAGAAAGAGTGTGAGAGTCTAGAGGAGATTAAAACTGAAGCTCAGGGTCAGGAGGAGGAAGAGGAGGAGAGGAGACTGGCCAGACTGAGGAAAGAAGAACAAAGGATGAGGAAGCTGAAGAGGAGGCAGGAAGAGCAGAAGAAAGAGAAAAGGGAGAAGAGAAGTGAAGAGATGAGGAGGCTGAGAGAGCAGGAGGTGGAGAGAGAGAGACTGGAAGTTGAAGTGACTGCGAGAGAGATGGAGGCTGAAGTAGAGAACACGGGCACAGCAGAGGTGGCTTCAGAGGTAGAAAAGAAAGACACTGAGGCTAAAGATGTTCAGCTGGTGAAGAGAGAGGCAGAGAAAAAGAAAGAACAGCTGAAATCAAGAAGGGTGACGTTCAGTCATCCTCTAGTGACTCCATGGCCCAGTGAGAAGCCAAAACCTCTGCTGAAACAGACGCCTAAAACCAACAGTCTGAACATCATCAGTAAGAGCAAAGGAATGAAGCAGCCGGATCCTTATGAGCAGTTTGATAAGGAACTTGATGATCTGCTGAACAGCTGTGAAATCTGAGACACAAAACACAGGAGAGAGAGAGAGAGAGAGAGAGAGAGAGAGAGAGAGAGAGAGAGAGGAAGCTGAAGTGATAGGGGGAGAGGAAGAGGAATGGGGAAATGGGGTGAGGAATGGGTTAATGATGGGGCGGGAGAGGAAGCTGCAGTGAAAGGGGAGAGAGAGAGAAAGCTGCAGAGATGGGAGAGCGAAAGAGAAAGCTGGAGTGATGGAGAGAGAGAGAGAGAGAGAGAGAGAGAGAGAGAGAGAGAGAAAGACACAGGAAGGTACAGTACTGAAGAGAAAGAGAGAGACAGGAAGCTGCAGTGATGAGAGAAAGTGAGAGACAGGAAGCTGCAATGATGGAGAGAGAGAAAGAGACAGGAAGCTGAAGTAATGGAGAGAAAGAGAGAGACAGGAAGCTGAAGTGATGGAGAGAAAGAGAGAGAGAGACAGGAAGCTGCAATGATGAAGAGAGAGAGAAAGAGACAGGAAGCTGGAGTGATGGAGAGAAAGAGAGAGACAGGAAGCTACAGTGATGGAGAGAGAGAGAGAGAGAGAGAGAGAAAGACACAGGAAGATTCATTGATGGAGAGAAAGAGAGAGACAGGAAGCTACAGTGATGGAGAGAGAGAGAGAGAGAAAGACACAGGAAGATTCATTGATGGAGAGAAAGAGAAACAGGAAGCTTCGGTGATGGAGAGAGAGAGACAGAAACATGCAGTGATGGAGAGAGAGAGAGAGAGACAGGAAGATGCAGTGCTTGAAAGAGAGACAGGAAGCTGCGGTGATGGAGAGAAAGAGAGACAGGAAGATGCAGTGATGGAGAGAGAGAGACAGGAAGCTGCGGTGATGGAGAGAAAGAGAGACAGAAACATGCAGTGATGGAGAGAGAGAAACAAAGAGCTGCGGTTATAGGGGAGGGAAAGAGGACACTGCAGTAATGGAGAATAAGAGAGAGACACAGGGAGCTACAGTGATTGAGAGAAAGAGAGAGACAGGAAGCTGCAGTAATGGAGCGAAAGAGAGAGACAGGAAGCTACAGTGATGGAGAGAGATAGAGAGAGAGAAAGAGAAAGACAAAACGCTGCAATGATGGAGAGAGAGAGAGAAAGAGAAGGGAAGCTGCAATGATGGAGAGAGAGAGAGAGAGAGAGAGAGAGAGAGGGAGAGAGAGATAGAGAGAGAAAGAGACGGGAAGCTGCAATGATAGAGCGAAAGAGAGAGACAGGAAGCTACAGTGATGGAGAGAGAGAGAGGGAGACAAAGAGACAAGAAGATGCAGTGATGGAGAGAAAGAGAGAGAGAGAGAGAGAGAGAGAGAGAGAGAGAGAGAGAGAGAGAGAGAGGGAGACTTTAACATTACTTTATTTGACCCCTTCAAGGGCGCTACATCATGTAAATGTCACTGCAGGCCATCCCAGCCATCGAGCAGCACATAAACCAACAATCATTTTAAAATGAACAATAAATATAGAAAATTAAACAAAAGCAATAAATAATGAATTAAACAAGAAGAAACACTGATTTCCATCAATAAAAAACAGGCATAAAACAGAGCTCACCATCCGACACCCAGCACACCGCCTCCCCACAGCACCACACCAGTTTAAAAGTCTCTAAATCAGACACACTTTAATTAAAACCAATCAAAACTCTGGATTTCACCAGTCTAGAGAGGGGTCCAGACAGCGTCACAGTCAGCTGACTGTGCCACACGTTTTTTGCGGCTGATGTACACTGCCAGTTTAGCTTGACCCAGAAGAAAAGATATCAGCTGACACTCGGACCGCTCTCTCCTAACATACCTAAAACCCAGGATAAAAGTCTGAGGTGTAAAAATCACGTTAAAAGACGTAAAAATGGTGCGTAAAACAGCAAACAGGGGACGCAGCCTAAAACATAAAAGCGTGAAACACTGTCTCCCTCTGAGGACAGAAAGGACAGTGCTGCGTGACCTCAGGATTTAAAACACAGATAAAAGAGTTGACGGAGACAATACCGTGTAAAACCCTCCACTGGAGGTCCGCCACTCTCTTAGCTAACGGTGGTTTATACAGCGCTCTCCATTCCGGGTGAACTTCATCACCAAGACCTAGAGCAGCTCCCCACGGCGTATTGGGTCTGCCGTCCAGTCGCTTCTTATTAAATACCTTTACACAAGCCCTGTACAGACGCTGACCCAAGACTGAACTGAGCTTCATACTCAGCTCCTCTGAGCAGTCCAGTAAGGGACCATGACAGTCCTGCAGGCCAGGCATGATAGCCACCCTGGGGAAAGGGTCCTCCTCAACAGGGCTGAGCAACCCAGCACCATAGTCCATTAGCATCACTCTTTCATCCGAGTAGAGCTCTAGCCTCCAGCACTGTACAAGCCGGGCCACGCAGAGAAAGAGTGTGAGAGTCTAGAGGAGATTAAAACTGAAACTCAGGGTCAGGAGGAGGAAGAGGAGGACAGGAGACTGGCCAAACTGAGGAAAGATGAACAAAGGATGAGGAAGCTGAAGAGGAGGCAGAAAGAGCAGAAAAATGAGGAAATGGAGAAGAGAAGTGAAGAGATGAGGAGGCTGAGAGAGCAGGAGGCGGAGAGAGAGAGACTGGAAGTTGAAGTGACTGCGAGAGAGATGGAGGCTGAAGTAGAGAACACGGGCACAGCAGAGGCGGCTTCAGAGGTAGAAAAGAAAGACACTGAGGCTAAAGATGTTCAGCTGGTGAAGAGAGAGGCAGAGAAAAAGAAAGAACAGCTGAAATCAAGTAGGGTGACGTTCCATGGACCAGTGAGAAGCAAAAACCTCTGCTGAAACAGACGCCTAAAACTGATAGTATGAACATCATTAGTAAGAGCAAAAAAATGAAGCAGCCGGATCCTTATGAGCAGTTTGATAAGGAACTTGATGATCTGCTGAACAGCTGTGAAATCTTAGTTGGATGCACTACTGAGACAGAAGAGACAGGAGAGAGAGAAGATGGTCATGAAAGAGCGGAGTGGAGGCATTGAGGAAGAGAAGGTGAAGATAAAGGAGGAGTGGAAGGCTGAAGAAAGGGAGAGAAAGAGGATGCAGAGAGAGAGAAGCTTGAGAGAAAGACGGAGGAAAAGAAGACTTTATGAGCTGAGGAGAGATGATGTGGAAATGATGGCAAGAGAGGAAGTCCAGTGGCAGAAGGACAATGTAGAGAAAGAATGTGGGAGTCTGAAAGAAAGAGAAGGTTCAACCCA
Source organism: Salminus brasiliensis (assembly GCF_030463535.1). Classification (NCBI taxonomy): domain Eukaryota; kingdom Metazoa; phylum Chordata; class Actinopteri; order Characiformes; family Bryconidae; genus Salminus; species Salminus brasiliensis. The sequence goes on from NC_132886.1 coordinate 25,567,609, forward strand.
TGCTGGTAGTGGAGGACAGTGAGTCTAACATTGATGGAGGTAGAGAAGGTAAAGATGCAAGCAACAGATAGACTGGTAGAGACAGAGAAGGAGGAAATGTTTACAGAAAAGATACCTCTAAGCTTAGACATTACTAAGCACAAGTTAATTAAGTGACCATAGTACTCTGCTATTCGCCCAAGTATTCTCTGAAGAGGTGGGTCTTAAGTCTGCGTTTGAAGACAGCGAGGGGAAGCTCCTTCCACCATTTCGGTGCCAGGACAGAAAAAAGCCTGGACGCTTGTCTTCCGCAGATTTTGAGGGATGGCGGGTCGAGCCGAGCCGTAATTGAAGTTCGAAGGGCTCTTGGTGCGGATCGGCTTTTGACCATTGCCATCAAGTATGGAGGGGCTGGTCCGTTCTTGTCTTTGTAGGCCAGCGAGACGTCAGCGAGGAATGCTGAGATGCGGGCAGAAACCTGTGGATCAGACGGTGGGAAAGAGAGCATGAGTTGAGTACAGAATGCCAAAAATAAAAACATGGTATTACAATATGTATCAAAGCAAGTAAAAAGAGAGGTTAAAACCTTAAATACTGTGCTGTTAAATTAAAAGGGCACTCTGAGGTCACTGTAGGGTTTAAAATGGACACAAATGGTCTTGGAATGAGAACAATCAAACTGCATTTTTGTCAGTCCATCCAGCATTAAAAGAAGGTCTTTAAGCTTGTGGCTGACCAAAACTAGGTCACTCTAGGTCACTGCCAGACTAGGTATCCATCTCTCAAGTCCGAGTCCGGTATTGCAACTCTAAGAGAGTCAAGAAAGCAACTCTGACTGACCCCATCAGCAGCCTATGAACCACTGCATCCACACCATTCAGAGTTGACCCTGCAGTCTCCAATAAGAGCACCACCACTTGATTCCTTCAGCCTCCGGGACAGTGTTTAGGGTCAACTCTCCATGACAGCTATTCGAGCTCCATGAGCCACCGGCTCCTGCAGGAACCAATAAATAGAGTAACTGGGGGCCTGCCATGCTCTAAAAACACGTAAATAAAAAGACAGTTCCATACACTGTATTTCATCAGTCCACAATAAAAACACGACCTCGTCAAGACCCTCTGCCCTGCGCAAGATGAAACCTGCCAAACATCACAGAGTACCTACAGCCAGCCAAAATTCTCAGCACCTTCTACAGGAGTATGATTGAGAGTGTTCTTACCAGCTCCATCATCGTCTGGTATGGAAACTCTACTGCCCAGGACAGAAAGGCTCTCCAGCGTGTGATCAAAACCGCACAGTCCATCTCAGGAGCAGCCTTCCCCTCACTGCAGAACATCTACCATAACAGAGTCACCAGGAGAGCCCACAACATAATCAGGGACAGTACACACCCCCAGCACACACTCTTCACACTTTTACCTTCAGGCAGACGCTACAGGAGTGTGAAGTCCAGGACCACAAGACTCACAAACAGTTTCTACTCACAGGCCATCAGGCTTGTGAACACCTCACGCACTACCTCTCCAACCCTTCCTATCTGAACTGGTTTTAAACTCTAATCTGATTTTAACTGCACCTTACACTCACTGTACTGCTGCTGTCAGAACACTGTTTACATTCGCTACTTGCACACTATTGTTTACATTTCTTACTTGCAACCTGCACTTTATAGCTGCTGCTCTTCATACTTGCACATAAAAGCACATGTAACTTTTATTTTAATTTTTTAATTGTAAAAAAGGAAAAAGTTTACTTTAATTTTATTTACTTCAACTTATATTATTATACTTTATTTATTTTGTATATATTTTTTATTATTATTTATTAATTTCTTTTTTGTTATCTTTATTGGTGAATGGAGGGACAGCAAAGTAAGAATTTCACTGTACAGCGTAACTGTCTGTTTCTGCTGTGCATATGACAATAAAACTCTTGAATCTTGAAACTTAGAAATACATATTTGATACTAAAAGCAGATCAAATCTCAGTATAACTGATAGAAATTGGAGTGGCTCCACGACCTAAGCATCTCTGTAGATTTGGAGATTTTTCTCATATCTGTGACTGAAAATGCAAAACTCACAGGTGTAAACGTGACCAGCACAGAATGAGCTGAGCGATAAATTCCTTACTTATGAACAAGTTGTTGTTTTCTTATGTAGGTTAATTTTAGCAAAACATTTTAAGCTGCATTTAACAGCAACATTTTTAATTTGACATCATTTAGTTAAATCTGAATGTGGAGAGCAAAATGGAGGAGAAACATAACCGAACTAAACATTAAAAAATCGATAAACAAGAAACAAAAATGGAAGAAACATTGGGGGAAAAATCCTCCTTGGAAAATATTATAACTGGTACAGCGTTGGAAAGGCATTATTTTAATTTTGTAGACACTGATAGTACTCTAAAAAAGATTTACTTCATTCTTACATAAATTAGACATTAATTCTAGGATTTCTACTGTTAAAACTGTTTAAATGGATCATTTTAGAGGCTGACCTTCTCAACTCTTACAGTATAAGACCAGTGTGATGCCGTTGTAAGATTGAGAAAATGTTAAACCTTTCTTAAAAATAAAAAATAAGACAAATAAGATGATTGCTGAAGCTTTTTGGCTGAACTTTTATCTTACACAAAAGTAATTTAAGACACTTTTGTCATTTAAGGGACATATCACCTCTTATAAATCTGTCAGATTTCAGCTCCGACCTTAGGTCTGCTCTTACCATTTTGTGTATGAAAGAAAAAAAAACTCTGTTAAGAGGCTCCGGTGAAGCGGGTGTACCGTGTGTTTGAGAGACTATTAGGTATGACATTGACCTAAGAGCCTTACAAGCACCCAACACGTCCGATTCACCAGAGCTAAGACATTCCTCTGGATGAGGATCTTCTGGTGTTGGTTCTCTCCTCCACAAAATGGTAAGAGCAGACATATGAACCTTTGGGTGGATGGTTTCAATTTAGCGCCTTCAACCACAGATGTAAGTCCTCTTCTTAAGAAGGCGACGGATAGTTATATGGTGTCCCGCAGCAATCTGATCTCTTTGTGTTGTGCTCATAACAACCCAGGTGAGAAATGAGCTGAGATGATGCTGTCATCTATCTTCTACACAGAGCTCTTTCTCACCTGGAGAAGCCTGGCAGCACTGTGAGAATCACCTTCTTTGATTTCTCCAGTGCATTTAACACCATACAGCCAGGGCCCCTAGAGGACAAGCTGGGACACTGTGGAGTGGACAGTCACCTGTTGAACTGGATACTGGACTACCTCACCAACCGACCACAGTACGTGAGGGCACGGGACTGTGTCCATGTACAGCTCACCAACCTGTCACCTGCAGAACCTGTCGGCCTCATAACCAATGAGGAGGACAGCGAGTACAGAAAACTTATTCAGGACTTTGTGGACTGGTGTCTGCAGAACCACCTTCAGATAAACGCAGGAAATACCAAAGAACTGGTGGTGGATTTCCACAGGTGCAGACACCCCCTCCATTAGTCAACATCCAGGGTATGAACATTGAGAGTGTGGACTCTTATAAATACCTGGGTGTTCATATGAACAACAAACTGGACTGGTCAGTTAACACTACTGCACTCTACAAGAAAGGCCAGAGCAGACTCTACCTGCTGAGGAGATTGAGGTCCTTTGAAATGCAGGGAGCGCTCCTGAGGACGTTCTTCGACACAGTGGTGGCATTTGCCATCTTTTATGGAGTGGTCTGCTGGGGCAGTAGCATCTCGACGGCAGACAAAAAGAGACTGAACAAACTAATAAAGAGAGCCGGCTCTGTCCTGGGGTGCTTCTTAGACCCGGTGCAGGTGGTGGGAGACAGGAGGATGACAGCCAAGCTGGCATTCTTTCCTGCTGCCGTCAGACTCCACAACCAGCACTGCTCCCAGCGGACCACATACACACACACTTAACTACACACACATGTTCAGGGAACAGAGGTCCCTCAATGTAAAAATACTATGTGCAATACCCCCCTCCCCCAACACACACACACATGTGCAATTAAAAGTCATTTGCAATAACCTGTAAATAATATTGTTATTGCTTTTTTACTTCTTATTTATATTGTGTAGATAGTGTAATTTATTTATCTATGTTTTTGTAACTGAGTGTCTTGCTATCCCTTTCTGCTGTGACACTTTTTGTGAATTTCCCCACTGTGGGACTAATTAAGGATTCTCTTATCTTATCTTATCTAACACTGTTGTTCAAATGGAGCAAATTCTTATTACTGCGGCTGGACTCTATATCAAGATAACCACCCCCACTGTTTTATGTTTTATGTGTTCACTTGCTTAACGGAGGGTTTTATTTCACATATGGTTAAGTAGTGAATACAGCTTCACTTGGTTTGGGTGCATGTCGGTACAGCAGCTCAATAAGTATGGAGATCCGCAAGATCATCCACTAGGAGGAGTCGTCCACAAACACTGTGAAATATCAAACATAATGAATATTAGTGAGCTGAGTGTTGGAGTTTAAAAGGTAAACATTATTTCAAAAACTAAATTTAAAAACATATGGAAAATGTAAAAGGTTGTGATGTACGACACATCTCGTAAACTCATGTATCATCTAGAATCCTGAGTTTCTCCATTTCTAAATACCACTTCACTGCCTGTTCCAGTGCAATTTACAAGTGTACAAATGCTGTTTCCCAGTTTCAGACCCAGCATTAGCTCGGGCACTGGGGCTTCTGGGAACTGCAGTCTTCTCCAATCTCTATGCCACCATTAATACAGCTAATTAATTTGGTCGCTGAACTTCAACTGCACCGATATACCCCTATCTTCCTAACTAATAGGCATATCTTCATAGTCTTAATAGCAGAGAATTCATCTTCAGAAAGAAGGGGTTGAGCTTTCCTCCTCTTTCCCAGCTGTAACACTCTCACTCCACACAGAGTGGTTAGCGCTAGCTAGCTCATTCAGCGTTAGCTAGCTAGCATCAGCAGTTTTACCTCAATTCCCTTCAGCAAATCTTCCCATTTTGGAGACATATTTACCCAACAGAAAGGTTGTGTTCGTCTTGACTGGCCTGACATGTGTAACTGAAGCAGACTTGAGGCTGTCGTTTGTCGTTTGTTTAATGCCCATTAGCCGTTAGCTTGGCTAAGTGGCTCCTCTAGCTACTGCATCTCACTGCAATGAGGGGCTTTCCTGTTGCCTTATTGCTGCGTTGCTCTCAAACTTCGTTTTAATTTTAGAACCTTTTAGAACCATTATCACAGTGTTCTAGCTAACTGATGGCCGTTGTTTAACATACTGGTTTTAAGAGTAAGTCGGCAGACGTTAGACTGAAGCTGCGAACCGTTAACGCCTCAACCACCACCACGCATGCGCACTCCCACAGCCCAGCCCGACCACACAGTCATAACGTAGAAAGAGCCAGAACTCTAACCCTGCACATTTACAGCCTTTTTGGCTGCTACAGTTGACATGCTCATGTATTACATTTCACTCATAATCGATGTGATCATTTAACACATTGAATTTAAGCAGCAGCATTCATGCAGTAACAGATGACACTTTTATAAACACAGGACACATTTATGTACTGGTATATTATGTATGACACATTGATGTGTAATGGCTCTCGTGTCTAGCAAGCGAACAAATCACATAGTGGTGAGCATATATGAGTGAACACAGTGTGTTTGCAGTATTTAGAAAATAATACTGTAATTATGCTAATGAAATACTTTCAAAAGTATCAAAATGAAAAATCAGACATATAAACCAATATTTTGAGTGTTTGGGAAATAAACACTGTTGTAAATAGTGCATCATGTTGCAATCAGTAGTTTTCCTCAAGCTGCAGTGAAACTAGGCTAAACTCAGGCTGTCTTGTTAGCAGATTCGTGTCTCCCTCTAGAGGTTCAAACCCAGCACCACAGTCCAGTCCATTCAGCAGCGGTGAACAAGGGAAAGACACGTCCATGATACACTAGCATTCAACATGTGGAATCACTTGTCATATTAATAATCGCTGATATAATATTCAATGATAAATCTTTACATCTAAATACTGTAAAAAGAAATGATATCAGATATTATTTTTAAGGAAAAATCATGAAACAATAAAAACGAATTCAACTAACAACTTTAATTAAACAGAAAATAAATACAATAAAAATGGATATACGATTTAAATGCATAGAAAATGAATAAATAAATAAATAAATTATATAAATGTGACTAAACAGGTGAACAGAAACCGCTCGCGCGCCCGTTTTCTTTATGATTTCTTAATTTTTACATTTTCTTTCTTAAAAATAAAATCGTGACAACCCCAGATCTGGATGTTTCATCTGAATAATGTGTTCACTCTCAACCTCACGACGCAAATCCACCTGAAGTCTGATCATCAGTGTTAATGTCAGTGTTTAATGGAAGGTAAATGTATGAGGTCATTGAAGCTTCAGCATTTCTGGAGCTTCATTGGGATTGTTGGCAATATCGGCCTGAGCTTATCTTGTGTGTTAGCAAGCAAATAAACAGGGAAACGCAGAATGAACTGTAAACAGGTAGGAGAACTGTCTCATCTGGCTGTTCAGTCTCTTTCTATGTAAAGATATATTTATAGATATATAGATATATTTATATATAAATAATATAAAACGGTTTAGTCCATCTGCAGCTTGTTTGGTGCTCAGAACATGCTCCTACAGTCACCCTTAGGTCGAGCATTTGGGCTGGTGTGGAGTGTGCACTGGCTGAGCGCGTGCTTTAAATGCTCTGTTGTTTTAAATATAATCATTTGTTGTGAGATCTGGTTGACCGGATCCAACAAACTTGCTGAATTGTGCAAATCGGTCAAATATGGCCATCATTTGGTTTTGCGGCTGCATACTGTCGTTATTTTTGCTCTGTTCTGTTCACTTTTCATGAGATGATACTGCTAAATGAGGGAGCCTGTTGTTTGCTTTGCCGACCTTCAAACTGCACGTTTGTCTTTATATATTTAATGTAGTATATAATAATTATGTGTATATACTGGCTCGTTTTTTTATTATTATTTTTTTTTTAATAAAAATGGTTAATCAGACTTTTATGACGTTGTTTTATCGCCAACGTGCAAAAAATAAAAAATAAAAACAAAAAAAATCAGTCTCTCTCTCTCTCTCTCTTGCTCACCCACTCGCTCACGGGCGGCTCTCGCGCTCTCAGTTTAATGAGCACAGGCTGTCAATCATCCTGTTTAGAACGCCGCTCATTGTGACGTCATCGCTCCATTACAGTGGCGCCTATAAAAGGCCACGCCTTCTCTGACTGCTCCAGTCTGATGACCTGCAGTCTAGCGGACGGACCTCAACGATGCGGGGAGAGGAGTGGAGAGATTACCTGCAGGGGAAGCTCCTCCGGGAGAGGATTTGGCTGGAAGAGCGCATGGAGAACATCCAGGTTCTCATGAGTCGGGAGCTGCGCCACAAGATGGAGCAGTTCAAGGTGGAACGGAGAAAGGCAGAAGAGAAAGGGATGGAGGGATTAGGAAGGAGGGAGGAGGAAGTGAGGAAGAAGGTGACAGCTCTGGAGGTGACCATGAAGGAAGTTGTGGAAAGGCTGAGGCTGCTGGAGAAGCAGAATGAGGGGTACCAGAGCCTTCTGGAGGAACAGAAAAGGGCTGAGATAGAGAGGCAGAGAGCTGAGGCAGAGAAGAGAGAGCTAGAGAGAAAGAGAGTGCGAGCTCTGGAGGTGACCATGGAGGAAACTCTGGAGAAGCTGAGGCAGCTGGAAAAGAAAAATGAGAAGTACCAGACCCTGCTGGAGGAACAGAACAGGGCTGAGATAGAGAGACAGAGAGCCGAGGCAGAAAAGAGAGAGTTAGAGAGAGGGAAAGAAGAGCTGAGGGAGCAGCAGGAACAGCTGGTGGTACAGGAAAGAAATTTCCTCATTGACCTCACCAAGCAATGGAAGACAGTTGCTTTGGATCAGCTTGAGCAAATGAGGTGTACCAGAGAGCGAAAACAGAGAGAGCTGGAGAGCTGGAGAGAGATGGAGGAAAAGATACTGGAGGCTAGGAAGGATAAGAACTTGGTGCGAGTGAGAACTGAAGAGGAGAGAAGGAAGGCCTTTGCTGAAATCGAACAGCTGAGGGAGAGACAGAAAAAGATGCTGGAGGAAGACAGAAAGATCACAGAGAGAAAGATAAGAAACAAGAAACGGGAGCACGAGATGAAGGTGGTCATGGAGGAGGAGTGGAGGAACATTAAAGAAGAGAAGATAAAGATTAGGGAGGAGAGGAAGGCTGTGGAAAGAGAGAAGATGATGCTACAGAGAGAGATGAGGAAACAGATGAGGAAGCTTGAGACAGAGGAGGAGGAGAGAAAGAAGAAGGAGCAGGAGGAGCTGAGGAGAGACAATGTGGCAGTTGCAACAAAGGCGGTCCAGTGGCCGGAGAACGTAGAGAAAGAGTGTGAGAGTCTAGAGGAGATTAAAACTGAAGCTCAGGGTCAGGAGGAGGAAGAGGAGGAGAGGAGACTGGCCAGACTGAGGAAAGATGAACAAAAGATGAGGAAGCTGAAGAGGAGGCAGGAAGAGCAGAAGAAAGAGAAAAGGGAGAAGAGAAGTGAAGAGATGAGGAGGCTGAGAGAGCAGGAGGTGGAGAGAGAGAGACTGGAAATTGAAGTGACTGCGAGAGAGATGGAGGCTGAAGTAGAGAACACAGGCACAGCAGAGGTGGCTTCAGAGGTAGAAAAGAAAGACACTGAGGCTAAAGATGTTCAGCTGGTGAAGAGAGAGGCAGAGAAAAAGAAAGAACAGCTGAAATCAAGAAGGGTGACGTTCAGTCATCCTCTAGTGACTCCATGGCCCAGTGAGAAGCTAAAACCTCTGCTGAAACAGACGCCTAAAACCGACAGTCTGAACATCATCAGTAAGAGCAAAAAAATTAAGCAGCTGGATCCTTATGAGCAGTTTGATAAGGAACTTGATGATCTGCTAAACAGCTGTGAAATCTGAGACACAAACAATGAGAGAGAGAGAGAGAGAGAGAGAGAGAGGGGAAGCTGAAGTGATAGGGGGAGAGGAAGAGGAATGGGGAAATGGGGAAATGGGGTGAGGAATGGGGCAGTGATGGAGAGAAAAGGAGAGAGACAGGAAGCTGCAGTGCTGGAGAGAAAGAGAGAGACAGGAAGCCGCAGTAATGGAGAGAGAAAGACAGGAAGCTACAGTAATGGAGAGAAAGAGAGACAGGAAGCTTCAGTGATGGAGAGACAGACAGAAACATGCAGTGATGGAGGGAAAGAGAGACAGGAATATGCAGTGATGGAGAGAGAGAGACAGGAAGATGCAGTGCTGGGGAGAGAGACAGGAAGCTGCGGTGATGGAGAGAAAGAGAGACAGAAAGATGCAGTGATGGAGAGACAGAGAGACAGGAAGATGCAGTGATGGAGAGAAAGAGAGACAGGAAGCTGCGGTGATGGAGAGAGAGAGAGACAGGAAGATGCAGTGATGGAGAGAGAGAGAGACAGGAAGCTGCGGTGATGGAGAGAAAGAGAGACAGGAAAATGCAGTGATAGAGAGAGAGAGACAGGAAGCTGCGGTGATGGAGAAAGAGAGAGAGAGAGACAGCAAGCTGCAGTGATGGAGAGAGAGAGAGAGAAAGAGACAGGAAGATTCAGTGATGGAGAGAGAGAGTGACAGGAAGATGCAGTGATGAGAGAGAGACAGGAAGCTGTGGTGATGGAGAGAAAGAGAGACAGGAAGATGCAGTGATGGAGAGAGAGAGAGAGAGACAGGAAGCTGCAGTGATGGAGAGAGAGAGAGAAAGAGACAGGAAGATTCAGTGATGAGAGAGAGAGAGAGACAGGAAGATGCAGTGATGGAGAAAGAGAGACAGGAAGATGCAGTGATGGAGAGAGAAAGAGACAGGAAGCTACAGTGATGCAGAAAGAGAGAAAGAGACAGGAAGCTGCAATAATGGAGAGAGAGAGAAAGAGACAGGAAGATTCAGTGATGGAGAGGAGAGAGAGACAGAAAGCTACAGTAATGGAGAGAAAGAGAAAGACAGGAAGATTCAGTGATGGAGATAGAGAGAGAGACAGGAAGATTCAGTGATGGAGAGAGAGAGAAACAGGAAGCTGCAGTGATGGAGAGAAAGAGAGAGAGAGACATGAAGCTGCAGTGATGGAGAGAAAGAGAGAGAGACATGAAGCTGCAGTGATGGAGAGAGAGAGAAAGAGACAGGAAGATTCATTGATGGAGAGAGAGAGAGAGAGAGAGAGAGAGACAGGAAGCTTCGGTTATGGAGAGAGAGAGACAGAAACATGCAGTGTTGGAGAGAGAGAGAGACAGGAAGATGCAGTGATGGAGAGAGAGAGACAGAAAGACAGGAAGGTACAGTAATGGAGAGAAAGAGAAAGACAGGAAGATTCAGTGATGGAGAGAGAGAGAGAGACAGAAACATGCAGTGATGGAGAGAAAGAGAGACAGGAAGCTGCGGTGATGGAGAGACAGAAACATGCAGTGCTGGAGAGAGAGAGATAGGAAGCTGCAGTGATGGAGAGAAAGAGAGAGACAGGAAGCTGTGGTGATGAAGAGAAAGAGAGAGACAGGAAGCTGCAGTGATGGAGAGAAAGAGAGAGAGAGACATGAAGCTGCAGTGATGGAGAGAAAGAGAGAGAGAGACATGAAGCTGCAGTGATGGAGAGAAAGAGAGAGAGAGACATGAAGCTGCAGTGATGGAGAGAAAGAGAGAGAGAGACATGAAGCTGCAGTGATGGAGAGAGAGAGAAAGAGACAGGAAGATTCATTGATGGAGAGAGAGAAAGAGACAGGAAGATGCAGTGCTTGAAAGAGAGACAGGAAGCTGCAGTGCTGGAGAGAGAGAGAGACAGGAAGATGCAGTGATGGAGAGAAAGAGAGAGACAGGAAGCTGCGGTGATGAAGAGAAAGAGAGAGAGAGACATGAAGCTGCAGTGATGGAGAGAAAGAGAGAGAGAGACATGAAGCTGCAGTGATGGAGAGAAAGAGAGAGAGAGACATGAAGCTGCAGTGATGGAGAGAAAGAGAGAGAGAGACATGAAGCTGCAGTGATGGAGAGAGAGACAGGAAGATTCATTGATGGAGAGAGAGAGAGAGAGACAGGAAGATGCAGTGCTTGAAAGAGAGACAGGAAGCTGCAGTGATGGAGGGAAAGAGAGACAGGAAGCTGCAGTGATAGAGGGAAAGAGAGACAGAAACATGCAGTGATGGAGAGAGAGAAACAGAGAGCTGCGGTTATAGGGGAGGGAAAGAGGACACTGCAGTAATGGAGAATAAGAGAGAGAGACACAGGGAGCTGTATTTATGGAGGTAAATGTGTTTATGTGTAAATAAACATTTTATTTAAATTAAAATTGATTATTTGGGTTTGCATCATTTCATTTACAGAACATGCCTATTTTGAACATTTGATTTGTTTTGCACAGTGTGTATAATTAATTATCCCCCTAAAGTCAGTACTTTGTAAAGCCACGTTTTGCAAGCTGCTCCAGCTCCATCAAGTTAGATGGTTTATACTGGTGAACAGCAATCTTCAAGACTGACCACAGATTCTCAGCTGGAAAGGTCTGGACTTTGACTTGGCCATTGCAATACATGTACATGTTTGTGTAACAATGTAACAAAATAGGTCAAAATCCAGGGGAATCCAGGAATACTTTTGCAAGGTAACAAAACACTGTCATTGCTAACATTACCTAAAAGCACTGTATGTGCATTTGTGTAGGTAGCCAAGCAAGAACGTACACTGTGAGATTGTCCATTTGAAGCAGATATGTAGAAGTGTCAGTCAACTGAGAGAGAAAACAGGTGCTAGCCCTAGCATACTAACATAGCTAAAGCACACTGATGAAGAAGTGGTGAAGGCGATTTAGAAGGCCTTAGATCATAGTAGGCCACTTTAGAATAGTCCAATGTTTTCCTCTTAGCCCTCCTTTTTATGTTTTTCAGTGGTGGCTCAGCGTCGATTCCCAGGCTCGGAAAGCTGCCACTGTTGGGCTCTTGAGCAAGGCCCTTTACCCTCTCTGCTCCCCGGGCGCTGGAGTTGGCTTCCCCTAGTTCACTTGTGTGTGTGTTCACTACCACAGATGGGTTAAATGCGGAGGAAGCATTTCGCTGTACAGTGACAAATACATGCACCTTTACCTTTAAAGGTAAAAATATGGTTAAAATAATGATTCAATGAAAGATTATTAATTGTAAAACTACTGTTAACCTCTTATGTTGAAGTCGTTATTACTTAGTCAAAGAATAATCTCAGAACAAAGGTTACATTTTACAGGTTATTTCTGCTGATCAGCTACAAGATTAAAACCAATGGCATAAAGTAAATGGAATAACATTGATGATGCAGTGAGGGTTAGACACATCCACAACTTTATAGCTAGTTGTTAAAAATTACTTTTTTTAATTAGTTTTTATGAATAAGTATCACTGGCCTACTACAAGTCTAAATACTAATACTATACAAAAGCATATTTACCTGCTGTCAATAATATTTAGGTACCTCAGAGGCAGAAAGGTTGCTCTGCTGTTTCTAGAGCTGCGAGGTAATGCCACTTTATTCAGCATTCTCGTGTTCAGAAGTATACAAAATAATTAACAGCACACTAAATATGCACTTACATTTAAAATGCACATTTGTACATAAATGACAAAAGGTTATGACTTACTACAGCTAATACACACTATTCAATAATAATATATTTATAGCATATTCCAAATAGCTGTGATAATACACATATCTGCACAGGAGGAGAATGGACAGACCTCAGTGAATACAGAGGAGAGGAGACAGGAGAGGAGAGGGGAGGAGTAAAGAAAGAAGAGGAGAGGAGACAGGAGAGGAGAGGAGAGGAGAGGGGAGGAGTGAAGAAAGAAGAGGAGAGGAGACAGGAGAGGAGAGGAGAGGAGAGGGGAGGAGTGAAGAAAGAAGAGGAGAGGAGACAGGAGAGGAGAGGGGAGGAGTGAAGAAAGAAGAGGAGAGGAGACAGGAGAGGAGAGGAGAGGAGAGGGGAGGAGTGAAGAAAGAAGAGGAGAGGAGACAGGAGAGGAGAGGAGACAGGAGAGGAGAGGGGAGAAGTGGAGTGAAGAAAGAAGAGGAGAGGAGACAGGAGAGGAGAGGAGACAGGAGAGGGGAGAAGTGGAGTGAAGAAAGAAGGGGAGAGGAGACAGGAGAGGAGAGGAGACAGGAGAGGGGAGAAGTGGAGTGAAGAAAGAAGAAGAGAGGAGACAGGAGAGGGGAGGAGTGGAGACAAGAGAGGGGAGGAGTGGAGACAGGAGACGAGAGGAGAGGGGAGGAGTGGAGAAATGAGAGGAGAGGAGACAGGAGAGGAGAGGAAACCGGAGAGGAGAGGGGGATGAGTGAGGAAAGGAGAGGAGACAGACAGGAGAGGGGAGGAGTGGAGAAAAAAGAGGAGAGAGGAGGGGCGGAGTGGAGACAGGACAGGAGAGGAGAGGAGAAAGAAGAGGAGAGGAGAAAGGAGATGAGACAGGAGAGGAGAGGAGAGGGGCGGAGTGGAGACAGGAGAGGAGAGGAGAAAGGAGATGAGACAGGAGAGGAGAGGAGAAAGAAGAGGAGATGAGATGAGACAGGAGAGGGGAGGACAGGAGAGGGGAGGGGAAAAAAGGAGAGGAGAAAGTAGAGGGGAGGAGAGAAAAGAGGAGACAGGAGAGGAGAGGAGAAAGTAGAGGAGAGGAGATAGGACAGGACAGGAGAGGAGAGGAGAGGAGAGAAAAGAGGAGACAGGAGGGCTGTCTGTGTGACTCACTGTAACATGTGATGAAGGCGTGACGTCAGGGTGAGGCTGCTTCCGGGAGTTTTATGTAGTGGCTCTGCTGCAGTTTCTGTTGTTTTGAAGTAAAACAGTCTCAAAATGAACCGCATTTTCGGCAGAGGAAAACCCAAAGCTCCACCACCCAACCTCACGGACTGTATAGGAACTGTAAGTGGCGGTTTTGTGAACTTTTACAGAGCTGTCTAGCCTAAGAAACAAAGAAAATCTGACTGATCGAGTCATGCTCGCTGTCCCACACAATAGACTCGGCCAGCGGGGGACTGTCAACATGGCTTTTATCGTCCTAGCTAACTTTATTAAAACCTAGCTAACTGTTTTAAGGCTATTGTTAGATATCTGTGTTAATAATAGCTACCTCACGTGTCTAGTAGTGTAACGTTAGCTTGCTTAGCTAGCTAACTAGCTATCTAGTAAACAGACTGGCTTTGTTTTTTAGCCGGTTAGCATTGACGTGATATTACTGACCAGTCTGATCAAGAGATTTGACAAACTGAACTTGTTGCTGTGGCACTATATTGCTTAATAAAGAGAGTGAGCTGACTCACCAAAGACGAATATTTACTTTGGGAATGGAGAAGAAAGCAGTTAAGGGATGACATTTCTGTAGCTAGCTAACCAGTATCACGTCAGTGGCTTGAACTGGTGTAGACACTCTTTGCCAGTTCAGTTCGGTGATCAGTATTTAATATTACAATGCCTTGATTATACAGAGCTCTGATTTCATGCTATACAGTCTGGTTTGCCTTAGAAAATTATACATTTGAATTCAAAGCAGTACAAAATGGCTCATCCTTTACATTAACAGTGATCTCGTGAAATGACTGAGCAGTAAACAATGTGGAAACCTTCATTTCCAACCCCTTTAAGATCCTAACAAGCCTGAACAAATAGTTTACAAGTTTGTACAAGTTGTATAAAGTTTTTCAAGAGTTGACATTGTTGACCTGCTGGTGACCCCCCCCCCCCCCCCTTTACTCAACCCAGTCCCATTCCACATTTAGGATCCCAGATCCCAACACACTAGGTTAGAGCAAGACTGTGGAACTGTCTAATGGACCACAAGGTTTGAGAAACACACAAAAACAATGTAAATATAGTTGTAAAGCACAGACACTGTCTCAGCCATTGGTCAGTTGTCAGTCTTAAATGGTGGCAGTGTGTGTGAAGGTGGCTCGACAGGGAGACAGGGCGTGTGACTAAACCGGTCACACACGTTCTGAGCATACGCTACGGATACACTACGACGTTTCATTTGCCGTGTCATTGCTGTGTATAGGCCCTGTTTAAACTTCTGCCCCCTCTCTATCTTTCTCTAGGTTGATTCGCGAGCTGAGTCCATTGATAAGAAAATATCCAGACTTGATGCAGAGCTGGTGAAATACAAAGAGCAGATGAAAAAAATGAGGGACGGACCATCAAAGGTAAAGCACAGTCCAACAGAAAACATGGTGTTATTGCTCAATGAGTCCACATAGCTTAAGTTATCATGTACTTGTCTACATGCCAGCTTGTATGAACTTCTTTAAGGCCCTAAAATGAAGATGTGCATTTCCATCGTGGATTCTAGAGTGTGGGAAATCCTTAATGATCATCATTTTCCTAGATCATTCCTGAGTAACAGTCCTAGCAGTACTGATGATCTGTTTTCGTGTCATTTCTTTCAGAATATGGTGAAGCAGAAAGCCATGCGAGTTCTTAAACAGAAGAGAATGTGAGTACCCTGAATGATTCACTGAAAACACACATTGCTAGCACTGGGAGCCTTATTGCTTAAATGGTCAGCTGTGCTATGTATGCAGTGCATGCCATTCTCCTCCAGTTAAAAGGCGAATGATTGCAGTGGATAGCAGTTTATGAAATCTTATATAGAATAGAATAGAAATACTGTAAAGGCATGTGTTTATTGCTGATACGTTTGTATCTGCAGGTATGAAGGGCAGCGAGATCAACTGATGCAACAGTCCTTTAACATGGAGCAAGCCAACTACACCATTCAGACCCTTAAAGATACTAAAACAACTGTAAGGGGCTACATTTTCATCTCTTAATAATAAGAATAACAGTACAGTTAGTACAAACAGTACTCATTCAGTATTCAGTAGGGAAATGATACAGTGCTTCCATCTAATGCATTGCTGTAATCTGTATAGAGTGAACAGTTAACCCAACATGAGAAAACAGTTATGTGATGCTGTAACATGCTGTACTAGCTTTAAAGAAACAAGTATAATGTTTTATATAATGTTTTGCATATATGTTATATATAATGTTATGCATTGTGTTATAGCCCATTAACTGTCAAATGGCTGTAACATATTTATTTACACCAAAGCACTGTGCTCACATAAAGGTCTTGTGTTTGACAGGTGGATGCAATGAAGATTGGAGCCAAAGAAATGAAGAAGGCGTACAAGAATGTGAAGATAGATCAGATTGAGGTAAATGCTAAACTTTTGCCATAATAGGGTTTTTTTTGGGGGTTTTTTTTGACATTTTTAGTCTTTTACCATGTACTGATGTATCATTCAAGAATAGAAATGTGAGAATGTGTGATCTCATGTAGTGCATGTATTAGGAAAAGCCTTTATAAATAACGTACTGGGCTTGCAGAAAGTAAAGCTAATGCAAGACAGGTTGTGTGCATTGTAGGATCTGCAAGACCAGCTGGAGGACATGATGGAGGATGCAAGTGAGATCCAGGAGGCTCTGAGCCGCAGCTACGGAACACCAGACATCGACGAGGACGACCTGGAAGCAGGTTAGTACAACATAAAAGGTACAGGATGCTGAACGTCAACCTGTACATGGCTCATCGCTAACAGTGCTATTATTGGTAGTAGTAATTGTCCGCGTATGTCCGTGTATGCTTGCATTTCAGAACTTATGCTATCACAATTTACAAATTTAAATATAGTTTGAACTAAGAATGACGGGGTCTGTGTTTGTTAGAATTGGATGCACTTGGCGATGAGCTCCTTCTGGACGAAGACACCTCTTACCTAGATGAGGCATCCACTGCTCCATCTATACCGGAAGGAGTGCCAGGAGAGAAGAACACTAATCGGGTAAAGACAGGCATCAGTAACAGCAATACTAGAACATCACTGTGTTGCTTTTTCTGGATTTTTTCAGTTTTCTTTTTGGTCTCTTATCCTCTTCTTCTCTTCTTCACCTCTTATTAGCCAACTAATTAACAGCATGGTTTTGTTTTCTTACACAGGACGGAGTGCTGGTGGATGAATTTGGCCTTCCTCAGATTCCAGCCACATAAGAAGAGAGAATTTTGACAGCACACACACATGCCTCATAGCATCTGCTATACAAAAAACAACAGCTGGGACATTTTGCATTTACACTTGTACCTTATTATGAAACAGGATCACCTACCTTAAATGCTCTGGGGAAAAGATAAATACCTGTAAGCACAGCCAGTTTCTTGGTCTTGATCTAATCCCAGATTATTATCTCTTTCTGCTTTGTAAGGAATGTATCTACCAATAATCATCAGGAACTGTTAAGCTCTGTAGTTATGATTGTTAATTTTGATTTCATTTTGACCAGGTGAACAATTTCTTTATTTTGTTTTCTAAAGGATCTACCTGGTTGACTTTGTACCGCAACACTGTGTTGCCAACTACCAACAAATAAATTATTCTATATTTGACAACATGGTTACAGGGCCTTGCTGCAAAAATATGTATCTCCTTAGTTTTTCTTCGTTTTAAGGCACAATTGGCTATAAACTGAGTAAGTGGACCCTTAATTATGCAATTTTAGTCCTTCCATTTTAACAGGCAAAGGTAATTGGACAAACTATCCTGTTAAATATAAGGTCTGTTTTTAATTCTTAGATGCAAATCCTTTGCAGTAAAAGACTGCCTGAGCTCTTGAGTTGTCTTCAGCTGCTGCTAGCTCATGGATCTCTCTGTCTTCAGTTAGTGAAAAACATGCTCAATTAGTCTGAGGTCTGTTTACTGACTCACCGATTTGACTGACTGAATTTAAGCATCTGGTATAGCTTTATACACTTTTTAAAAAAATCATCCTGCTACTTTCAGCAGCAGGCACTTTATAAACACAATAAACACAAGTAACTCAAATCCATTGGCAGCCATACATGCTCATGCCAAAACAGTGCCTTTCATTCTCCAAAATCAAGGACATCTTGGTTTCACCTGTCCTTAGGATCTTGTTCCAGAAGTATGCAGATTTTTTTTTGTTTAAAGATGTTTATAGTAGGGTTCACCTTGAAGTAAACCCTCTGTATTGTAATTCATTGGGTCTTTTGATTACAGGCTTTTGCTATTTATGATATTCTTGCTCTCTCAGAAGTGTTCTGTGCTTTTCCAGACCTTTTGGTTTTGCTGAGCTCGCTGGCACATTCCTTCTTTTCAAGAATTGGGTATTTAGCTGGGGTGACAATATTTTAGTCTTTAAAAAAAAAAAAAAAAAAAGATGACACTGGGGACAAAATACAACTACATTTGTACATCTACTCATTTATCAGGTTTGGAATATTTGACTCACTTGCTTTATGACTTTATGATTTGTGTGTTTTGTTCTTAAACCTTGAATTTATATGTTGGTGTTTAAGCTTTTTTTTTAAGTCTCTTTTTAAGAGACTTAAAAAGAAGTGAAAGATAAAGTATTTGAAGTGCTGTAAAAATCTACACTGAACCTAAGACAATTAGAAGCTAGAAGCTAACAATGAACGTAAAATCAGAGAGAATTCCTGGCTGGACGCCTTTTTTTGGTTTCCAAAAAGTCCCAAAAATATCTATTATATATAAGAGAATATCTGGTAACCTTAGATTTAGACACTTTTATTGTTTCTGCTGTCCCTCTGATATGTTTTTTTTTTCTCCCAGTCTAATGGTGGCCTTCTTTATTTGCATTGTCGCCTCTTTGAACCAAGCAATAAGAATTCTTAAGCACACCTGCTAAGTTCAGCTCTTGGAATCAACTCCAATAAAGTGCTTCGTCATCATTTTTCCAATTACTTTTGAGCCTGTGAAAATGGAGGCATATGGACTTAATTCCTCTGGTTAATGCAATATTTTGTTAAACCCTGATAACGCCCTGATTTAAAGCTCAAAGGTGGCATTTTGGACCTGACTGATTCTCATATAGACTGCCGATTTACCCAGCCCTTAAAAAACAAAATGAGGCTGTTGTGGGAGAAGATTATTCCACATGAATGTGGGATGAACCTCAATTCTTAAAAAGTTGGGAGGCTGGGTCAATAAATATATGTAAAAAAATAAATAAACAGAATGCAATGATTTGACAGATCTGCATTTTATTACATAGAACACACATCCAATGTAGAAAGTGAGATGTTTTTATCATCTCATTAAAATATGAACTCAACTAGAACTTAATGGCAATAAAGCATCTCAAAGAAGTTGGGACAGGGCCATGTCCACCACTGTGTAGCATCCTCTCTTTTAACAACATTCTGTAAATATGAGGGAAGTTAGGAGACAAATTGCTGGAGTTTTGGGAGAGGAATGTTGTCCCAATTCTTGTCAGATGTAGGATTCTAGTTGCTCAGCAGTCCTGGGTCTTCTTTGCCAGATTTTTCTTTGCATTATGTTTTCCACTGGTAACAGGATATTGTCTTGATGGGAACATATGTTGTTCTTAGAGAGGCAGGCTTCTAAACTGTAAACTGATAAGTTGGATGGTCTCTCTCCTCGAGTCCGTGTTTTCCAAAAAGAATTAAAAATTTTGAATGATCTGAACCACAGAACAGTTTTCCATTTTAATTCAGTCCATTAACTTGCATTTGTGGATTGCATGTTCACAGACAGTGATTTCTGGAAAAGTGCAGTGACCTCCAGTACAGAATCAGGGCCTGAAGGTCACGGACATCCAATATTGACTGCTGGCATTTTCCCTTGTGGCGCAGAGATTTCTACAGATTCTCTGAATCTTTTGATGATATTAATTACTGTTGCTGGTGGGATATCCAAAGTCTTTTCAATTTTATGTTGAGGAACGTTGTTCTAAAAATTCCACAATTTTTAGACACAGGTTTTCAGATTGGTGAATATTGGCTGCCCATCTTGGCTTTACCTCGCTGACATGCTTTTTTAATACCCAGTCATGTAAGTTACGTTTGCTCCTTCAGCTTTTTTTAAAAAAAAAATTTTTTATTTTTATTAGTACCACTTACTTTTCCCAGCCTTTTGTTGCGCCTGTCCCAACATTTTTGAGATGCATTACTGCCATCAAGTTCTAAATGAGTTCATGAGGAAATACCTTTTCATTAAATGGTAAAATGGCTGATGCAAGTTCTATGATCTGTTGTAAATAAAATACGAGTCTATGACATTTGCAATTCATTGCATTATGGTTTTATTTACATTTTACACAGCATCCCAACTTTTGGGAAGATCACAGGGTGTACAAACGCATCAAGCATTTGATCAAAAGGAGGCGAATCAGCTGCATCAATTTTGTAAAATGAGCCAAGACATATACAGACAAGACAAGACAACCATATTCACCACAGATGGAACTTGCCTTCTGCCTTTAACCCATCTGTGCAGTGAACGAACACACACACACACACACACACACACAGGTGGGGCAGAGACAGTTAAGGGCCTCGCTCAAGGGCCCATCAGTGGCAGCATGCTGAGCCAGGGTATCAAACCCCCAACCCTGTCAGCTTCTGAGCCACCACTGCCCCTATAATCAATTGTAATATAAAAAAAAGTGTAAAATCAATTGTTTATAAAACATATTGAACAGTCAAATCATGTTCATTCAAAACAAATGAGACTTCACAGTCCACTGAATAATTTCCTCAATAATCACTGTTAAATAAATTATGGCACAGGAGTTTTTTAAAAGACCATTTTCCTTTAATGTCAAAAATAAT
This sequence comes from Salminus brasiliensis, assembly GCF_030463535.1. NCBI lineage: Eukaryota > Metazoa > Chordata > Actinopteri > Characiformes > Bryconidae > Salminus > Salminus brasiliensis. The sequence goes on from NC_132886.1 coordinate 25,588,279, forward strand.
TTACACATTTGCGTCAACGCATAAGAGCCCATTGTGACAAACGTATCACAGACTCAACATCCTGGATGCGTCAAAAGATGTGTGTGAATGTGTGCACGTGACCTCATTTACAAAAGACCAGTGTGCTTGGTTAGTGCTTGAGAAAAAAACAGCTCATTTTCAAAAGTCAATTTTTTGCTTCTAAAGACAACTTACACACATCTGACACTTAAAACTATGTAATAAATGTCATATAATCAGTTCCCTCAGTCCCCATTTCTAGAAGGATGAAATCCAAGTCATGGAATCATTGTTGTGACATATGTTAAATTGTATACAGAAGCAGTCATATGACTTCTTTATATATAAGAAGAAAAACAAACAAACAAACAAAAAAAACACTAATGAAATGCTTGATTAATTGAACTGGGTCTGGGCTCTTATGGGTCAAGTTTATATTGTATAAAAAAATACATTATATCTTCATATGAACAGCAGCAGTACTAGATCACTGACCTTTTTTATATTATTATTATTATTATTATTATTAACATTCAAAAATGTCTATGGTCATAACAGCCTGCCTCTGCTTGTGTCTGTCTGTGAGGTGAATCAGTGATCACCAGCTCAGTCTGTCGGAAGATCTTCTTGTGCAGGTACTTCACTATCTCTGCTTTGTTCTCCAGCTTTTTAAACTCATAATAGGGAATCTAGAGAGAGTGAAAGAATTGAATTATGTGGTGTTAAAACTTGTAAGATCTCGGTTCTGAATCGGATTTGACTTCAGAATACATACAGATGATAATACAGAGGTGCAGTATGGGTTACAGGCAGGGATATTGGTTAATGGCATGGAAAGATGCAAAGAATCCTTACCATAATCAATCCAGAACAGGTCAACAGGTACTCAAGCAACCTACTGAGCATCAATCTTGGGTATCTAGGCATAAAACTACAAGAGGGTGCACAGATCACGAGCACTCACCTGAACAACTTCATATCCCAGGAGCTTCAGGTGCCGCTGCTTCATCGCTTCCTTCCCCAGAAGCTGTCTGGCATTGTAAGCAAAGCGATTGGGCCCGTCAATGCACAGAGCAATCCTGAGCACAAAGAATGTACACACACAAACACATAAAAGTATTAAAAAGAGGATAAATAAGCTCTTGCATTTTGTTTTTTAACAAAACACATATGAAGGCATATTACCTTTTTGACACATTGGCATTACCGACAGGTACGACATAGCCTTCTGCGTCTAGTTTTATCTCCACATCTGAAAAAGGAAATTGGTGAACAATAGGACATGTTTGGCATGTGTGTATGGCTTAATATTGTAGCACACTGGGTTTGAGTATTTCGATCTACAGCAGGGGTACACAACTCCCCGAGTCCCCGAATGCCGGTCTCCTGAAAAGTCTGATAGTTGCCACACTTAAACTAAGTAATTAGCTGATGAGGTGAATCAGGTGTTTGAGTAGGGCCTTTGCCAAAATTAGCTGGAGATCAGCCCTCCAAGTAAACTATATCTACAGTGAGTAAACTATAGCAAAATTATGGCCTGTAAAAACACTGTCCAGTTTGCTACATGCTTGCAAATCCTGCAAATATTCCTTTGGCAACAGAGGCCAATTCACTGTACTCAGTCTGGGAGAATATCTAAATAGTGGTTTATTAGAATCTGTCCCTACTGATGTTGTGATTTCTGTGATTGTGTATCGCGAAGAAGTCTTTAAATATCGTGCCATAGTACGTTTACCATATCACCCAGCCCTATCCTCTAATTTATATATCCCAAACGTGAACCACTGTTACAAGAATATCAACATTATTTGCATCATCAAAGAGTGGTCATCATGTTTTGGCTCACCAGAGTATGCTAACCAACATTACTATAAAAACAAATATTCTGGCCTTAAAACTCACAAACACTGCCAAAAGTGGGCCGTACATGCAGTACCCAAAGCGTGTACTTAAACGCAGCTTTAGGTGTGTCTGTACACGTTGTATTATTTATTATTGTTGTTGTGTTGTCTGTACTATGTTACCAATGTTGTAGAAGTTCGGTGTGACGACTCTGAAAACAAAGTAAGCTCGAGTCCCCAGCAGTTTCATCAGGCCAACCTTCACGCCGTGATACAGTTGGGGTTCCACTCTGGTCTCCAATGAAGATTTTGCAAACTGGAACGACTTCACACACAGCTTGGGTAAAAGCAAATGACCCTGCCGTTGTGCACATGTTTAAGTTAACAAGACATCCGATTAACAGTAATTTCCATTTCTTTTGTTTAAATATAGTAATATAGGAACTGGGAATACCAACATTATAAAATGGACATTCCAGCTTCACAGCCATGTAAAGCTGAGTAAGCTGGGCCAGCACGGCATGATCAATCATACTATTCTCCTCTGTAAAACAAAACAAACAAACAAAGATGAGTGATATTACACTGTTAGCATAGAAAGCATCTCAATACACACTGGAAGTAATCATACCCTCAGGCCACCCTTAGATATTCTCAAAAAGGCTTGTACAAATCTGACTAAAGAAATTGGTACCATTAGATATGAGAGTTAGCTATGTATATTGAAACTGGTATAACATCAGTATTGGAAGGTAATAATGCACTGCCACTATGGCCCGAGGGTCATGAGTACGAATCCTGAGCCATGCTGTTTTGCCATCAGCAGCCGAAATTCGAGAGAACACAATATACGTGCTCTCTGCAGGAGGGTAGATGCCTCCTCTCTCTCTCCTCTCGTCACTCTGCGCCTGTTAGCTGGTGCTTTGGAGCTGGAGGACTCAAAAAGAGGAGGTGGCTTGCTTCGCATGTGCCGGAGGAGACGTGTTAAGACCCTAGTCTCCTAGTGTTGGGAGCATTGTTAGTGCTAGCGGGAGTTAAGAACGGGTGGGTAAACTGGCAGACATATGGCAGGCATATTTACAAATGTTTATGTATCAACACTGGCAGAAATAAATAATTATTACATATTTTGGTAATTATGAAGTGCTGCAGTTCTATGGGAACTCTGGGCTGCTCCTGAAGCTTTGCCACACCCCTTACATAAACCGGTGTATACTTTGGGGGTCTTACTTTGAAGTTCCTGCAGAAAGAACGGGTTGAAGACTTTGGAGACGAAGTTGAGTGGGTATCTCTGCAGCAGGGCGCAGGCGTACAACAGCTTCACCAGGTTTTCGGGTTGAAATTGTGTAAACCGGGCATTCAAGACAGATTCTACCTTCCGGAAGAATCGCCCCGCCTCCTGAGGCACATATCCAACCACTCCCAGCGCCTCTATCTGATGGGATATTTGCGTAGTACTGTACTCATCTGCTCTGTACACAAAGCTTTCAGCAACCGCGTCGAAGACCGGTGGCGAGATGATACAGCAATGCCCAAGATATTGCATGACCCTAGTTATCGTCTCGGGTTCAGCGTTAAAGACTGTATTAGGCACGTGGCGTTCCAGCGCTTCGACAAGAAGGGAATCGCGGTGTTTATAGTGCATGAGTGCCGACAGCACCACAGCTAATTCTGCATCAGTGAAGTTCGGGAGGTGGCATACAGCCTGTTTGCAGAGTGCCTCTAGGAGTTTTAAAACCCGAGCTTGTCTGAGAGTAACTAGCACATCTAGCGTTTTACTAACCATTCCAGGGTCCATCCTTGGGGTTAGACTAACTGCCTGGCGGTTAATTTTATTGAGCAAGTTCTGGTAGCGTCCACTTTCAGCCACTCCGGCAGCTAGCATTCCATAGACAACTGTCAGCTCATCTGTATTCAATTCAAACAAATCTTTATTCTTGAGCTGTTCCATGACCTGTGCTAGCAGAACGCAGTCTGGCCCTTTCAGTGCAAAAAGAGCACTTGCTAACCCACACAGTGCACTAATGCTTAGGCACCCTCTGTCCAGCCTCACCTGGCTCTCAGACACCAGCCTGAGTACCAAACGGCTCTGTGGATCCAAGTAGAGACGGGTGCAGCCTACTAGAGCTTGTATCACCACCTCATCTTCCAGCTCAGCAGAGTCTTTTTGCAGTTTCAAGCATAGCTCGACCAAAGCTGTATCAGACAGCAATGCAGCAGGGTCCCGAAGGCCCCCAGCTCCGTCCTGCTCCAGATCAGCCAGCCGTTGGAGAACAGAGGCAGCAGAAGCACCCGAAAGTTGTGAAGAGGAGCGCACGAGGCGCAAGACCTGCTCAGAAGTAGTGCAGGAAGAGAGGCCATCTTTAAAGACGTGATCCTCTTCAGGGCTCAAGCGGTGCAGCGAAGACGTGTGATGTCCCTCCACGGAGGTGTAGCGGGAAAGCTGGACGGATCCAGACACAAGAAACGCAGGCTCCTGACTTGTGATGCATAGCCATCTCCGTCCCGGTTCGACAGCAGAACAGCCGCTAAGCAGCTGGCGGCAAGCCGAGGAGGTCCAGATGGATGGCGAGAAGAAAAGGGGAACCACGGCATTCCTCAACACGTGCAGCTTCTGCAGCACCATCAGAGCCATGAAGGAGTGCTATAACATCCTTTACCTGGAGACACAGCAAGAAGGAAACGGAGAGATGGCTCAGATGAAAAAAATTATGGTTTTAAAAGAAAACAACAACCTACTAGTACTCATTTACATATATCCACCTATTCAACACAGCAGTTTAAAACTGACAGTGGCAAGGGGCCGTCTAAAAAGTGCAGACATTGTTTCAAAAAGTAGAACAATTACAGACATAAAAGGTAAAGGTGCACATATTTGTCACTGTACAGCAAAAAGTGTCCTCTGCATTTTACCCATCTGTGGTAGTTAACACACACACACACATACACACACACAGGTGAACTAGGGGCAGTGAGCGCACACACACCTAGAGCGGTGGGCAGCAACTCAGGGAGCAGAGAGGGTAAAGGGCCTTCCTCAAGGGCCCAACAGTGGCAGCTTGCCCAGCCTGGGTATCGAACCCACAACCCTGTCACCAATAGCCTGGAGCTCTAACCGATGAGCGACCACAGAAATCCTAACTGCAAGACATAAGGAGCTGGTTGGGTTTTAATTATGGAGACTTGAAGCCTACTGAACAACGGAGAGGACATAAAAAATAAATCTTAATACATTTTGACAGATGGATTTTTTTTTCACTTCAGACATTTGAAAAACAAATTAATACTCCTACTTATTATTTTTTTATTATTTATTTATTTTTCTTGCAATTTTGCACTGCCACTTAACCCACCGCTTGCACTAGCAATGCCCCCGACAATAGGAGGGTAAGGACTTAGCACGTCTCCACTGACACATGTGAAGACAGCTGCATTACCGGGCAGCCGACCTGCTTGGAGGAAAGCGCCAGGTCCCCAGCTCCACCTCACCATACAACAGACACCTGTGCTGGCCAACCCCACATTAAGAATAATGAGGGGAGAGAGCATGGGCAGTTGTGCTCTCTCGTACTCTGGCCGCTGATGGCAAAGCGGTACACAGGCTCCCATCTTCATCCTGTTAGGTGTGATTAAACGTATACCATGCCCTCTATAAGGTTTGGAACAAAGACACACTTTTCCTTGATATGTCCCTCTGCTCCACAGCTCAACATGTCTAATCAAACCAGATCAGATGTGATTAAAGCACACATCACACGTTTTACATCACCGTCAGCTACCACAGATAAACACCGCCTGAAACTGTCTGTAAAGATGTCCAGTATCTATAAAGTATATAAGGTGTCATAATAATGACGCAGACCAACGGGACTAGCTGTATTCCTAACAGCACGTTGTCCAGACGTATTTCCTCTGCCCTTGTGTAACTGAACTTGAACGTACCACTGAGCTCCATGCTGTCCGCTGCCCATACTACTGCAACTGTGATGAGCACAAAAGCGCACTGGCCACACACACACACACACACACACACACACACACACACACACACACACACTGAATATAATCTACAAACTTTACCAGATCACACAGAGTCACTGATTTTCTGCTGTGTTGGAGTGACTCGGCGTGCTACTCCATGTTCTGTAAACACCGCGCATGTCTGTTGAGAACTGAGGGCGGATTGGTTTAGCTGTGCTTCGGTGGGTGGAGCGCGCACTGAAATGTGCAGTGTTCCCATTGGCGTGCTCGCATTCTGTACTGTGTACTCTAGCTAGTCAACTATAGGAAGACCTTCTAATATGTAGTTCGCTAGGCCCTGTATACTTAACACGCGTGAATATCCTTCCTTTTGGGCCACTGGGAGTAATTTCTGAGGATTCAAATCCCAACTAGATGCCCTACAAATTCACTAGTCCTCAAGTACACGAGCACGATGCGCTAGCGGCCTGCAGCGCACAAGCTAAGCGACCTAGTTAGAATGCAATGTCGCGTATTGGAGCGCAGCCATGCAGTGTTCAAGGGATGCCTGGCTCAGTGCTGTTTTTAAAGTTCAATGGCTCTCATTCACAAATTACTGTCAGTAAACCTTGGAGGAAATTATGATATGCGCTGATAACTAAAATTAAAAAAAACATAATTTCCTCCAAGGTTTACTGTTTCCAACCAATGCACTTTAACACAAGTCACGTCGTACATACGGGTACCAAATGTGTAAGTAGGAACTTCCGAGGTGCACTTGAAGGCAGCATTATCAGCTTCACTGAGTGCTTGAACTTCACTAAGTTCACTAAGCAGCGTTTCAGTAAGGCATCAATAAGGTATATAATAAAGTACAGGACTCCAAGCACTAAACTAAAATGTATATGGGAGGTTATAGTCAGTCATTATGGTGAATAATGAACACTAAATGACTAGGATTTCATGTAAGGGCTAGCTGGTAGAGGTCGACCGATATTTTTTATTTTAGCGGCATCGACCGATTTCCGTGTTTAGTTAGCAGCGCCGATTTAAAGCCAGGCACGTCCGCGGGCAGCCCCGTGTTATTGGTGAAAGATAGGTAAAGTGAGGAAGACTCAGCGAATGCAAATGAGTTTATTATTAAGGCAAATTATTGTTTTTGCACTAAAAAGATTTTTGATGATGCTAAGTCAAGTGCAAAAAAAAGTTTTTATTCACAGTTGGTTACTGTGGACTTTGTTTCATATAAAAATACATAAAGTTTTTAAAGTTGCACTATTATGTATGTATATATATATATATATATATATATATATATGTGTGTGTGTATGTGTGTTTCATTATTTTTTTATTTATAAAGTTGGTTCACGTCAGTGTTCAATAAAGTTCAGAAATGTTGTGCATCCATGTATTATTAGTGACATCTTAGCACGCAAATAAAGCGGAACTCTCAAGCATATCAACGATCAGCAGACCCTGACCTCTAAACATCAGCATCAGTTATAGAAAAAAAAAAACCCAGATCAGTCGATCTCTACTAGCCTGTCCATACACTATACTCCTACACCACAGCAGTAGGTGTGTGATCTCACGGCAGCCTGTTAGTACCTGTCAGGAATGAGCAAACATACCTAGATATAATCTTACTGTGCCATTCCAAATAATGGTACTGGGTTAAGCGCATGTTTAAATGCTTGGATTTAGATTTGACAAAGACCTAGAATTAAGGCTGGTTTTCCAGCAGTGGATTAAACATAGTCCTAAACTAAGTCCAAACCTCTTCAGCAAACTTCAACGCTGCTTAATGAACAACTTGATTAAAACACTAGACAAAAGACCACAACAGATTGTACAAGGATGAGTAATTTATTCAAAAAAAAAAAAAAAAAAAATCATATTTATTATAAAATGTAAAAATACCGCTAGATCAGACCATAACAGCAAAGGTGCCTGCAGCATCTCACCCACTGCTTCACATTTGAACAGTTTTAAAGCACTGAGAAACTGGACCTTTTAGAGGTCTGAAACTGGTAAGTGCATGTGTGTCTGCTGGGTCAAATTAAAGATATACCGGATGGGGGTTCGAAATCTAAAAGACGTCATCAAAACATAATCCATAACTCTTGATTAATCATGCATAAAAAAAAAAACCTTCACCATTACCCCAGGCAAAACCTAGCCAATTACCAATGTGAGTTCAGAGTGAATGGGGTTGAAGCCAACCACACACACATATACACACACACCACCAGCAGCACAAAACCGTGCACGATCCCTCACTTGACCTGTTCAGTACGATACAGTTCAAACAAAAAGACATCCTTTACCCCGACACGTTCAGTGATCTGTGAAAATACTAGTCCGCTTTTCCTACCGAGTATATCTTTAACTTAACCACACACAAACACACAGCAGAGTCGTTGGCAGCGTTTCAGAAGGGCTCCAGAGCATTACACAAGGCTCCTCTAGTGGAGAAATGGGGGGGATTAAAAGAGGATGGGTTGACAATGCGTGGAGGTTTTCTGGGTTTAATCGTCCTTGTCTTTGGCTCCGTGTTTGAGGATACGTGTGAACTCCACATAGTTGAAGTTGCTCTTTTTGTCAATGGGCGCCTCCCTGAAGAGCTCGTCCACCTCCTCGTCTGTGAATCGGTCACCCATCGTGGTCAGAAGCTCCCGCAGGTAGTCTTCCTGAATGAAACCTGAGATGACAGGAGGAAAATGAATAGGATTTTAAAAACACATTGATTTTACTGAAGTTTCGGCTGCTTTTCCTGGATTACTTTCACAGTTAGAAATACCAGAGCTTACAAAAACCCATGTAGTACCAAGTAAAGCTGATTAATAAACAAACTCAAACATGGAATTACCATTCAATGTTCTCAAAAGTATAGATTAAAAAAAGTATATTAATATTAAATTACAATGCTTTTCCCAAACATACTTTTAATAGTGTCTGCTAAAAACCTACTAAGACTGACCTCGTCCAAAGTCACACTAATTAAAGACTTGCGCAACATCTACAATCACTCCAGCAAAGTCCTACAGCTAAATTACTTGTTCTTGAGATTCTGCAGGTTAAAGAGGCTTACCAGTTCCTTCCTCATCAAAGCAGGCAAAGGCGTTGCGGATGACATCCTCTGGGTCAGTGCCGTTCAGCTTCTCTCCAAACATGGTGAGGAACATTGTGAAGTTAATGGGCCCAGGAGCTTCAGTCATCATCGCCTCCAAATAATCATCTGTCGGATTCTTGCCTGAACAGGATATAAAGAGGTAAATCTGTAAAAGCTGACTAGTATGTTCATCAATTAATAGTAAACACAATACACAAAATAATATATAAGGGACATTTGGTAAAAGGGTTTGAATTGATCCTTTTTAGCTTCTCAGCTCTTGCATCTTCACCTCTCAAGAATGTAACAATGTTCATTTGCATAATGCAAAGCAATAGGGAGATAATATTCTGCATAGCTCACCTGTAAGCCATTTAACAGCTATTGTTAATGGCACTACAGACATACATTTTTATCATACTGTGTCCACATACAGTTTGCATGCTGGAGTGAAAAGGCCCATGATGTTGCTCAGTGTCTTCACAGACTTGCATTCAGTTGAGCCTTACCCAGAGACGCCAACATGTCATGCAGATCTTCCTTGTCCACAAATCCATCACGATTCTGATCAATCATGTTAAAGGCCTCCTTAAACTCCTGGATCTGTGACTGGTCAAACATGGCAAAGACATTGGAAGTTGCGCGCTGAGGGCGCTTCTTGGTGGTCTTTCCCTTTGCCCGTTTGCTTGACATGTTGCCTCTGTTGTGTTTCTTCCTAAAAGGACAATCAAAGTACTTCAAAGTAAGCAGTACGAATCAACACGGTGAGCCCTCATTACAGCATTAATAATAATAATAAAATTATAATAAATTCACAATTTTAACAACTTTGTTCTGCAGCTGTTTATCTCACTGATGCTCATACTACTAAAAGCCATGAAGAGCCATTTTAAAAATAGGTAGAGTGGATCATGTAATTACCTAAATAGGATTTGAGCAGTCATGCCTGGCAAAGCAAGTCCAGGACAAATCTAACAATGTAATGCTGATGGCCAAACATCCTGTGCTTCCTCTATAAAAGGAAATGTGCTAAATGGTTCATAATCATTGTCTTTAGTTTTTTATTTATTTATTTACTTTACACAATGAGACAAGATCGAGTGACTCATATGAGAGCAGAGACTTTTTAAAATACCATTATAACCAAGTTAACGTACAACAATCAGATTAGAAGTGCCTTTTACCTTTTTTACCTTAGGATAACTAATCATCAATCACCCTATACAAGACCCAACAGATGAGTTGGCATTAAGGCTTTCTTAAAATGCTCATGGCTGATGAAACGCAGTAGTTCAACTTGGGCGGATGCCAGACCATTATACCAGTAAATAGCTTGCTAGGGTTGTTTAGGGCAGCTAATCACTCAGCAGGCAGGAATTCGCCCAGTGTCTGTGTTCAGCCAAATTATCTGCCATGTCAGTCAGCCTCTCCTTAGTAAGAGAAGGTGATCACTGAAGTCTACAGACAGTATGATGAGCATTCATAAATCATAAGGCACTCAATTAGCAGGTCAACTGTGACTAGAAAGCTGTGCTGAAACTGTCCTATATTTCCACCCAGGAGACTGCTATACATAGAGCTACCAGTACAAGTTAACCCAGTTAATGAGGCAGAGTCTTGCATTAAAATAAATAAATAAATAATCAGAAAATAAATAAAATACTGTAAATATGCCAAGCAACATAGATCAGGGATTATCAACCCACTGGAAAAGGACATAAGACACTATGATGAAAATAAAACAATAATAACTGAAACTGAGTAATCTCTGCTACCATTACTAAACCGAGGAGTTTACTCTTTTTAATGCTTCATCGTGTTGATTTTCTTTCCCAGCTTAAACGAATGGGTCAAAATGTATAGTGCTAGCTACCATACCCCAAGTTTAAGATCAAATGAAGATATGAGAGGTGAATTTTGGCACTGGCATTGCTAACAAGTTTAGACAGCTCTTTTAGAGAGGAACCGTCCCACATCAAATACGACTCGATCGACTAAGCTACCCACATAAGAGAACTGCGGGCTGGACAACATCCCCGTTTATAGATAGCACTATGTCCACTGATCAATCTCTATAGGACAATCAATCAAATTTCTGCTATGTTTCATACCACAGTGTATCGAGCTGCACTCGCGTTAGCAGCTAAAATAACAGACCCGGGCGGTGAGGAAAAGCCCGGACACATAGATAACAGCTCGTAACCAGCTGCGACCAACTGCGCGCAGCCGTGAAATGCACATGAGCATTCGTGCTAAGCCACCCATTACATTTGCATGTGTAATATGTTCCTGTTATTCTAATAAACCACTCTCCAGCTTTCTAAAAACAGTGTATTTATCTCCGCGCTCAGCAAAAGCCCTCGCTGCGGCTACCTGTCTGTTAGCACACCGCTAACGTTAGCTAGCTAGCCTTACATCCGGCTTCAGTTGCTAGAGGTAGCTAACTATGCGGGTTTTGGTCAATGTAAAGCATTCAACACTTCATATTCCGCGACAGATTAAACGAAAATGAGAGTAAATAAAAGAAACGTCGACAATTTAGCTGAAACGAAGCCCAAAATCTCACCTGAAACCCGACGGATAAACGGCCTGAACAGCTCAGTTCAACCACCGCCCAAACTTCCTCATAACCTCAATGGTGGGTTCCGCTCAGGCTGTCCAGACCCGACCAAGTACGGACATAGGGGTGTACCGACAAAACACGTTAAGAAAATCACACAGAAACGAAAGAAATCAATGTGAAAATATTAAACAGCTGAATCACACGTCCATTTATTATGTAATATTTGTGACCTGCTTCCACAGTGTTAGTGTTAATTTTGCTAGAGTCAAATCGCTTGCATTCACAGCACCCCCGTGGTATGGCTTGGTTCGTTCAAACACACCCTGGGTCTTGTCTGCGCAGACGTTCCCAAACATGTCCATATAGGGGGTTAGAAAATTTCGTTTGAGGAAAGACTTCCTAGATTTTCCCACTGAGGATGACCTCTCTTTTTTTGGTTTGTTTAGAAAGCAAGATGTCATTCATTAATGAACAGGGCCTGTGTGAACAGGGCCTCTGCAGTTTGGAGGAAAATAGGAATTGTGTTTACACTGGACAATTAAATGTACTTGAACTTATAATTTGTGATGGATTATTAATATTCTTATTTTTTTAAACATTGTAGACATCCAAAAAATAATTTTTTTAGTACAATCAATCTTGTCTTTAAACTCTGCAAGATGACAGGGCTAGTCTTACCTTTTCACTATTCTGTTTTGTTTGGCGACAAAAGCACTATAGCCTCCATTGCCTGTTTTCTTTCTTTTTTTTTTTTTTTTAAGACAACCATGGAATGGAATGTGTGGAATTTGGCCTCCGCCTTTAACCCATCCTGCAGTGAACACACCCACATACACACATCAGTGATCAAACACACACAGTGACAGTGAGCACACGTGGCCGGAGTGGTGGGCAGTCATCGCTGCGGTGCCAAGGGAGCAGAGAAGGTGAAGGGCCTTGCTCAGCTTGCTGAGCATCAAACCCACAACCATGTCATCAAGTGAACCCTGTCATCAATAGCCCAGTGCTCTAACCGCCGAGCCACCACTGCCCCATGGCAGCCAAGCAAGCTATTGTTTAGGAATTCACTGGTAGAACTGGTAGATACTTTCGACCATGTGAATTCAGCACAACAAATAAAGACAACAACAAACGAAGAATAAGATAATAAGATTCGGGCCCCTAGAGGTGAGACTAGATTAGAGGATCTAGGAGGCCTGGAGGTAGAATGAAGACAAGTTAGGGCCGAAGTATATGTTAAGCTATGAAGCACTTTATAAAAAAGTGTTATCCTTAATCTTTAATTTAACTGATAACCAGTGACGATTAATCTATTATTTATTATTATCTTCAAGACATGAAGGAGAAAGTATATTGCCTGAGTCCTGGGGAGTGTCGTTCCACTCACAATGCCAGGAGATGGTATCTGGCTGTTCTTTAAACCCGGGCGACGGGACGTTCTAAAATTAAAAGCAAAACATGGTCTACAGTGCATCTGTCTTGGATTAAGTCAGTTGGTTGACTGAGTGTACTCTTCTCTACAGTGATCAGGGACAATGTGGACGGGTCAGGATATTCTTCAAGTAAGGGGCTTCACTCCTCCAGCTGCAGCTGTACTGCCAAGAGTTTGTCTCAAAAGGAACAAAATAAAGGGTTTTGAGTGGCCTGCTGAAAGTCCAGACTTAAAACCCATTGAGATGCTGTGGGAGGTCCTGAAAAAGACTGGCGGAAGCATTTGGATGCTACTGTTGCTGCTAAAAGTAAGAAATCATTGAGTTTACTGGTCGATTACTTTTCACATTTGTTTTCCTTTTATTTATTTTTTATTTTCAATTTTTTCGGGACTGTACAGAAGGTGCAGGAGGGCTGTGTGAGCAAGCACACTTTCATGCTGTCCATGCTTATCCTTATTGTAAGCCCTTCTGAGCCATATACACACTTGCTAACCCTTAGCTTGTAGGCCCCATTGGGCTGCTGACACACAGTTTGGATTAGCTCTCCTAAGAATGGTCAGTTTCTGATCACTCTCATATCATCTCTCATATCTTCTTAACAGTATAGTTCTGAACAAGTAATGAACAAAATATAGTGTGTATGTATGAACCATATGCACAATTCGACTTTTCCATGTGGTTCACATGTCAGATTTCCAAACAAGCCCCAATAGTCGTCAACATTCAAACACAGGTATGACCCAAGACCAACCGGACGTTTGTGTTGGTGTACGTGTCTGTCTGGTTGGCGTACTCTGGCCTTTAGGATCGGAGCCCCTGTGAGCGTTTATTTTTATTTATTGAAAATAGACTCGTGTTAACAGACAAGGCACAATTAATGTTCGCACATCAGAAAAGCCTGAAAGGGCCTCACGTGGTGTGGCCCCGTCCAGGTCCAGGGGAAATGTAAGACGGGTGCCAAATTACCATGAAATAGACAATAAAACTTGACATCCTAAACCCTCAGCTCCCCCGGCACACTTTAAGGTGGCATGAGTGGTACGTAAGGGAGGTAACAATAGCATGGGCTATTGTTAGTGTGGAAGACAGCTGTGTGGAGCTTTACAGCCATAGAGGCTCCACTGGTCAATAGATCCAGACACCAGTAAGTTATGTTATGGTTTATGTGGAAAAGCAGTTGCATGGGTTTTCTTAGAGAGCTTGGCTTTCCAGGAATGGAAGAAAAAGGTAAAGGTAAAAAAGGTGCACGTATTTGTCACTGTACAGCGAAATGTGTCCTCCGCATTTAACCCATCTGGTAGTGAACACACACTCACACACACACACACACACACACACACACGTTAGGGGCAGTGAGTACACACACACACCCAGAGCAGTGGGCAGCCAACTCCAGCACCCGGGGAGCAGAGAGAGTAAAGGGCCTTGCTCAAGGGCCCAACAGTGGCAGCTTGCCGAGCCCGGGAATCGAACCCACGACCCTGTTATTGACAGCCCGGAGCTCTAACCGCTGAGCCACCACTGCCCCAGAAAAAGAGAGAGAGAGAGAGAGACTTCTCTACACTGGACAAACCTGGAAACTGATGTAGTATATTGTATTCATGTGTAAATGATGGTCACCTCAGAGTCAGGCCAGGCTGATGGTTCACAGTATGCTGTTCTTTCAGTCAAATGTCACGTGATTCATACACTTTATCCATTCTTCTTAAACGACCACCCCGCTGTTCAACGACACACGGAGCCAAAGCAGCAGTGATTAACTTATCACGACGTAACCTATCTGGACAAACCCACCGGTGAACGGCAGAGTCCCGGCTGTTAGCTGCTATATTTATCAGCCTCCGTGGCCATAAAAGGTCCTGAGAGGTGCTTCGACATTCCGCCTCGGGGCTGCATTATTTTTGTTGGGTGGACGGGCAGCAGTCCCTGTCCACAGCGCAGCGTCCACTCGCCCCTCCGCTCGGATTTGTTGACCGTACCTCTCGGACTTGCGAGCTTTCAGGCAGCAGCTGTTTGGAGAAGGTGAGCGCGCCTGGGGGCCCGGTGTGTTGCGTGACCCTGCCCTGGGTTTGCTAGCGAGGACGGGTTAAAGTGGGTTGTGTTGTGACTAACCTTAAAGTGAGAAACCAAACCAGACCATGTTCTGGTGGCTCCAAGGACCCATGACATGTATGATGGTGCATGACATTGCCAAGACGTTAGCTGGATTTTCTGACTCTGGTGGAGGCTGTGAAGGCTACAGTGCATGGTGTGAAATGGAGTGTCTGGGCTTGTTGCTCTTTGGGAGTTGTCTCTACACCAAAGGTTTGGGAAATGAAAAGCCAGCTTAATTTATGTTAATGGATTTCACCCTCCCC
Source organism: Salminus brasiliensis (assembly GCF_030463535.1). Lineage (NCBI taxonomy): Eukaryota > Metazoa > Chordata > Actinopteri > Characiformes > Bryconidae > Salminus > Salminus brasiliensis. Next base: position 25,603,545 of record NC_132886.1, read on the forward strand.
AAAATCATTTTCATTTTTATTGATGCTGCTGTACATAACAGCATAATTATTGTGCTGTCTACAGTTGGGATGGCTGAAGGCCTCACTCAAGCCCAGACCAGATATTAAAACAGTTAAAAACAGATGTGTGCAAAATAAACGGTGACATTTTAATAGCTAATAGATAACAAGACTAAAATCGAGAAGTCGTGTGAATTTGACACAGTGGATTAGCATTTAAGGTGTGCAGTTAATAGTATGAAGTTTATTACTGCTAAACTGTTCAAAACTAATCATTTGTAGACCAACCAGGGAGTTAACATCTGAGAAATGAAATATTATTATTCATAAATGGATAAAAGTATATATGACCTACCTTACACTTCTGATTAGATGCTAACCGCATTGCATTAGATTGTATGTGTACTTTCTCAATCCACCTGAATTAAAAGTGATGTAACTGAGATGCAGTATAATCATACATAAATGGAATTAACTTCATTGACATTCTTTAACATGTTGTGTAGACATTTGTAATACTCCAGAGTAAGAGGTCGTCTAGCAGAGGCTATAAGCACTGAGCTTATAGGGGAACAGCATGTCTGGATCAATGCCGTTCTACCAGAAGCACCACCGTCACTATGACCGTGACTATCGTAGCCGGGAGACAGAGTCTGCCATCAGCCAATACCAGCAGAGTTCCGGCAGATACTCCGCCCGCAGCAGCAGCAGCAGCACCACCCAGGGGTAAGAGGGTGTGACCAAGGAGGGAAGGGAAGTGAGCCAGCTTAACCCATCAACCTATAACATCACCTCGCATCTCCTGAACACCCTCTGTTAACTTTTCCTTTGGTCCAGAACACCATTGAACCTACCTGATTTTCACCAAAGCACCCATTCCTTCCTTCATTCCTTGCCTCCATGTTTTATCTAAACGAAAGCCAAGCAGCTTGCATGTGAATCCTGCATGCTCTGCAGATTCCTGTTGTGTCTTTGCTTGTGCCTGCTGAGAGTTGAAGAATCCACATAATTGAGATGCAGTTTATGTAATCATATCAATTCCGGATATAGAAGTTTACAGATTCCGTTTAAGCTCAGATAAGCATATGGATCATTTTTAGTCTGGCCTACATTGTTTACAGTGTTCAGGTAGCTTTGAGTGAGCCAGGCCTAAGGGTGGTTTAGGTTTAGTCTAATTTTGAATTTGTTTATGCTTAGCGGTTTCTGTTTGTGCTGTGGACATTTGGGTTTAAGCTTCTTTTTTTATTAGTATTGAGAAATTGTTTAGTCTGGCTTTAATTTTTTGAGCGAGTTTAGAGTGCTCCACTAGATTTGGGTTAGCCTGCTTTACCTAATGTTTTTTTAGGCCGAATGTTAAGTCTAATTGTTAGTTCAGGTTTAGAAATGTCTGTATAAGTCATTTAAGTGTAGGGCTATTGTTCAGACAAGCTGCGACTTAACTCAGAACCCATGCTAAGATTAATGTTAATCCACCTGGATTGGTGGTTTGGATTTAGTGTGGGTTAAGGTGAGCTCTCCGTTTTAGAACCAGGGCTTTAGTGAAGTTCAGGTCTAGACAGAAAGTTGTTGCACACATTGTTCTGATTTCCGTGCACTGTAAGGCTTAAATACCATGTATCAGCCCCAAAATGGAAATCAGCTCGAGTGGAATGTGGAAGTTATGTAATAGCTTGTTATGGTATGGTGTGTATGCCTGAAACTGGAAATTAGAAACCCCCAAATGTCCACCCCAAGTCCCCTGGCATTTTAAAGAGCAGGTTTCTTGGAATACATTTGTCCTTTGCATGTTCTTGCTATGACAGAAACACACGAAATGTTCCCAGCATTGCACCAGGCGCTCTATAAAGTACATACAGACACAAGCACGTATGTTGGTGTAGTCCACAGGGCTCACCCTCAGTGTTTTTATAGATGCCAGACTTTGGAAGGACTTTCAACATTTGTCACTTTAAAAGTTGGACAGTGTTACAGTTTGTCAAGGATTCTATTGAAGCTCTCTTCTCCTCGACTAGTCAAAATGGCAACAGTAAACACCTAAGGTGCTGAAATCATTAGATCATCCCCAGAAGACAGTATTTATATCTCGCTCCATAGGGATTTGTGTATGGATCATATATTAGCAGTTAAATTTAGGTTCTCAGTTGGAGTCTAGAGTTCATGTTCCGCAGTCTTGTATATCCAATGACGTGAATAAGACAACATGCCTAGCAATCAAGGGCCTTATTTTGGCTGTAGGATTTTGGTTTTGAATACAAATCAACAATTTGTTACAGTGAAACAAATGAATCATATGTGGACATTTAATAACATTTAAAGCGACATTATGTAGAATTTCTACCTTAAAATAACAGCTTATAATAGAGAGAGAATAGTGTCTCTTCATATAACTTCATGTAACTGATGAGAGCAGGCTGGACAACGCTTCCAAAAACTGCCTTACGCAGCACAACCCGCTCATATGCATGTAAAATCTTGCCATATTACTCCACACGCTTCTTTCACTTTCAGATGGTGGTTCTATATTTCTCAGTTTGTTCAGAAAAGCATGTGTACAGTGTGTCCTTTAGTGTAGGGTAAACCAAGGAGTTCTTGCATATTGCTGCTTTAATATTTGGAATGTCATGGAAGGACTTAAACCAGTGACCTTTTGGTGATGGTTTTAAAACAGCTTTCAGTGGGGGAGCTGCCATGTAACATGCTATAGAAAAATACAGAACAACGCATAGAACTGTTGTCACTGTTCTTGTTGTATCGGTTTGGCTTTTTAGACAAGACCTAGAAGGATCTATTCAAGCAAACCCTAACACAAACCCACAGAACCCAACTTTTCTGACATTTTCTAACATTTCAACAAAATTCAGTGCTAGTTTCCATCTGTGTGTTTCTTTTAGTAAAATGGCTTATTGCAGATTATTGATTGAAATCCTTATTTCTAGCTGCTGTATGCCATACAAAAAACTAATTAAAAAAATATTTGTTCCTAATAAGGGTAGCTAAACAGCTAATTTTGTCTGCTTTAGGCTTTTGCAGTCCACACAATCCACTAGACTCTTTTGCTTACCCACAGACATACATTATTGCACTTAACTAAATTAAAAGCAGATTGTGTAGGCATCTGTACTGAGTTAGTGTACTACACACTGTGGGATAGTGAGCTTTCACCCACGACCTATGGATTCGATGACACTCCATCCAAAAATAACCCGTCTCATAACGCACTGCATTCAGTCTGATACCTAACGTTGCACTGCCGTGGGTGTCATGGGAGTGAGTGGCACGGGGTGAGTTACTGCACTCACAAAGTGCAAATTCAGTATGCACATTCTGCACAACCTGCTCCCAACACCCAAATAATGTTCTGTGTTGCACAAGTATCATGTCCAGTGGACATTATGAGCTTTTACTCAAAGCCAGTTACATTCAAGCTGCATTTTGACAGGGCACTTTGTGAGCTATGCTCTGTCGGTATCAGCTGTGTTTTTTGTAGAGGTGATGGCTCTGAGTGTCAGCTAGCAAAGAAGCTAACTGATATGACTCCAAATATTTCATACTGACTCGTCTATGATAAAGAAATAAAGATGTGTGTTGTAAAAGAAATTGGTACAAAGCCTTGAGACCTCCCTTTGCCCACTGTCACAGTCATATGTTGGAATGAATTCAGCCCAGGATGTCACAGATGCCGCGGAAATGCCGAGGGTTTGCTGTTTGATATAAATAAGTGAGAAACCAGTCAGTTGTACACAGTTTGGCTGACGTCACACACACACACACACACATATATATATATATATATATATTTACAGCTAACATTGCAAATTTTTACATTTTTGAACCTTCCAGGCTGCCAGTAAAATCTTTTTTTTTACTTTGACAAGTTAAGTGGCGCCTTTATTCATAGAGATCTATCAGCATTGTTGGATATGGAAAGATGTATAGAGGCATAGACGGGTATAGAGGCACAGGGATCAGCTGACATGAGACCTTTCTGAATGGAATGCACACACTATACTCTGTTAGAATTGCAGACTGCATTGATCAACTACACTGTAAATATTTTTGTAACAGCATTATCTCTCTTTCTCGCTATCTCTCTCTCTCTGTCTCTCTCTCTTTCTTATTCTCTCTACCTTCCTCCTTACACATTAAAAATACACATACTTGTGAGAGAAATAGCCCTGAGCAGCTTCTGAGCCACAAGTCAGGGTCGCAGTGTACTGTCAGCTATGTCAGTTATGCAAAGTGTCTGTATGTGTGTGTGTATGTGTGTGCGTGTGTTTGTTTGTTTGTTAGGGCTGCAGAATATTTATAAGTGGTGTTGGTAGCACAGTATTACCCAGTGTACTTTTATTAACAGTAAGGCGGAGCAGCCTTTCCTGTGTTGCTGTAATTCATATAAGACATATCATAATCTTATGATATATGGTAATATGATATTTTTGTTAATATAGTGCAGGCTTTGTGTGTGCATACTCTCAATCCAGCATGATGTAGATGAGAACCACCCAGTATTTTCCCTACTCTGCCTTATCCTTTCCATTTTCAGTGCTTGGGCCCCTTAGAGAAATCCTTATTAAACTCCCACAATAATGCTAGACTTCCTTCCCCATCTCACTCAGCTAATCTCTAATTCTGCCCTCCATCCCCTCATGTGTTAAATGTTCACTCATATGTGTAATATCTTTGTTGCGGTAAATTTAGCATCAGAGCCGCCACCTTCACTTCTCTGGACGACGCGAGGCTGAGTCCTCTGTCAAAGAGAGGCAAGCCCACCTACCTGGCCATGGACAAAGAAAACCAGATTATAGGCTATGTGGTGCCCATCTTCAGGGGCAGGTATGATCCATGGACAGTCTGATAATGATGGGAGAAATATATGGCCCTCTCTTATAGCACATGGAATGAAACCATTAGCTAGCTAAGTTACATTGGGGATTCTTTGCTGTCAACTGACAGTTTTCCTCATTTTTACTGTAAACGAGCCAATAGATGTTTGGTGTCTGAAATTAGCGTTGCGTAAAAATGTCACAGACTTGCCTCAAAGTGCAAGTCATCTCAAATATACCTACTTATATGATTCTTACACAGTAAAACGGACAAAATAAAACATAAAATACAATACTATTTCACAATATTTAAAGACATTTTCACAATATTTATCAAAGGCTAAATACATCAGTAGCAACAGACTCTTTATTTAGAACTGACAATATCCTCTATATGTTTAGAAAAGCATATTGTGTATCACAATAGCAAAGTTTATTACGATACAATAAAATGAAAGTTACTGCTTAGCTAACTGATGTAGCTAGCTTATCTATTTATGTAGCACTAGCTTTTATTTTATTGATAACACTGTTTAGCTATTAGTGGTTATAAGCCTCTATTACTTGCCAGCCACCTAGCTGAACTGCAAAAAGTCAAAGAACAAAAATCAGACACAAATCATGTCTTGGCTTATGGCACAAGGAGAATTTTTTACATTGTATTTCTTTATTTCTATATTGACAATAATCTACACCACGGAAAATCTGATCTTGAATTTGAAATGTTTCGTCTCCTGTAAATACACTGTGTATATGTATGAAAGTGTGTGTAGGTGTCTGTGTGAGTGTTTGAGAGTTTATTTCTACCTTAATATTGATACCCCACCCTACCACCTCCACCCCAGTAAGGAGTTTGCGAGTGGTCTGTCGGACACTGAGGACATACGGGCTAAAGAGACCGCTGGCTATCTGGCCCGCAGAGACCTCTTCACCAGCGGGGTGGAGATGGAGCGCGTGGAGCAGAAATCTCGCAGAACTGTCATGAGGGAGTCAGCAGAGCGCATTTCCCTCACCAAGAGGGTCAGTGCAGATCATCAAAGTCATCAAAGTTTCCAAAGTATCACAGCACTCATTATCACGAAAATGTTATATTATGGTGCAAATATCTGAGCCCACCTGAGCCCAATCCGGCTGGCCGAAAGTGTTATTGCACAAAGAATAGCCCCATCAGTTTGTACAGAAGTCCCTGCAGTTACTGAATAATACGCCTTAGTGTGTAATAAGCCTTGTGTTAAGTGTTAAGAGGTTACAGCTACATTTAAGAATTATCATAATTAATATCATCACATAAAGCTCGGTGGAACCATTGGTGTTTTTGGACTTGAATACCTCAGCAGGTTTGTGTTCGCAATCTAATTGCTGAATAATATCTACAGCAATGTGTTCTAAATGATCTTGCGCTACCTAAGGTTAATAATTTCATCACTTGCAGCAGGAATACAAAAAATCTACTGCGTCTCCACACACAGAATGCTTTTTACTCAGCCCGTTAAAAGGCACCCTACTATGAGACAGAGAGAGTGAAAGAGGGCGTGAGTATTTAAGACAACCCATTTAGACTACTAGTGCCAACAAGCCATGCAGCCCTCCTGCCAGATTCCTGAGGTCACTCCCGTTTCTTAAGACACCGTGTTCTGGTGTCTCTGGAGTGTGCGTTAATGGTGTGCGAGTGATGTTGTCAGCAAATGTTAATAGCTGAGGGAAGCCCAATGGAGGATCTGGTTTCTGCCATCCTACCACACAAACAAAACCAAATGTCACACACACACACACAAAGGAAGCTGCCCTGAGAAACAGTCAAAGCTTAGTCATGGTAGAAACTCCCCGTAAACACATGAGCATGAGGACTGAGTACCAAGAACATGAATGGTGCATCTTGAATGTGTTAGAAAGCACTGGTTGCTTGTTATGCAGGTTATGCACAAGCATGTTGTAAGCCTTGTGGAAGAAAAGGTTAAGCATTTATAAGTGCTCTTTTAGTTGTGTGTGAAGCTTGCGTGTGACTGCATGTGTCCAGATCCATGAAAACGAAGAGTACCACAAGCGTCTGAACGAGGATAGCCTGATGCACCCACCGGAGTTCGTGATCAAGCCCCGCTCACACACTGTGTGGGAGAAACAGTGTGTGCGGCTGCACTGCACCATCTCAGGATGGCCCGAGCCTCGAGTGGTGTGGTGAGTATGCACGCACACACACACACCCACACCAACACACACACATTTCACTTTTTTTGTATAACTTTCTTTACATCATCTTCAGATTTTCACTTTATTGCGCTAACAAACTACCTGTTGAAACTCAGCAGTGTTAAGTATACAGTTAAGTTTAGAATTAGGTTTAGGTTTAGGATAAGGGTTAGGATTTCGATGAGGTCTCCCAATTAGCTAGGACTTCCCCAATAACATGAATCACATGTTACACTCATAGAAGAACCACTTTTGGATCCATATAAAAACCTTTTGAAAGGTTTTGTTTCTAACTCTCTGTTACAAACATGGTTCTTTGAGGAACCAAAAGTGCTTCTTCTATGGCATGGCTCAAAGAACCATTTGAAGCACCTTTATTTTTAAGGGTGAGCACATGATGCTTCCTCTGAGACATATGCCAGCCATGGCATTTCTTTTCTAACTGCCGCTAGGTTGTCAGCTAATGGAATGGCTAGCATCGTGCTGAGTGATGGCAGAGAGGGAGGTCGATCGCGCCCACCCATCGTGCCACCCGCCATGGATGGCTGTGGCATCACTGGGGATTGAGCTTGCAATCTTTAGATGATAGGACCAATTATTTAGACAATTACTTATGTACTTTCTGAAATTAATATTTAATGACTGACATACTCTATTACACATAAAAGGATAGCCTACCTGAATACTGTTAGCTACATTAGCCTTGCAACTTTTAATGTCCTAAATTGTGTACATTTCTTGTGTCATTGAACTATTCAAGCTGCTTTCCTTATTATATCAATCATATTTCATATTTATAATATTTATAACCTGGTGTGCTGCGTTGATCTGGCCTTCATCCTTCCCTCACTCTCTATCTGTTGTCTTCTTTATTTCTTTTTCCTGCTTTTCTTCATACATCTCTTTTTTCATCTTTGGACACCTTCAGGTACAAGAACAATGTTAGCATTGACCCAATGTCTGACCCAGGGAAGTACAAGATTGAGAGCAGCTACAGCGTCCACTCTCTGGAGATCAACAGGTATCGTACATTTGATTCTAGGCAGTTCAGAGTGTCTGCATAATAATAAAACAATGTACAGAACATATAAAGCATCTTAAACATATGCATTTCTCAGTAGAGTACAGTGCCCCATAACTCCTTATACAGTCATGTGAAATAATGAGGATGCCTCATGAAACAGTTTCTCTTTGTAACGTATTTAAAAATAGGGATAAAATAACTAAACACATACAACTAAGGAAATGTCAAATTGTTCAAATGAATGAGAGGAAAAGGTAGGACATCTCCAGGTTTATTACTCATTAAAATGTCTAGAGCTGCAGACGACTAGGACATGGTTAGGAGGGGGTTTTGGAGGAGTCTGTCTTATTTAAACCTATATAGATATTTAGTTTGCTTTTCCCTTGATTGTTGAGGAGAGTGGTTTCACCATAGCAAAATCCTGAGAGCTCTCAGTGACCTTCAGAAAGAAGGTTGTCAATGTGCAAACGTCTGGGAGGGGATATAAAAAACACCTCAGAACAATTCAAAATCAGCTCGTACACTTTCCACAAAATAATTTAGAAGTGAACCAGCTGCCAACATGGCCAGTTCAGGCCGTCCTAGCAAGTTCAGCCTACGAGCAGATCACAGGATGCGTGAGGAAGACTCTATCAATCTATTAATCAAGTATGAGCAACAATGAGGAAACCCTTGCTGTCAAAAAAATAACAACAACAACATCAGGACAAGTCACAAGATGCACATTTCTCCACATGTCTTGATCTCTGTCTAGCTGTTCTCAGGCAGTCTTTAGCCTTGCCCTAATGTTTTGTTTTTTTGACAGCAAGGGTTTCCTCTTCTTTGTATATGCAAGAGGAATACCACAAAACTGCACTTCCTTCACACTAAATCCGGGCAGTGTCCTTGCTGTTACATTGTCGTTACAACTATAACCGCAGAACTACATAGCTCACACTGTTTAGCCTAAATACTGACACTTGATCCAGGCCTTTCTTGGCCAGCCACACCATAACAAAGGGGGCATCTAAAAAAAGCCATGCATCACTGACATTCCTTCCCTTTTAACCTTTGTATCTCTCAATGTCTGACCACACACACAGTTTAAAAATACACGAAGGATTATCTCTTATTAAGGACTTACTTAAAGGTAACAAAGCCCCCCTCATACTGCCGCTAAACGTTCAGCACTAATGAAATAAGATTCTGAGTAAATTACAGTTTTACCATGAAGTATATTAGGTTTCATGATGAATGGCAGTGCTGGCAGGACTGTCTGCTCCTAACGCTGATGATATCACTGCCTGGAGTCTATTTGTGTCACAGTTATTTCAATTTTGGAACCCCAGAACTCGCGCACAGTTCCTAATGATTTACAGCGCATGCATGACACTGCGTGTGTATGAGCCCCATGTGAGAGAGGACGTGGTCACATGTTCCCTCTGCCATTTTAGGTGTGACTTTGATGACACGGCCCAGTATCGTGTGTCAGCAATGAACAGCAAAGGGGAGCTTTCTGCTTTTGCCTCTGTCGTTGTCAAAAGTAAGTGAAACAGAACCCCTTTTTCCCAAAAACTTATTCCTCTCAAGTCCTGAGAGTGTGAGAATTCAAACACTGCAAAAATGATGGATTGGCAAATGAAAGAATCTTAAGTGTAGGCAACATGTCTAACATTTTCACATTTATGACGCTTGGCCATACGTAGAGCCAACATAGAGCCAAGGCTGAATTATGCTTCTGCATCTACGTATCTATATTTGAATGTACCATGAATGTGTACACTAGGGGCCAGATGCCAAATCGGAAGGTGTACAAAATGAATGAGTATTAATTTCCAAGAATTTTTTATTCCACTGGTTCTGCGCTGTTTTGCAGATTGAACTTATGTCTGTAATACCTCACCACTTCTGCCAATCCATCCTTGAGGTTCACTGTATGAGTTTCTGTATTCTATGGGTATAATTGTCCAAGTGGGGAGTCAAACTGTAAACTTGCATGGAGGACAGTGGTGTTATCCTCTACAGAGGTCAACTTCATCTGAAAATCCAGTTTCCAGCAACCACCATTTTAATACATTGTCTGTTACTTAGGTTTCTTCAAGCAAAAAAGTACATCTAAGAATCTTTTTGGTATGAGAAATATTTAGTATATTGCCTATATTTAAGATGCATTCATCTACCAAGGGGTCATTTTATATTGAATAAAATGAACTCTGAGTAAAGAAAGACAAAAATAAGACATTCCTCTAAACCAGTAGTTTTCAACCCTGTTCCTGGGGAGCTACTTTCCCACAGACTTTGAATAGAACCTGATCCAACATATTACTGCCTTTAGAATATCTTGTTTGGCCCAAATCAAGTGTAGGTTCGATTTAGGTTGGAGTTTGCCATGCGGGTTGAAGACTAAGCAGGTCTTATCCTTAGCAGTAGAGAGACTTTCCCAAAGTTTTAGCTATACACTAGATTTTGTAATAAACGAACCTGACTCGCTATAATTGTTTTTATTTAGGATTCAAAGGTGAAGTAGAAGAATCTCTCCCAGCTCCCAGACCCCGTAAGTTTCTAAAAGTAGTTTTATTTCTGTTCAGACTTACTCTTTGTGTATTCATTTGTACATGTACGTGCTTTGCTTCTGTGTGGGGGGCGGTAGGGCTGTGAGTGCTACGCGAGTGTGACTAATGCTAGCTTGCTAATGGCTGTTTTGTCTCTCATACGCTGGATGCAGAAAGGAACACGTCTGGCTTTAAAGGTAACCCGGCTGAAGGTTTTTCAAGTTCTTTTTTGGGTGGAATTCTCACAGTACATGTCGCTCATGTGTTTTTTTATGTATCTGGTGCTGACGCAAAGTAATAATGAGGCAGTGTCTGAATTCATTTGTGTTCCTAGCACTATTTAGTAAACTAACTAGTATAGCACACTACTAATCAGGGAGTGGGGAACCATTTCAGTCACAGCCTGTCTCTGCACTTTCTGAGGGTTCTTCAGGTTTCAATGCTTTCCTGCACTCTGTCTTTTAAAAACATGCTTATTCTTTTAATCTATATTCTATATTATTCTCATTAATCTATAATTTATGTCCATTTAAAGATGACATATATGTTTATTCATACTGCAGTAGCACTTGTCCAGCATGTCCAGTGATCTTGTGATTGTCCATTTTGGTCTGCTGCTGTTTTCTGTTATGGACCTCAGTGCAGCATTGACTGATCAGTGAGTGTGAATTTTGTATGCGTCTCAGACCCCTGCCTTGAGTATGGCGTGACCTTCGAGACACACATTGTGGAGAAGTTTGGTGTGTCCTTCGGGCGTGAGGGAGAGACCATGAGCCTGGGCTGCTCCGTTATCATCTACCCTTCACTGCAGCGCTTCCAGCCTGAGATTGAGTGGTACAGAGATGGTGAGTAAACTAGAGATGCATTGATTGCATTCAATGACAAGAGCGGTAGTGAGGTCCGGATGTTGGATGATCACCACCCCATCTGCTCCCTAATTCCCTAAAGTATCCCAAAAGTATTGGATGGAGCACCATCATTTCAGAGAGCATAGTTCCACAGCTCCACTGCTCTACTAGTCCTATTTTATTGACAATACTTATTCTACAGGGATTAGACAAGCTCAGTGTGTGCATTTGCACATCTGTCTCAGCAATTGCTGCAATGTACAGGAGCTGAATGCATTAATTAGAAGAGGTGTCTATAAACATTTGGACATATAGTGTAAATATATGCTCTGTATAAATGTGTATACATACATCAGTATTTTAAAGCCAGATATTGTAATAACAACTGTTTTTGTGCAACCGTGCATTGCATGCCTGTTTTCCATTTCAGGTTTCAGAACTTTCTTGAGCGTTTCACATACATACATTTATGATTGATGGGAAATCTCACTATTCCTGCTAAAAAGATTAAAAATGCAATACTGATATATGCATAGGCCTCAAATTGTGTATGTATTTGTGTGTGTGTGTGCCAGATAAGTTGCTGGTCCCATCTAAGTGGGTTCAAACGCACTGGAGCGGAGACAGAGCCACGCTTACACTCACACACCTCAACAAAGAGGACGAGGGGCTCTACACACTTCGCGTCATCACCAAGTCCGGCTACGAGACGCACTCCGCCTACGTCTTTGTCCAAGGTAAGGTCAGGCCTAAAACTGAAGGACGTTGACACACAGTTAAAGCAAAATATTATGTGTATTTTTTTAAATAACAGCTTTAATATTTATGTAATTTATATTATGTTTATGTACTGACCTGTAATAAGGAGAATAGTGTCTTTATCTTTACCTGGCTCAGCACGGTGCCAACTGCAGTGGGCAGGACAGCGCAACCCGAGTCATATTTGTTTAAAATCCTGTAATGGCTCAGTCTACATGCTTCTTCTCTAACTGTCAGTGACAGTTCAGCTTGTCCAGAAATGCATGTGGAAAGTATGTTTTTTAGGAGTTGCTCAAAGCGTGAATTATACTTACTGATTATAGGGGGAGCCCAGATCTAGTATGCCAAATCTAGCATAATGCTGCTTTAAATCCCATTTCTTCCAGTAATTCTACTGCCTCAGTAGCCAAATCAACAGTATAGAAAACATTTTTACATTTATTTATGTCAATTGTTTTGTTATTTCTATTTCTATTATTTAATATGACCTCTGTAGCATATCTTGCAAAAATCTTGTATCTCCATTTTTGCATTTTGTACTTTTGAATGTGAATCTGCTATTTATATTGTATCATAATCTCTTGATGAATGGACCTATAAAAACGCTTCAGAATTTTCCGTTTTGGAAATACAAGGTGTTTCATGACAGCAACAATTTTTACGTCCATAGCAAATTTATGTGTGTGTGTTATTTATATGTAATGACTGTGTGTTTGTTTGTTTGAGTCTTTGGCTCCTTTGGTGGCATGTTAATGAAGGTCAAACAGGTTTTTGACCTGACTGTGTGTGACCTATTGCAGCTGGCAGGTCAAGGCAACTGGCCACTTCCCTTACAATAGGCATCTCAAATTTAGACCACACAGATAACACACACACGTACAGCTCATGCTCAGGCAGCTGTGGAAAAACTGATAGCAGGTCTTTTGTTGTTGTCTGACTTCAACTTAGCTGGATGACCTTATGCTGGTCCAGCGTTCCAGATTAAAAACTGTGTTTGTTGCTGTTGCTGTAGCTGTCCAGATCGTTTCATTCATTTCCATGTAAGCGTGAATGGTTAATTTGGGTAAGGTGCTAATATGTTAGTGCGTGTTGTAATATTGCATCAGGAAAAGCAGTGAATAGCAGAGTGTGGACTGTTGGACATTATGTGTATGTGTGTGTGTATCTTTGAGGGTCTCCTTTGGACTCGTGTTTCATTCTAATTCTGTCCCTATCTCTGCTGGCTGTGTGTCTGGAAAAGCTCAAGTTAAGTAGCAGCAAGGGCCCCCTAGAGAAATGCTCCTTAAAATCCGTCTTAATCCTACACACTTCACAATACACCGAACTCAGAAGTCGACACAGTGAACTAACACACTTTACATTCAAATCTGCTGCAAAATCTACATGTTAAACAAAGGAAGAAACAAATTTTGTACTTTTTGTGTACTGTTGACATGAAGATAACATGAACATTAGACTTATGTGCAACCAGCACCTCAAACTGCTAAACTTTGCCGTTTCGTGTGTTTCAGATGCTGATGCAGAGGTGGCAGGAGCTCCTGGTGCACCTCTAGATGTGTGCTGTCAGGAGGCCAATAAGGACTATGTCATCGTTACCTGGAAACAGCCTGCTGTGGATGGAGGGAACTCCATTCTGGGCTACTTTGTGGACAGGTACATACAGGCACAGAGCTAGTAACCTCCTTATACAATCCCCATCAATATACATTTACATCCATAATGAGATGTTTATTTAGGACTTTTAGATAGTACTGTAATTGGAACTTAAACAGAGTTTCAAGCACAAACATGTAAATAATAAACAACAATATTATACGTAACACTTTCTTTAATAACATCCAAAATGGCAACTTTAAAAGAGAAGGTAAAAACCTTCTTAACTTTTAAAGGAAGTCAATGTAAAAACATTTGTAAGTAATTTTGGAGGTGGTTGGTCCATTTGTCATGCAATCTCGACAATACAAAGGACATTAAATTATGTCAAAAAGTAAAAAACTGAGAAATATTAAAAATACACCAACTTAACATGAACAAAATAAATGATAACATGGCTTTAACTAAGTTTACAAAACATCAGTATCATTGAAAGACTAAATTTAGACAGATGGAATGTATATGCACAGACGCACAGACATTGAGACTGATGACTGAACAGGATTACACATGGCCCTCAAGTGTGCATGATGAAACAGAGGCTGCAGAGACAAAACAGAAGTGCGAATGGAACAGAGCCAAGACTGGGCGTAACTGTGACACTTCATAGACACCTCATATGATCTCTCACTTACAATGCAAATATTGTGCACGTGGTAAGAGACACTTCATGACAGATGGCATTGGCTTTTGACTAAGCCATAACAAAGCATACTCAAAATTACACCAGCAGAGAGCACCAGTACTTCCTGATTGAATGTACCGGATGTCCTTTATGTTATTTCTTATATTTTAATTTGATGGAAAATGATGTAGCAGCTTCAGAATCATTTTGATGTTCCACTGACTTGTACAAATGAGAATAGCATCTTAATTTTGGTGAAGCATATACTGTAAAATACAATTCTGTAAAATTCATGGTAAAGTACTGGCAGCTGTGGTTGCCATCATTTCATCGTACAATATATGGTCGCAATGTGTAACACATCACTTTTATATTTGCTTTTTATCATACATTACTGTGAGGAAAACACTAAAAAAATCTTCACCAGATAAAAAATTCCTAGTGGCATTAGTTTTATTCTTTTGTTCCTTAATTGACTAATATTAGTTTGCCAAAATTTAATCTCAGCAGCTTGGAAAATTAAAACCTTATCTTATAACCAGCCTTCAACACGCAGGCCAGGCAGTTAAGCATTAAATAAAATATTAACCCAATATAATGTAGCCTTTGGGGAATGACTGCACACTGGCGGTGGATGAAGGGGTGGGGACACGCACAATATGCAAATAGATGAAACCAGGCACCAGTTGAAAAGGAGTTTTACTTCAAAATGTTGCACACCTAAACCCACTGTATATTATTAAAACAGTACAGCTGACTCAGTTCTAAAACTCAACAGCAGGGCATTTTTTTCTATGTGTGTAATGTATTTTTCACAAAAATTATTAAAGTTATTTAAATTATTAAGTTAAAATTACTAAACTAAAAATATTACTGAATATTTCCATTAAAAATATGAGTATTGAACACTGGAATATTGTATTTCTTCCAGAAACGAGATGTACAAATGAGTGTTTTGCTGATGTATGTTTCTACAGTTTTTCATTGTAGAATTTATGCAAATCTTTCACACTGAAGAACTGTGTAAATTGTAACCCATAATAAAGCATATTTCTGTAGAATGCTGTAATAATTCTATACACCTCCGTCCAACTGTATTACACTCCAGACCTGTAGAGGGAGCCCCGGAGCACTTGTAATAGTGCTGCTTTGAGGGCTTGTGCCCTAAATGGCTGAAATCAAAAATGTTTCTAAGACAAATAAAAGTGATAAAGTTGATGTCAGATGAATTTATTCCATAGTAAGTATAGCACATAGTTATTCTAACATCTCCCTCCAAGCAGTTGTCAGCAGCCAGTAAGTGCAAGTTTTTCAAGGCTGGGGCAAGGCAAGCCTGATAAAGCTGCTTGTACAAAAAATTGCATCAAGGGCGAAAGAGGGGGCTTTGAAGAATCTGAAATATAAGCTATAATGTAAAGTTTGAAATAAGTTGGTTATGGCATAATAATATATAATATATGTGTGACATATCTACCCCTCTACTTAAGTATTATGTCTTAAGTGTGTCTTAAGTATTAAAATGGTATATGAAGAATAGGTGTATCCAAACTTTCGACTGAGATTGTATTTGATTTAATTTCCGAATGCAGATTCCATCCTAGCAAATTCTCAAAAAACCACTTTGTACCCTCCCTTGTCTCTTTCCTTTTCCATTCTGTCTTTGTCTGGCTCTGTCTAGGTGTGAAGTTGGTACCACCCACTGGTCTCAGTGTAATGACGCTCCCGTAAAGTTCGCCCGGTTCCCTGTTACTGGTCTGGTGGAAGGCCGCAGCTACGTTTTCCGTGTGCGCGCTGTAAATAAGAGTGGCATGAGTCACCCTTCTCGTGTGTCCGAACCCGCGGTTGCCATGGACCCTGCCGACCGTGGTCGCAAAGGTGTGAAATGCAGCCATGAATAACATTAATAAAATTAACAACACTTTTTATTTGTGTATCACCTCTCGTAAATCACAGTGCAGCTTAAGCAGCTTTACCATTTATGTGCAGTTCATTTCACTCTCTGTCTTACACTGCCTCTCTAATTTTTTGCCCTCTCTTTCTGCTCTGTACGTTACTTATGACAGGAGCCTCTGCGCCATGGACTGGCCAGATCATTGTGACAGAAGAGGAACCTGTTGGTGAGAGGAACTTTTTAATGCGGGGAGTTGGTGAACACATTAGTGTTCAGAGGAGGGCATTTGATAGAGTTTGACATTTTGTACTGCAAAGAGTGCAAAACTGAAGGAGCAGTTGACAAAAGGACCAGCATGGGAAAAATTCCATAGCTCATGATGCGAGCACTTAAAATTGACATAATACTACTGGGCAACAACATAAAAAATGAGGAAATCTTATGAACACTTTTGTCTTTTTTTTTTAAAAATATATCTAAACATATGGACAATTGATTTTTATCAAAAAGCCATTCAAAGAAATACAAGTTAAACTATAAATGATAATAAATAAGAAAAACTAATATTAAACACATTTACTACTTAAAATTAGAGTCAGGGGCACCACACTAGCTGCAGATGATTAGAACATGGTTTTAAAGGAATTTGGAGGAGCTTGTCTTATCTTATTTAAACCTCAGACATTTAATTTGGTTTGATCTTGATTGTTGCTCTTGATTCTCTCCACTGGGAAGGGATTTATAAAGATCTCAGAACAATTAGAAATCAGCTGTTCCACTGTCCACAAATTAATTTACAAGTGAACCAACTGCTAACATGGCAAGCTCAGGCCATCCTAGCAAGTTCAAACCAAGAGCAGGCTACAAGATGCTTAAAGACGTCTGCAACAGTCCTAAAATATCATAACAGGACCTGTACCAAGTACAGAATTTTGTACTTTTTGTGTACTGTTGACATGAATATAACATGAACATGAGACAGCATCTACTAGCAAAAAGAGACCACACAAGATTGATTTCCACTGGAGGTAAGACTCGAGATTCATCTGTTCATAGCACATTGTTCCAGAAGTCCTGCTCTTTGTCTAGGTGTTGGCTAGCAAACATTAGTCTTTCCCTGATGTTTTTGTGACAGCAAAAATTTTCCCCTTACACACCTCTCATGAAAATCAAACTTGTGAAGTCTCATATTGATGATAGAAGCATGTACATCAGCTGTGGCAAGAGCTACCTGGCCATGTCTTTAAATATGAATGCCCTCTGAAAACATGTTGCAGCATAGTAATTTTTTGAATAAGTTGAATATGTCCGCATACTTTCTGAATTTGATCACATACAATATAATGGAATTATGACCATGCACCATTGTTCCACTGTTTCACATTTTCTGCTGTCGAGGCTGCACCCACATAGCCAGCAGCTCCACCTGCATCCATTCCAGAAGGTGGGGTCAGGACTTGTAGGCTTCCTCTAGTTTGGGTCATAAGTGGTCCAACATAGCGGTGACTACAAAACCAGCTCACCCGCACTCTGACCCTGTGGCAAGAGCTACCTGCCCACATCTTTAAACCTGAATGTATCTGTGACATCTCCAGAGGGTGTCGTTCCTGGCAAACCACGTGACCTGATGGTTACTGAGGCGACCAAGACCTACGTAGTGCTGAGCTGGAAGCCTCCAAGTGAGAAAGGACACGAGGGGGTCATGTACTACATTGAGAAGGTTAGAAACACCTGTAACGTCCTATTTACAATACGCATGCACTGTAGCGGACCACCTACAGGCCCCACCATACCCCCCCTTTTGTGTTTGATATCTAGTCAGCAGAATGCTTGAAGTGACTGAAAGTGTGAATATGTGCTTGTGTGTGCTACAGTGTGTATCTGGCACCGACAGCTGGCAGCGCGTGAACACTGAGATTCCAGTGAAGTCTCCACGCTTTGCACTATTTGACTTGGCTGAGGGGAAGTCCTACTGTTTCCGTGTCCGCTGCTGTAACTCTGCTGGTGTAGGTGAACCCTCAGAAGCCACTGAGGCCACTGTAGTGGGAGACAAACTGGGTGAGAAGAGCTCTCTCTCTCTCTTTACATTCTCCACAACATAAGATGTAGCATCTAGCACCATTCTACAGTAGCAGGTGTATCCAGGTGTGATTGACTTCAGTTTAACAGTTTAATATGCTTCACCTTGCAGATATCCCATCAGCCCCAGGCCGCGTGATACCCACCCGTAACACAGACACCTCAGTAGTGGTGGCATGGGAGGCGTCACGCGAAGCTAAAGAACTGGTGGGCTACTACATTGAGAACAGTGTTGCTGGTAGCAATGTTTGGGGGCCCTGCAACAACAAACCTGTCAAGGCCACAAGGTGCATTCTCTTGACACACACATACATGCACATACAACACCAAAAGATTACTGGGCGTAGAAAGGGGGAGAGGGACAGTAGAGATGGTGAGTGAGTATACCAGTAGGATTCTGTTAGCTTGTAGCTTTGGTCTGGAAACAAGCCGTTAGCAAGCCAAGCCAAGGTCCGATCACACAATTGCCTCTACCTTCTAAAATGTCCTCGGTCAACTAGGTGACAAGCCCTGTGTGCTGTAGCATGCATGCTATAGAAGCTATTGAATATGTGAGTGAGTATACCATTAAATTGCTCTTATAAAACTGATCTATAACATCAAGAACAAGGAAACAAATAATACCTAACAAACGGTGACACACGCTTTCTATTTTGTCTTTATATATAGGTTCATATGCCATGGCTTGACAACAGGTGAGAAGTATGTTTTCCGCGTAAGGGCGGTTAACGCTGCTGGAATCAGTGAGTTCTCACAGGAGTCTGAAGCCATTGAAGTTAAAGCTGCTATTGGTGAGTCAACATTCTTAAAACACATGTTGCAGCATATGAATTTCTTTACATCATAAGGCCAACAGCTGAGAATGTCCACACACTTTCTGAATATGACCACATACTATACAATAGCATTATGACCAATGTTGTGCCGCAGCATTTTTGGTTGCTGCCCCATGTGTTTTCTTCAACTCTGTTTTGCTCTTTGAAGACATGTTTTCAGCTCCGTACACCATCAGCATTCCGACTCCCTCCGTTTTCCGCACCATTGTTCCACTGTTTCACTTTTCACATTTTCTGCTGCCGAGGCTGCACCCACATACCCAGCAGCTCCACCTGTGTCCCTTCCAGAAGGCGGGGTCAGGACTTGTAGGCTTCCTCTAGTTTGGGTCACAAGTGGTCCAACATAGCGGTGACTACAAAACCAGCTCACCCGCACTCTCACTCCCCTCCCCATGCCCTGTCCTTCCACGCCTCAGTGTCCTCAACCATTGCCCCATTATAGCACTTCTCTGCATCTCTGTCTCTCCTTCTTTACCAGTAATGCCCTTCTCAGATACGCCACGTACTTTGATGCTTTGTGCTGAGCTGCATGCTTGGTGTTCCCTTATGAAAAAAAACAACAACAAAAAAAAACCACTAGGGCAACAAGACCCATGATTTCTTGTCAGAGGTAGCCTACATCTACATCCTATTCTCATGCTTTAGAATGATTTTTATTTGATGGCAGACATGTGAACAAAAAGACCAACCAGTTTATGGGACTGTGGCGGCTCACAGGAACTGTACCGCATAACATAGTGAATGGTCTTGCTGTCCTCTTGGTGTCCAGCCTGTTAGCTAGCTTAAGATATTGTAGTAGGATCTGGCAGTGTTAGCTTTTAGCCTAGCACCAGCTTGCTACACTCTATTCCCCCGGCCATCCGGCCTTCCCCTGGTCGGCCCTTCTCCAAGCTGTGCTTTACCTGATCGCTTGCTTTGACTTTTAGCCTTTTAAGCTCCTGATGTAGATGTTGGATTTTGCTATAGAGGTCTGGGTGTATTTAAGTTCTGGGGTTTTACAGTTCCGTTTTACTTACATGGGAAGGAGGGAGATTCACAGTATGTCACAGTGGCAATCTCTCATTATTCAACTATTTCAGATTAAACAAATTGTAGGGCACCTTTCTGCTAATATAATATAACACTTTCTATTGCATCATAAACTTTTCACATGAAATTCAGCTACATTGACAGTTTCTTTACTTTCATTAGCCGTTTCACAGTCCCCTCGTTTAAACTGTAATCATCCACACAGGGTGAGAATGGAATTGTACAGCAGACCTATGTCTTTTTACCACAAGCAAATGTGACTTCTGTGTAAGATGCACTCCTCTGAAACTATTTAAGGAATTAATACGTCCTAAAAATAGATGGATTTCGATTGATCTCCAGGTCAGGGACTAAAGGTCAGAGAAACTGAAAAGACATCATTTTTTAATGCTATTTACTTTCCATGTATTTGCCAGAACATTAGGAACAACTTCGGCAATATGTAATTCCTAGTGGAAATCATTGGGTCTTGTTTTTCTGATTGCTGTGTTTTTTTATTTTTTATTTTTCATCAAGGGTTGGCGCAAAGCCATGTTGCATCACTGTGTCATCCACACTCGCATGAATACATTTTATTTTCCTCCTTTTTCTTGTTTACATATCTACCATATCTAAAATCTTACACTATTTCTCCCCTTTTAATTCCCTTCGCTTTCTCTGTTAGTCTGCTGCTCTTTTGGCATGCCACCTTTCAGATGCCTCTGTTCAGCCATCTTGTCTTCATTTTTCACCTGCTGTCAGATGAAGACTTCCCTCCCTTTTCTCATTTGTACCTTAGCACAGACTGCTAGTGCATAGCCTGTACCTGCATGCTGCTGCTGAAAACTGAGAGCATATCTAAGTGAAAAGGCGACTGTTACATGTTAACTAGTGTGTGACGTGTAGAAGTAATGTAGTTGTGTGGGCAGAATTGTTCGTAGATGTTTTCTGGGTTACCTGTGTGACGTCCACTGACTTTTACTGTTTTGTTTTTTTCTTGCTGTTCCCTGCTAACTCCTATAGGGGGCGGTATACCTCATGGTGTGTTTCTGGAGTCGGGGGGTAACACGGTTGGACTAACCCAGCACAGTCCGTGCGGGGAGGGCAGGCATGTGCCCCCTCGCCCCCCTGCTACCACGCCGCTAACTCCTCTAGCTAATGTTAGCAAGGGGGCCGGGGGAGGGTCCGATAGCGCAGTTGCCCAGGGGCCTATGAGTGCACTCAGTAAATGCAGAGGGGGGAAAAGAGGCAGTGTAACTTGGGCACCTGAACCCAGCTGTGAACCGGCCACTAAATCTGGCACCAGTTCCAACACCAAAACAGGCAGTGAACCTGGTGCTGGGCCGGTGGCCGAGCAGGTCTGTGACACCTCCACTGAAAGGGTAAAGGAATCCGTGACCAAACCGGCCACAGCAGTGCCGGCAAAACGTAAGTCCTCACTAGACTCTTCTCCGGAGCCCGGGAGAGAGCAAGAAAGAGAAACAGGCCGCGCAGGCTCAGGTGAGGATGTGAAATCGGAGTGACTTTTTTTGCAACTCTCTGGAGCTCCGCTCATCTTCATGCTTCCTCAGAGTTGGACTCTTTTTCTTTCCTCTTCTTCTTCCATCTTTTTTACTCTTCCTCTTCTTCTTTTGTTTGGTTTTGAACATTTTTTCTCATTCGAGCAAGCTTGACTGGCGTGAATTTCATCACACTTTATCAGATTTACTCACTATGGCCAATCTCTCTTCTGTTAAGTTGCTGCATGGAGTGCTGTTAGTTCACTGCCTTATCTCAGCAGGTTAGAACTCTAGTTAATCAGTGGATATTTGCATTTGCATTATATTCTTCATGGGTAAGTTTTTAAGACCTGTTTGCAACACCTCTCTCACAAACACACCCAGAGCTTGTTTACACCCTGCATCAACATGTGCTTTTATGTCCAGATCTTATCTAGGAATACTTTGGCCAGATTCCACTCACACGTCTCACTTTTCCCTGTCGTGTGTAAAAAGCACATCAGCCTATACATTATGTTAACTTAAACCCATCAGCCATAACACTTTTACACAATATTATGTAGAAAGCTCTGAACTTTTGATGCATGGACTCCACAAGACCTCTGGAAGTGTCCTGTGGTATCTGGCACCAAGAGGTTAGCAGCAGATCCTTTAAGTAGCCCAGTAAGTTGTAAGGTGGGGCTTTCATGGATCACATTACACATTACATGCATCAACAGTTGTCCTTCTTTAGGCAACTTTCAGTAGGTACTGACTACATACTGCTTACCAGGAACACCCCACAAGACCTGCCTGACGTTTAGATGATGCACCTGTGTTTTCCGTTGCCAAGATAGCAATACGCAAGAAATTGACCTGAACACACCTCATTTTACCTGACCACCACACCCATCTGCTTATATATATATATATATATATATATATATATATATATATATATATATATATATATATAAGTCAGTGGTTTTAATGTTATGGCTGATTTGTGTACTTTAACTTTTTTACTTGGATATTTTAGATATTTTAGTTGAAACACAAACGATGCGAGGTGTAAAGAGCTTTACAGTGTTTTTTTACACTGTCTTTGCACCTGTTCTCCACCAAATGCAGCTGCCACTCCATTGAGCACACTTTCTTTTTCAGTCACTTTGATTTTATCACTTTGCACACCACGGTATTATTACCTCAGTAGATGTAGCAAATTACTAATCTGAGTGAGTCATGACCTGAGTGAGTCCATTATCGCTCTTTAGGAGTTACTATAGGTCTTATTACTGACAATATTGTTTATAGATTATATTTTATTGTATATGAATGATATAAAGTCTGGTCTAAAGATATACGAGATTGAAGACTGAGGCTTCATGCTCTCTGTTGCTATTTCAATCACATCCATTCTCTCACATGCTAACTGGAGTCCTCCACTATCCTAGCCTCTCCTGCTCCACCTTATGGCATCACTGTGCTGGAAAGTGTGCGGGACTCTATGGTGCTTGGATGGAAGCAGCCTACCTTCATTGGTGGCGCCGACATCATTGGATACTTTGTGGATTATCGGGAGGTCGTCGATGGAGTTCCTGGAAAGTGGCATGAGGCTAACATCAAGGCAGTCAGTGAGCGAGCATACAGGGTAAGTTCTCCAGTGCCTGACTCTGGTATCCCTCTTTAAACATTTTAGGACCTGTGAATGAGCCCCCACTTTACTTCCCTACTTTTAGAGCTACTTACATATTAGGTTCGTAGTAGGTTCCAAGTTCCTTCCAAGTACATAAGTTATTCATTCTACATTTTTCTTCCATTGTATTTCCTCATTTTCTTGGCAGTTTGGTTTGTTTCTGATCCTTAGGAACTGGGAAAATGAAGGGTTAAAGCCAGCCCACCTCATCTTTTTAAGCTACCAGTGTAATTTGAATCATTTTCAATTAAAATACAGGTCCTTTGTTACGTAAGCTAACATACACCCACAGTGGTTAGCACTGCACTGAATGATGGGGAGAAAGAGTCATTCTATCCACCCAGAGAGAGTGAGGCCAATTATATTCTTGGATTCCCTGCCATGGATGGCTGTGGCTTCACCAGGGATCAAGTCTGCAAACTCCCAGTGATAGAGCCAAAACTTAGAAAGCAATGCCACCCGAAGGCCAACACATTGGATTTTACATGACCATTTTACAGCCTTTTTTTATTCTGTTAGCTTTTTGTTAGGTTTGCTAAACATGTGTGTAAATGCATTGGTTTTTGTACCTAATTCCATTAATTAATTAAATGGGCTTTTTTGCAAAGTTCTATGGCCGATATAAGGAGGAATTGTATGTTTTAATACCTTTGAAAGGTAAAGGTGGAAAAGGTGGAGAAATGGGTTCTTTAATGTAAATATTAGAATAATAAGACAATAAGACAAGGGGGTACGACTCACTAGATCTTAAAAACAAAATTTAGGTTTTGGTTCTAAGCTTGAATAATTGCTTCTGTGTAGGTTTCAGAGCTGAAGGAGAATAGGCTGTATCAGTTCCAGGTTCGTGCTGCAAACATGGCTGGGGTGGGCATACCATCTCTGCCCAGCAATACCTTTAAATGTGAAGAGTGGACCATTGCTGTGCCAGGTTAGTGAGTATGTGTATGGGTTTGAGAGATGAAGGAGAGAGAGAGAGAGAGAGAGAGAGAGAGAGAGAGAGAGAGAGATAGTTAACTCTTAAATGCATACCTTGGGTCACTTGCAAGCCACAAATTCATGTTTCATTCATATTTTCCCAGATAATATATTTTGTCATTCACAACAGAGCTAATTTTAGTCTTCAATTTCAGGACCCCCGTATGATCTCCAGGTGCTGGAGGTGCGTAAGGACTCTTTGGTGTTGCTATGGAAAGCACCAGTGTACCAGGGACGTGACCCGGTCAACGGCTACTACGTTGACATCAAAGAGGCTGAAGCTGACTTTGAGACTTGGAAAGGAGTCAATGAGAAAGCTACAAGCAAGAAATACATGAAGGTCTGTTTGTTTGTGCATATGTGTGTGTTTGTGAGTGAATGTATCAATCTTATGTATTAAGATGAATTGACTGATGTTTTATCTTCATGGTTTTTAGATTAAGGATCTAAAAGATGGCGTGTCGTACGTTTTCCGTGTCCGTGCTCAGAACAAAGCTGGGGTGGGCAAAGCTTCTGAGCCAACAGAGCCGGTGCTGGCTGAGACTAAACCAGGTAACAAGGTCTTATCTGGATTGTCCTTGTTCTGGCCATGAGACTCCCAAAATGAGACTCTAGAAACCCAGTAAAGATTGAAGACAATAACTACACTAATAGCTAGTAAAGAAGCATCCCTGAAAGTATTATTTTTAGTCGATTAGATTAGTATCCTGTACATTATCTACAACTGTTTAAGGTGTTAGTAAACTATCTGTTAAAACACTACTTAACAGGGTTGCAAGGGTTAGGGTTAGGACCAGGGCTAGTTTTGGGACCGGGGTAAGGGGTACATTAAGCTAAAATTGGGCTTAGGTCATGCCCAGGTTTAAGGTTTGAAAAAATAAAAAAATATTTAGTTAAATATAGTTAAAAATAAATAAAAGCAGTATTTTCAGAATATTGGCATTTCTTGCTCATATGCTGCCCCTACAGTCAAGAAGTGGACACCTTGCCCTTTAAGGCTTTCCTTAAGAAGAACACTTACATGCCTTTTTGGACAAGCTGAGAGACACAGAACTGTCAAAAGAATGTGAACTGTGGCGGTTGAGTAATTGTACTGGATTTTGCATGAATGTGAGTTAGCAGCTTGTTAAGCCTACAGTCAGTTGAGCATCAACATGATTCTAAAGCTGCTATTTTAAGGTAAAAATACCACATAATGCTGCTTTAAGTATCCACAAAGCATCTAAAGTCTTATCCAAAAGACTTTTGTCCAGAAAATATTATATTTATTGTATTTAATATATAATATTTGTTATTTAAGAAAGCTGCATTTTCCAGATAAAGGTTATATGAGATGAAAAGCACAAAAATCAAACATCAAACCTTTCTCATTTTCAGACACCAAGGAGCTCGTTGTGGTAGTTGATGATGATGGCGTGATTTCACTGAACTTTGAATGTGAAAACCTCAGTGCTGAGTCCAAGTTTGTCTGGTCCAAAAACTATGAGGAAATCACAGACTGTACACGCCTTACCATGGAGACCAAGGGCAACAAGTAAGTGAGCTTCATTTTTTTTATTATTATTTTATTATTAGCCAAATCTGACAGATTCCTAAAACCGGCTAACTTCTTTAAAATCAGTAAAAATCAGAGCCACATGGCTCTGCGATGTGGGGCAGGTGTGGTTTGTATGGTCACTCAGTTGAGTCATTTTTCTCTATCAGGTCCAAAGCCATCTTTAACGCTCCTTCTGAGGATGACCTGGGCATCTACTCCTGTGTCGTCACACATACTGATGGTGCCTCTGCTAGCTACAACCTGACTGAGGAGGGTAAATTCACCTACCCTTTTTATTTGCATAGGACAGATTTGACAGATTTTACTTCAGCAGAACTGCAGAGTTTAGACTTCTAGCTTGTGTAAGAAATCTAAATTTACAGCCAATTAACAAAGCCTGGAAGCCGTTCAAAAAATGTTTATGTCGCCACACCTGTTAACCTGTGTGTTAGCCTATTATTTTATTAAACGTTCTTCTCGGGATATGAGGGTTGAACCAGAACTGATGTTGTCCTTTTTGTATTTTTATGACAGGTCTGAAAGAGTTGTTGAAGATCAGCCATGACCACAAATTCCCTAGTAAGTACTGGACTGCATTGCTCTGAATCCCCATAACTGCATTACCACAAATAACAGACATACTGCTTGCAGTATAGAAGAGGTTCCATTAGCCAGTAACTTCCTTTACATGTTAACCTTTCCATCATGATAAAACTATGGATTCAGTCCGTCATTGTTCATTGCATGTAGTACCTATATATAACAGTAACAGTAAATTTACGTTAGTCAGTGTTCTTCCCACATATGTTTACATACGCATATCATCAGTAAGACCCTATTACACCATGCTGCTGTTATTTTCCACCAAATGACAGTGTTCCCTAAATGCTTTTGTCTACAGTTATTCCTCTCAAGTCGGAGCTGGCTGTTGAGCTGTTGGAGAAGGGCAGGGTTCGCTTCTGGCTACAAGCTGAGAAGATATCTGCCAATGGCAAAGTTGAATATGTCTTTAATGACAACATGATCCACCAGGGAGAGGTGAGCAGAGCCCACCAATATGGATTTGAACTTCCCACCAATATGGAACACTGATTTTATAGGTGTTTTTTAAATACTTTTAAATACTATAAACAGAATGAAAAAGTGCAAAAAAGGTTCTCCCATCCCCCATAACATCAAAATGGGGGTGTTTGTCTTTAAAGCATATGACGTTATATATCAAAAACTGCAACTTAAAAAAAATCCCCCTTAACTTTTAATAGAAGTCACAGAAGTAGTAATAGAAGTTTTAGAGTGTTTTATTGGTTCATTCATCATGAAATTATAACACACTGTAAAAAACAAACAACTACCAGATTCACCCAATGCCAAAAAGTAAAAAACTGCAAAATTGTTATTTGTGTAACAGCGACAATATTAGATATTGATGTTATATAGAAGTATATCTGTTGTGTTGGTTTTAATGAAGGTTTGTTTGTGTTTCTCAGAAATATAAGATGAACTTTGATAAGAATACTGGCATCATTGAGATGTTCATGGAGTCGCTAGAGAAGCAGGATGAAGGAACATTTACTTTCCAGCTCCAGGATGGCAAAGCCACCAACCAGTCCAGCCTGGTGCTAATAGGAGATGGTACACACACCGTAAACCCATTTTCTTTAGCATAGGTACTGTGTGCAGCGGGTTTGCTGACAAGTGTTTCTGTACACACACACATGCATTGTTAAAATAGGTAAGAAATAAAAGTATGCATGTGGTAGTATCTGTTTAGCGTTATGTAATTGTAATTCTGTCTCTGTTTTGTTTAGTTTTCAAGCAGCTGCAGAAAGAATCTGAGTTCCAGAGGAAAGAATGGCACCGGAAACAAGGTAAGAATTTGAATTAAACAGTCTTGGTTTGTGTGTGTGTGTGTGTGTGTGTTTTTTGTGCATGTGTGTGTGTGTTTTAATCTCTCGAGTGTATTCCTCATAGGTCCTCACTTTGTGGAGTATCTCAGTTATGAAGTCACTTCTGAGTGCATTGTGAGACTGAAGTGCAAGGTGAGTTTTACTACCTTGTAGCTACACTGCTGACACTTTTATCAGAAACACCTTTCTTTAGGGTACATTTTGTAGTAGAGCCTCAGCAATTTAAAGAAATGCTTTATTAACAGCTTTATTAACGATTAGTATTATTATTTCTCTATTGTTCAATGTTCTAAAGCAAAGCACTGGGTGCGGAGTTGCCCATAATTCTGTGATTATTTTGATTTCTGTTTATAATATTTGTTTTGTACATTATTTTCATGAAATAAGCTATTGTTAAGGTTAGTTTGGGGTACATTTTAGTTATATTTACAATAAGTTTGAGGGAAGTTTTGTGGTAAAATTCATCAATTCAGCCTCCATTGCTGTCAGATAGTGTGTCTTTTCAAGCTATTTTTACCAATGCTGAGAAAAATGCAGGTTGTCAGTATTGCACTTCTTATTACCCCCCCCCTTCTGTCAGTGGAAAGAGACCACTATAGTAGCACTACTGACCAAATTTGAGTGATGGGCCCAGATTTATATTGATTCTGTATGTGTGTGGTTCTCTGGGTCTATAGGTTGGCAACATTAAGAAAGAAACAGTGGCACTGTGGTATAAGGATGGAAGAGAGATTAAGGCCAATGAGAAACTTGACTTCTCTGAGGGAGTGTTGACTCTGGAAATCGCCCAGGTGAGAAACATCTAGCAAATGTTTGGCTTATGTTTATGTATATGTATGTATAATTGTGAATTGTGATGCATTGAATTGAATTGATTCACATGGTCATACAGTTATCGCGAGAAGTAAGTCAACCGAAAGACACAATTGTCACAATGTAGATGTAAAATATTACAAATGAATGCAGTGCATCACATTTCAGTGTCTTTTTTGTAATCATTCTTTAAATTATTTAATGTTTTCCGTATTCCATATTTCACAGAAACAATGGAGCAGGTCTTCAGATTGGGCCGAGATCTCCTTCTAATGCCATTTGTTCTTTAACACACTGAACCTTCGGTGTATTATTCAGTTATCAGTCCTAATTAGCAAACTATTTAGTGACCATGTAGTTTAGCATTTTGTGGAGTCCCACAGGGTTCTGTTTTAGGGTTTCTGAAATTGATGGTAATTGTGGCCATGTGTAGTAATGAGAGTGAAGAACTAAAGTGTGGGCCCACATACAGGCTTTAAAAGATGAAATGGACTAAAGTTGGGCATCTTTTTTTAACTGCAGTTCCTCTCCCTCCCAAAATCGAGCCCATTGCACCCCCGTTTTACTAAGAGCGACGTATTGAGTTTCTACGTAGCCAGTATATGTTCTGTAAATTTTTAAAGTCACATTAATACGGCTGTATTTGTAAATCTTTTTACAAATACAAATGCTGCATTGACTGAAACACGATCCACTTGTTTCAAGTGACAGGTGTGAGGTCTAAATGTTAATTCAGCTTTACAGCTTGTGTACGTACTGTACATTGCAGTGTGGTCTCAGTCTGCAGCACACAGTGTGCAAAAGTGTGTGACATCATGTTCAGATTTTACGGTATGAAAGAGTGTGTCAATGTGATTAAGTATTGCTGGCAGGCTTTCAATGTGTTCACACTGTGTATCTGATTCACAGCAAAACGGCACAGAAGTGAAAGATGACACAGTCTGGAAGAAGCTCAAAGTCTGGATCAATAATCAAACTGAGTCTTATACATGTGGCCAGTCACTTTGCCTGAGAATGTCCTTGCTCGCTCGCCGTCATTCTTCCTCATTTTTTTGACTGTATCAAATGGCGATCATTTGATTGTACTGTATGTGTTTTGTCGTCCGTATCTATTTCTGTTTCGTAGTTCCACCGATTCTTCCATGAGCGATTCTGTTCGATTGTCCCTTTCATCACATCTCTTTATCTGTCTTTTTCATTCTTTTAGTGGCATCATCGCCATTCTGTTTAGACATGTGTGTCTTTGTAAATCTTGTTATTCTTTTTGTGGCTTTTTGCTTTTCGTGTTTATTAGAGTGTCCTGCTGCATCCCATGCAGGGAGAAAAGCCTGGCTTTACTGGTCTGTGTTTCTTTGTTAGAGTAAGCATGACTGAATCTAACTTTGTACTCGTGTGTGTTTGCTAGATCTCAAAGAAGGATGCAGGTGTGTATCAGGTGATCGTGAAGGATGACCGAGGGACAGATAAATCTACGCTCAACTTGACTGACCAAGGTGACTCACTTATTTTCTTCTTCTCCCTGTGGCTGTCTGTCATTCTGATATCAGCATACAAACATAACCGGCTTCTTTCTCTGCTCCTACCTTGTAGGATTCAAAGATCTGATGAACCAGGTCTTCAGTGTTATCGGTAAGAGCATTCATTCCTTACAAATGGAGCTTCATGTTAAATATCGAGTCTGGTAATAGTTGATGATAGATGTGAGTAGAAGATGGCCTGGTCTCAAAAATACATAAAAAAATAACATTAAAGATGAATGGTATATGATGTTTGGTTTGTACAAGTTTAGAGTGAAAGGAAAGGATCTAACTTTTTACCACGGTCTCGGACTTTAATTAGCTGGTTAATGTTATGGCTTTTTCACAGTGATGCTAATTTATAAGATTTACAAAGACTCCTTGTTACAAAAATCAGCAGTCACTGGCTCTTCTAAGAAACTGCCTACATTCTGAAAATTGCCCACAAAGCAAGAGGAAAGCTATACGGACATAGCTAAATCAGTTTCAGCCAAGAATGATGGAGGTCAGGTTGAGGTTTCGGAGACCACGAAAACTTACAGAGAGAACCAGTCGTAAGTTTACTAGAAAGGCCAATCAAAACCCTTTTTTACTACAGAAGTATATAAATATAAATATATAAAAAAAGGCAAAGGTTTTCATGGGGTGTCCTTATCTTTTCACATGACTTAAAGTGGCTTAAACTAGTTAGTACTAGTTAAAAGTGAGTAATACTCACTATACACACCATACTACTCTTATAATGAACTACACTCACAATGGCATGTCTTTCTACAGCAAACTCCTCCACTCCCCTAAAGATCCAAAGCACAGAGCAGGGCATCCGCCTGTATACCTTCGTCAACTATTACAATGATGAACTGCACGTCACCTGGCACCACAAGTATGTGTGTGTATATATGTGTGTGTATTTATAAAGGAAATAGTCTGTAGATGCTTAGTAATAAGGTTTACAGTGTCTAACCCACTGTCTCTCTCAGGGATTCTGCTATTGCTTTTACTGATCGCATTACGAGTGGTGTGGTGGGAGAGCAGCTGTGGTTGCAGATTTCTGAACCCACAGAGAAAGACAAAGGCAAATACGCCATTGAGTTCTTTGATGGAAAAGGAGGACTGAGGAGAACTGTAGAGCTGTCTGGACAAGGTAACACATATACACAGTTTCATTGGTAAATTGGCTAATCACCCAAGTTACTAAAAAGTACTGAAATGCATCTTTTCTTTCATCTTTTTTAGCATATGATGACGCCTTTGCAGAATTTCAGAGACTTAAGTAAGTCCATATTTATTTTGACCATAAAGTTGAACATCAAATATACTTGATGTTAAATTGTACTGTACATAATTCTGGTCAATCTGTGCAAAAAAGGGAATTTTATTAATTTATACAGGGGATATGGACTTCTCCCATTACTCCTCTTTGGAGGCTTAGTTGCTACAATGCATAACAGCTAACTGTTATCATAACAGCTAACTAGCAATAATGCATACAGCCCCCTCTCAAGGTGCGGGGGCTGTACTTTAGCCTGGCTACACTCTTGGGTTGAGTTGGGTAGTTGGGGATGAGATGGAATGCTCCGGACACTAGTGAGGGTGGACCAACACCAACACAAAGTCCCCTCCGACACGTGTGCAGTCAAGACTCTCATTTTTCAAACTGCTGCTGATGCATCTGGGGTGAAGCAATATATACTCGGAGTAGAAGCAGCACCCTGCAGACTCCAGTGACAGCCAGCACCTTAGCAAAGCAATGTCTGGAGAAAGCAAGACCAATTGTGCTCTCTCTGGACCTCGGCTGCCAATGGCTAGCAGCATGACCAGGATTCGAACCAGCGATCCTCGTATAGATTATAGTGACAGGGCTTTAGTCCGCTGGACCACTCAAGGCATAAACTTTTTTTTCTGTAGCCACCAGAAGGTAGAGTCAAATATATTGGTGTAAATTCTGAAAAAAAAAAAAAACTTTAGTGAAAACGTTGTTACAAAATCTACCTCTTACATTTGACCACTTGCTGTACCCTGCTCTCCCCTACCGTTCATTTCCAGTAAAGGTGTGGATGCTTAAACATCTGATGCTAATATTTCCTTTCTTCATTCTTTGCTTTCTTCAATTTTGTTTTCTGTCTTTCAGAGCTGCAGCCGTTGCAGAAAGAAGTGAGTCTACACATACATGCAAATGCACCCACCTAAACACACACGCACAGCTCCACTGAAGCTCATATCTAATATGTTCCTCTGCTTCTGCAGACCGTGCTCGTGTGGCAGGAGGTCTGCCTGATGTGGTTACCATCCAGGAGGGCAAGGTACCAACTACATCTTACTACATCTAGTCTTACTACATCTAATCTTACTACATCTGAAAGATCTAGTCAGTGGTTATGGATATGATTAGGGGCTATGAGGTTGGATGGAGAAGGGCAGAGTGTGGTTGAATTTGCAGGTGTAGCACAGTGGGAGATATAGTGGCACTGAACAGGCTTTACGGATGTGTAGTGTGCACGGTGGTTGTAGTGCATGCAGTGATACCAGCTATATCTAAGCTTTACATATTTAATCCCTCGTCTCACCTGCTCTGTTCCAGGCCCTGAACCTGACATGTAATATCTCGGGTGACCCAGTGCCAGAGGTGACCTGGCTGAAAAACGAGAGGGAGATGGTGTCGGATGATCACTACATCCTCAAGTTTGAGTCTGGCAAGTTCGCCAGCTTCACCATCACCACAGTCAACACCAGCGATTCGGGCAAGTACAGCATCCTGGTCAAGAACAAGTACGGCACAGAGAGCGGCGACTTCACCGTAAGTGTCTTCATCCCTGACGAGGAGCACGGCAAGAAAAAGTAGAAAAAAGATGACAAGTGCAATCAGGATCACCAAAAAACGAAGAAATATAAGTAAATATGTACAAAGATCAAAACTAGCAGAACCCGGTGGTTTTTCAAGACAATAACCCTGCATTAAAATAGGATCGTCAGGTGTTTGGGGGTATTTTCACTTTATGGGTAGAGAGATGAAGTTACAGAATGGCAGCATGGTGCTAAAAGAGGTTGCTATGGCTGGATAGAAGATTAAATGTTTTGGTCCAATCTTTCATCAAAGCACCACAGTAGTACCCCAGTTTCACCAACCGAGAAACTGAGAATCAGTTCATAGTTCATTGTATACTTTATCATATCACTAATGGGGTAGAGCTTAGTAAAAGTAATACACAAGGGAGGAGGTTTCTAATCCAATCTTGGCTTTGGTAACACTTTGCCCGTCTTCATTTTAGTTCTGTTTCACCATGAAACATACCTGAGCCAGGTAATCAGCATCTTACGGCTAATTACCATGAATCAGAACACAAATGTGGAC
Source organism: Salminus brasiliensis (assembly GCF_030463535.1). Lineage (NCBI taxonomy): Eukaryota > Metazoa > Chordata > Actinopteri > Characiformes > Bryconidae > Salminus > Salminus brasiliensis. Next base: position 25,637,084 of record NC_132886.1, read on the forward strand.
TAAATCAGTGTCCTTTGAACCCAGCGAACCCTTCCCGGTTTCATTACTCAATTTCTTTCTCAGAATTAGCTGATAATGCCTTTAACGGTGTCTGTTACATTGTGTGGTCCATCTCAGGACCAGGGCAGCACTTTAGTTTTAGACTGTTATTGTGTTGTGTGTGGGTGTGTTGTAGCTTTATTAAGAGAGAACTGCAGCACTGATTTGTGCATGAAACCTTTAAAGCCTTTATTTACGGGGAAAGCGGATGCTCTGGATCTCTGGATTCACTCTGATGATGTCTGATCATTAATAATGACCTCACGTCCTCTCACGTTTCAGCAGTTATCTCCTCACGTCCTGAATCCCCGCACTTCCTTCGCTTTGTGTAGGTTAGAGCACTGTAGCAGTAATGACATCCCTTCTCACTGCTTTGAGGTGTTTGGCGCCACTTCTGTGTCACTGCGATGACATCACTGTGTCTGCCCTGTTTCCAATAAAATGGAGCACGTATTCCCTCACGCCCCCTCTCTGTGTGATTTCACTGTGTCATTCTTCAGACCTGCATCCTCTCTGCTCCTATCACTCCATCCACCTCACTCTCATCCCTCGCTCACGGCCCTGCACCTGAGATGGATGACTCCTCCGCTGGACAACCAAGCACAGGCGGAGCAGCTAGCTTTCAACACCCCCCCACCCACCCATACAAACACACATTCTCAGACTGACTTGCATACAGACATGAAAACACACAGAAAAGGTGATGGAAAATTCAGCAGGGTGAAATATGTGCTAATTTTGATGCAGATATTTTTATGTATTTAGGTTGGACAGCAGACATCTGTGTAGATTTTTGTGTTCACAGCAATTTACCAGATTTTTTACGACCTTTACATTAATATTTATTATTTTTGATTATAGTTAATAGCATTGTATTTAAATTTTCTACTGCATAAAAGTTCAGGAGAGTTGTTTAGTGGTGGTTAGGAACTGTAAGGTCCAATGTAGCCAAATAAACGCTAAACAGTCAAGGTCATTCCAAGCTAACCTGATAACAGAGGTGATATTATGATGTTGGTCTTTACTGAGCATAGGCACCTGATAGTGCTTTTACTTCAGCTCAAATGTGGCTTTAGTAATTTACCGTTGCTTATATCTTGTGTTTGAGGCTCATTGTTTTATTTTAGACCAAAATTGCATCAAAAAGTGGAGAATAGCACCAAACCAGTATCAGTTGCTGTGCTGGTAGATGCTGGAGGCAGCAAGACTTTTGTATTTATACTCTTCTACTTTTTCATACTTTTACTTTCATCATTTTTTCACTATCACAATGCTGAGTACCAGGCTCTCCAGTATTCATTCATGCTAGATATTTTACCTGAGTCACTATTTCACTAAAGTAACAGAACCTCTATCTGAATACAGGGGTGTAGGAACCAGGGTCTCCAATATACACACATGCTAGATATCATACCTGGGTCACTATTTCACTAAAGTAACAGAACCTCTATTTTAGGACAGGGGTGTAGGAACCAGGGTCTCCAATTTACATGCTACTTGCGTCCCCTCGATAAAATGGCCAGTAAAAAGTATGTTATTTAATATGTATATATAGCATAGTAAAATATATTATTAATAGTATTATATTTGATACTGAAAAAAAGTACACCTGCCATCACCTACTAGCAGATGAAGAACCCGCTTGTGTGGTTATGCCAGCCCAGCAGGGGGCGCTAACACTTTCACAAGGTTTAATATCAAATTTCTCAAAAACAAGTAGACCAAGAAACATGGGGAAATCTATAAATCATATATTACACACATATTTCAGCAGAACTCAGCAGAGCTTCTAGTACGTCTGTATGTTACCACTAGGATTGGAAAATCAGTAGTTCAGGGACTTGAAAAAAGTTGACAGTTTACATAAAAATGAAAATGCAACGATGTAGCTACACATACTAAAAATTACTTTAGTACAGTAGTATACATGCACTATACCACTGTCTATTATTGGTCAAAGGTCACAATGCCCAAGGCCAAGCTTTGGCCAGTGAGGTTGAAAAGCCTCCCAGCATTGGGCTGTAGAGCAGTGGAGTTGGAGTGGTGTTCTAAGATGCCAGTGTACATTTACATTACATTTAGGGCATTTAGCAGACGCTCTTATCCAGAGCGACTTACAAAAGTGCTTTGCTATTTACCCAAGAAAAACCTTAGCTAGCTAGAATAGACTAATAGTTCAAAAATACCTCTAACCTTCAGACATTACTAAGCACAAGTCAATAAGGTGACCATAGTACTCTGCTATTCATTATGCTCTCAAGTATGCTCTGAAGAGGTGGGTCTTCAGGTGTAAACCCCAGAGTACAAAGTAAACCCCATAGAACAGGCTGTTACTGCAGTAAGAGTGGAAAACTACCTGCAATACATATGATGTGAGAAGAAACTGATAAACAGATGTCTACATACTTAACATATAGTGTAAACAACACTTTACCCTGTTGCCCTAAAAAACACAACACTGTGAAGACAGTTTTAAGCTCCATCTGTCTCATTCTCAGGTAAGTAAGACATAGTTGAATTCACACATCAATCATTTACCACTATGATGACAAACATATAAAAAAGAGACATTTTTACAGCATTATGTACAGTTGAAATTACAATTATTCAACCCACATTACACATTAGGTATATTAGCAAAAATGACAAATTCTTACCCGTTTGCAATAAACCAATCAAACAAGAACAATTCAGATAGCTCAACATGACTAATAGAACAAGTGTTTTTTCCAAATTCAACACAAAATACCACTTTTAATGATGACTGCAGTTTCAGAATTATTCAACCCCTTCAGGATCAAGCATCCTTAGTACTTAGTATACGTCCCTTTTACTGTTCTGACCTGCTGCAAACGTGATGCATAGCTAGTTCCTCATGGTAAGGGGCCTCCAGTTCACTAATATTCTCGGGTTTGATGCTGCATCAAAGGCTTGGATTCAGAAGAAGTCCTGGAAGATTCTGAAGTGGCTGTCCCAGTCATCTGGTTTGAACCCCATAGAAATGGGGGTAGGATTTGAAGGTGGTTACAGCACACAAACCTACAAATATCAGTGACCTAGAGGCCACTGCCTTATGCAATGAGTTTGCAGCAGGTCATAACAGCAAAAGGGGCCGATTGAATAATTCTGAGACTGTAATCACCATTAAAGGTGGCATTTTGTGTTGAATACAGAGAAAGCAACTTATATTAGTTGTGTTGAGCTATTTAAACTGTTCTTGTTTGTTTGGTTTATTGCAAACAGCTGCGAGTTTGCTACTAATCATTATTTATAATATGGGTTGAATAATTGTGATTGCAACTGCATGTCTTTGTTGGAGAGTGTCTCATCTGCACTTTGTTAGGGTTAAGGTTAGGGTGATTGTAGAGCTTATATGATCCATTGACTAAAATAATGTGCAGTGTTAATGTTAAAGGTTTTCTGCTCTTAAGCACATTGTTTGCAATAACTACAATATATCATACATGATCATTTAGCACACATGATTTCCTGTAATGTTGTATTCATTTCATAAGCCAGGTGTTACATAAGGGCTACAAATTAACCATATACTGAACTACCATTACAGCTTCTAAAGCAACATTATGTAGCAATTCTACCTTAAAATAGCAGCTCCAGAATAATTTTCTCCAGAATCAGAGAACAGCATCCCTCTTATTGCCAGTCTGGGCTGAAAAATCCTGTAATACTATTCTACCAGTGTCAGCCCACATGATTCTTTCATTTCAGATGTCAGTTCTGTATGTCTCCGCTTGACAACAAATGCTTATGGACAGCTATAAAGGGGGATCTCAAAGTATGATTTCTATTTACGACAGTGGCGTAAAAAAAGTAAATTACACTCCCAAAAACAGTTTCATATAATACTGCTTTCAGTGGGTAAATTACCACAACGGCTTACGCAAACCCACTATTTACTTTTGATTATTAGTTGTATTTATTTACTGACGAAATTAATGGTTACAACCCCCCAGAGAAGCAGAATATTATTTTATTCTAACTTTCTCAGGTAACTAAGACTTTTGCACATTACTGTATGTGTGTAATGGAGTATTGCACATCTCTGATGTCATTCAGTACATCAGACCTTGTGGTAAAAAAAAAAAATAGCTAATGATCTATAAATCCTAAATATGTAGAAACAATGTGAATATTATCATTGACCTGCAAAAACCTTGTATCTTAAAAATGGCAACTTTACAAGAGGAGGAAAAAACACTTCTTAACTTTCAATGGAAGTCAATGTAAAATGATTTTATTCCAGATCATTTTGGAGCATTTCTATTGGTACCTTTAGCAATAAAAGAACTGACAGATTCACGTTATGCAAAAAAGTGTAAACCGTCAAAAATGTAGATACCATTTTTTGTGTGGTTTTTTTTTTGCATGACAGCGGCGACATTTATCTGTACGTATCTGAATAGTGCTAAGTATTGCATGCTGGACCTCAAATTGAGTAAATGCAGTGTAAATAATAGCTGTCACACCTCAAGCATTAAACTAAACACTGTTTTCTAATATAAATGTGTCTTTGCTTTGCCAGTTAAACGTGACAGAGAACATGGGTGATCTAGGTGTGGTTTCATACCTTGCTGATGCAGATGGCAATGTAGTGATTGGACCCACAGCACCTGTTCCCACTGCATTTTTATCCAAACCCCCAACACCTGTCAAACCTAAACATCCAACCTCAGCCACCCCCACTACACCGCTCTCTCCCACCTCACCTACCTCCACACCAGAAGACAAAACCAAGAAGAAGGAGAAGAAGAAAGTGACAAGGAGGAAAGGTGGGACTTCATTCATTTCTGATGTATTAATATAGTTAACTGGAATACACTGCAATTAAATGTAATCTGTAGGCCTCATATCTCCAAAATCAGCATCTAAAAATGTTCTTGACCAAGCATTATGATCTAATATCTGAAATATGTCATTTTTTAAATGTTCACTCGTCATAAAGGCCAGCTGGTGTTTTAAAGTGGTAAAATATAGATAATTGTGTTGGAGAGTGACAGATTAATTTTACACAGTGCAGATTACTTACTTGTATTGTCTCACCCAGACTCTGTTATTCTCAAACTACCTGCTGGAGTGGTGGAGTCAGTTGAAGTCACGCCCCCAACAACACCTGTTGTCACACCTGGACCTGAGACCATACCCATAGATCCAGCTCTGCCTGACAAAAACGCAGAGCCAGTCCCAGAGGCATCAGAAGAAGAGCTGGCAACCCTGGAAGACTGAGAAAGAGCGAGCGACACAGAGAGAAAGAGAGGGAGAGCTAGACAGACGGACATATGGACAAACAGATAGATGTAAGCAGACATCCACAGCCAGTAAAGAGGGTTAGTCAGCTTCAGAGGTGAACTGCAAAATGAATGCTGCTTTGCATGTCAGAGGAAGCTTAGATGGAGTGTGAATGGAGAAAGTGTGCCTTCACGTGTGTTTGAGTGTGGTCAGTTGTTTTTAGCAAATATTCTACGCTGTTGTGAAACACAGTGCCAGCGAGCCACACAGTAGTATTGATGATATTGAGAAATGCATGATTCTTTCATGCCATTAATGAAATGATGGTGAATTTGGACTTCTTATGATGAAATGACCTATTACATATTGGACTGTAATAAGGAAAAATAGCATGTTTTCACATGATTTTCACTGGTTTTGCACATAATGAGTGCAACTTAACTAAGTCATTATTTCATCATTCGTGAGAAACTATGCAAGTGGTTCCCAATACCGGTCCTGCAGGACGCCCTGTCCTGCACATTTTAGTATAGACCCTGCTCCCAGATCACCTAATCCAGTTAATCAGCATATTAACAAACCCTTCCTGAGTTGGGGGTGGTGTGTTACAGCAGGAAACCACTAAAATGTGCAGGGCAGGGGATCTTCTAGGACCAGAGTTGAGAATGACTGGCTTATTTTTTTTTAGATTTAGAGTCATGATAAAATAACGGCATGGTTTCTTGGTATTTAGACACATTATGATAAGATAATGGCTTTTTCTTTTCAATATTTGACATCATGATGAAATAACAGCTTGTTTTTTTATATTTAGACACATATGATAAAATAATGGCTTATATTTTCAAAGTTGGCGTCATGATGAAATAACTGCTTGGTTTCTTGGTATTTAGACACATTATAATAAAATAATGGCTTATTTCTTTCCATATTTGGCATCATAATGAAATAACGTATTGGTTTCTTGATATTTAGACACATTATGATAAAATAATGGTTTTTCTTCTCGATATTCTACCAAAGGTACAACTAATTAGTTATTACACTTTAGGATAGTATGCCAGGATTACAATGTATTTTACAAAAGTCATCAGATCTTCTTCTGCCTGTTTTCTGTCCGGCAGGAATGAGCCTCCATAGATTGGTAATTTCATTTAATCTAAGCTTGGTTAATTCCTGATGGAAACCATATTTGTACCTTTAATTTTCCTGTAGAAATGCAGTTATTTCAGAGTAAACTGAATGGACCCTCTGTTTTAATAAAATCATTCATTTATTCATTCATAGGTTTATTGCTATATTTCTACTGAGCTATGTGTGTATGTGCTGTTTCCTCTGAATGTCTGTTGTTATTGCTGAGAAATCTTTCAGTTGTGTAGCTACACTGTATGTCCATATGTTTGTGGACATCCCTTCTAATGAAAGCATTCATCTACTTTAAGTTGCTACCATTGCTGACAGAGATGCATACACACAGCTTGTCTAGTCCTGGTTTTTGCCAATAGAATATGACTCAATAATACATTATTGAATTATTGAATAATAATACAATGTTGCAGAATTCCTGGTTCTATATCCAACCTTTTTGAGGACGTTTCTTGAGCCTTTTATGCTTTCTGAATGAGAAGAAAATGTAAATACATATTTACAGTGTGTGTGATGTTGTTTTGGGCTTTTCTGGCTGGTGTTCATAAAACAGATCTGAGGGTCTGATTCCCAGCTTCTCCTCGAGTTCTTAATTATTCAGCAACTTTTTTGGCCTAATTGTGGTAGTGATCTTCAGAGCAGGAACCATCGCTTCTTCAGGTTTCACATTAACATGTTTTGGGTTCATCAGCTCAAATGTTTTATCACCGTTGTATTTGTTATTTTCAGACGTCTGCCTCGGCAGTGATTCTCGGCGTCTCTCTCCATCAGCTGAACATCTTCATCCACAGTGTCTTACTTTTCTAACTCCGAAGCCACCTCTGCTGTGTCTGTGTTGTCTACTTCAGCCTCTCTCTGTTGTTTCTCTCCATCTCTGCCTTTTGGACCTCCATCACTCTCTTCCACCACCAACATGATGTAAACCCTCTCTTTCTTCAGACTTGTGCCTTTTTAATTTCTCATTCTACTTGTCTTCCTTCTCTCCTCCTCCTCTCTCAGCCTTCTTTCTCTGTTCCCTCATCTTTCTCTGCATCATTATCTTCTCTCTTTCTACAGCATTCCACTCCTTCTCATTTTTTCTCTTCTCTTCTTCAATGTTCCTCCACTCCATTCTTCCATGATCATCTTCCTCCCTCTCTCTCTCCTGTCTCTTAATTTCCAGCACTTTCTCAGTCTGCCTCTCTCTGCAGACCTCCATCACTCTCTCTGAATCCTTTCATTCTGAATCTTATCTTCATCCTGCTTATCTGGGTTTCTATTCATTTCTTCTCCACCTTCCATCGCTCAGTGAGTTCCATATAGATCTTTAGCTTCTAGCCCCCTTGTTTTCTGCTCCAGCTCTCTGTCTTCTTCTGTTCCCTAATTCTGCTTCTCTTAACTTACACTTTCCCATGACTTAGTCCAGTGTGGTCTCCAGAGCTCTCACTTTCTTCCTCATCCTCCTCCCTTGATCTGTGAGAGAAAATCTCTCTCAAATACTTCTCTTTCAATTATCTCTCTCTCTCTCTCTCTCTCTTCCCTGTGGTACTGAATCACTAGGTCACGTGAGCCCGCCGCCTTACCAAGTTAGATTCAGTTTTGCCGAATCGATTCTTTCCAACTTTTTAAATGTGTTGAATCAAACAAATTATTTTTGTTTACGAAAAATATTATTTACACAGGGCAACCCTAGTTTTTTTTTTAGCTACTTCTACAATAAACACTTTTTATAATGTTTATGCTTATGTATTTAGAAAAACAATAACGCAGACTTTGGCACTACGCTTTGATTTATGGACTGTAATCGACGTCACTAGTACATTGGAAATGTAGATACTGGAAATGTTAGCCACAGATTGCCTAAACATTATCTTACACACTGGATAATTATTAATAATTATTAATAATTGTAATAATTGTTAATTATTACAGCTCTTGGAGCGTGATACACATTTTGATTCGTGAATCGATTCTCTTGTGAATCGAATCACTTAAAGGTCTCGCGCAGCTCGCGAATCGCTGGTGAGTTGACCGTTAGTCATTTAGATCCACCTGACGAATCTCGTCGAGGAGAAGGAGAGGGGAGACGAGGGGAGACGAGGGAGAGAAAGAAGGAGAAGAAGAGGGTAAAGGTCTGTCGTGAAGTGTCTCTTTCGGTCTGAGGTAAAAAGGACTCTGAATGACAGCGAGCAGAATTGTCAGACGAGTTGGAGACCCGTTCAGGTGAGTTTTTAAAGCCCCTTCAGTAGACTGTGAAATCAACATCTAGCCCGGATATAACGGGATATAACGTAGCTAGCTAGCTACCTTAGCCAGTGTTATGAACTTTCGACCATTCAAAATGAAGCAGTTGTCTAGCTTCAGTAAAACAGTTGTGTTAACGGCTGCTTCCCTCGTGTGAAGTATGGCGTGTGTGTCAGGAAAGGTTTCCTCTGCTGGTCCTTATTGCACCGAGCAGCATACTGTGGCAGAGACAGATGCTTTAGGCGTTAATTCGGATCAACTGGCTTAATGTGGCAACAGCAACAGGAACACCAAGGGCAAGAGAAAGTGTGAGCTGGACTCACCTGATCCTCGAGGTCACCTGTTCAGCCAGTTAGAGGAGACACCTCGGTGTAAATGTGCTCTGTAAAGTCACTGACCACTTTACTAGAACCTTGCCCACACACACATACACACACCCAGTGCTGGTGTAGCTGTAGTTAGACTGTAGCTCATCTAATGTTGTTCAGTGTGTGTTTGTCACCTTCTAGCCCTAGATCGGTGGTCAGTTTCATGATGGGACCCGGTCAACCAAGCAGGATACACCATCCATGATCATTCAACCAAACAGGCAGAGTCCTGTGGTCAAAAACTGACCAATTACGAATGGAGTAAGGGTATAAACTGGTCAGCAGATGAGCTGCAGTCTGTGATTGTACACCTGTGTAGGTAGGAGGGAAGTGGAGCTCATAATGTGGCCTGTGAGTGAAAACACAAGCTCGAGTGTTCCGGTAAAGGAGATACTGATATAGCCTAGGTTGTAAGTATGTACTTACACAAGAGCCCAACTGTGACGGCTAGATGACTAACTGGGTCAGACCACCTTCAAAACATCAGACAGGTCTTGTGATTTTTTTTTCTGGGGTGCAGGGGTCAGTACCTACCAAAAGTGGTCCAAGGACACCTGGTGAACCGGTGACAGGGAGATATGTTGTATATTGTATGTATGTATAGTGGGTTTGTGAGTGTATAAGTCTGAAGTCTCATCCGACACTGTAAAGAACAGGTTGCAAAAATTCTAGATGGCAGTCTATTCTTAAGCAGCGTAGGTTGATATTTCTATTTCTTAACAAAGATAGCCTAAGAGGAGGATGTGGTCACCGCACCAAGCCCTGTGAGTCTCTCTGTGTGTGACTGTATATATGACAACGCCTTGTCGCTTGAGCGTCCTAGTCATCATGTGTGAAAAGGGTGAACCGCACGCATGTGAGTATGTACACACAGGCAGTCAAGTGAACTTTTCAATGTAAGTGTGAGTTGCTAAAGCCTCTCAAGACTATATGTGAGATGCTCAAGTCTGTCAGCAGTGAAATGCAGTTGTGAGACTGTTCATGGTAAGGGTGTGTGGTAGGATGAGGACAAGTCCTGGAGATAACATTGTATTGATACCTGTTCTGATTGGGTCAGAGAGAGAGAGAGATGTGATCCACTTTGACAAGAACCAAACTGTGACAGCTAGACAGTCAGACACGTCTTGTGGGGTTTTCTGGTTTGCAGTGTTCAGTACCTACCAAAAGTGCTCCAATAAAGGACAATCTGTGAACCTCCTGAAGGGGCAGGGGGCACCCTGTTCATTGATGCGATCCATGGAGGCCCCTCCTCATAACTTACAGGGTCTGCTGTAACTTTTAGGCACCCTTGGCCTAGCCTTTTATTAAATTTAGAAGTAGTAAACACAACATCTGTAGCTACTTAAGCATACAACACAATATTTTAAATCAAATCTTAATGCAGAGTCCTTAATTACATTAAAAAAGTGTCCAGTGCAAACATTTAGGATTTTTGTTTGGCAAGGTCTTAGACCTTATTGAGCCTGAGGCATGTAATAAGGAACTGTCAGAAGTAAAAACTGCTCCACTCCTACCAGCGCAACACACACAGTTATATTTTTTGAAAGCTATTAAAGCATAGACCCTGGCATCTACACCACAAGGGGGCATGCAACAAGTCATGCACAGCTAGTATGGAGCCCTTTGTGCTCCGGCACTGGTAAGGCAGAAGCAAGAAGAATGAAATGAGCAAGTTTGGGGGAGAAAGAGTGTGAGAGTGTGAGGTTTTAACACTGCTTACACGTTATGTAAAGGTTTTAATCCACTCTCTTACTCTGGTATTTTCCACTGAGTGGAATGTAGTAAAGCAGTAAAGTGTAGTGATTTGGAGGGATTATTGAGATTGTCTCGGACTTCAGTGAGACGTGGATTGTTTTATGTAATGTGAATTGTTAGTGTAATGTAGTGAGGCCACTTCATTGCATGAAAATGCCAAAAGTATGACATTTCTATTTAAATTAATTTGAAGACATGGCACACACTGTGCACTGTAATATTTAGTTTTTCTAAGGTTAGTTAGAATGGATAAAATAATGCACCGGTAAAACAACAGTTTATATATATTTTTAATATTTAGGGCAATAAAATGTATGGTTTAGGCTGTTTATTCCTTGTTTGGCCACATAAACTATGAAAGAAGAAAAATAGGAAACAGCAACTACAAAAAGAAATAATAAGACTTAAAAGAAGTAGAAGTAGAAGAAGGCTCTGTTGGTAGTTATTTGAGCCTACTAGAATACAGAGAGTGAGGCTTTCCAAGCAAATGAAGGCACTTTGGTGAGAGCAAGCATTTGAGTTTCTTCAAGTTAAAACACTTATTTCATAAGTGGGTTATTGGACAGCAGCCTGTGTGGGAGTTTTTGTCAGTTCACGTTGGAGAGCATTTCACTAACAAATTAACTGTGCATTTGCATCAAGTGGCTTCTGTCCTATATATTCCATCCCTTCATATTTTTTTCCTTCTTCCCCTCTTCTTGCCTCCTTGTCTCAGGTGGGCAGTATGAACTATGTGGGTCAGTTGGCAGGGCAGGTGCTAGTAACCGTTAGAGAGCTGTACAAGGGCCTAAATCAGGCCACTCTCTCGGGCTGCATTGATGTGGTGGTGGTGCAGCAGCCTGATGGATCCTTTCAGTGTTCGCCTTTCCACGTCCGTTTCGGCAAGCTGGGCGTCCTGCGCTCCAGAGAGAAAGTGGTGAGTGAATAGCACAGACAGTAAAGCGTTTCAAATTTCTCTGCTGCAAACATAGTTCTTTGTTTTCTTTATTCTTTTTGTTGCATTGCTTAATGAACAATGTAAGTGTCTTTATTGTGTTGAGTAGAACACAGTAGTTGGGGAACTACTGCTTGGTCTATATTGCAGCACTGGATGATTGGTTGTATAACCTAAGCTTAGTCCTGCATATCCCTTACATTGCCCCTGCCCTCCCGGCCCAGCTTATGTAACCACGGTAAACTCTCACTGCTTAATGTATTAGTAAGAAACTGGTATAAATTACATGTAGGACACATAAGAATGACACTCTTTCTTTGTCACACTGCAGATTGACATTGAGGTGAATGGATCACCAGTTGACCTGCATATGAAGCTGGGTGACAATGGAGAGGCTTTCTTTGTCCAGGAGACCCAGCAAGCCAATGTGAGTAGACCCCTAGTGGCAAGTTCACAACAGTTTAATTCAGTCAATCAATTACTTTTAAAAACTAATACTAGTGTATATATATATATATATATATATATATATATATATATATATATATATATATATATATGCTTTTTGAGACATTACATCATAATATCTTACTTAATTTAAAATGTAATTAAATGATACTGGAATGAATTACAAAATATACCAAGCAATATGCTTGGTGGAACTATTAAAATATATGGAACTTTCTACATTTAGGAATGAGCATTGAGAATTTTACTACTCAAGTCAATGGTTTATTGACGCTTAAGTCTATAACAGCATGAATCAGCTTATTTGCTAAGCAGTGTTTAAGCATTTATTTGGCTGTGTCTCCAGATTAGCAAAATTAGACATTGAACTGTGGCACAAATTGTAGTTCTATAGGTGCTGTAACTCCATGCTCTTTTGACAGTATTGTTAATGGACATTTGCCCATTTTAAAGACCCATGAAGTAATACGTTAAAACAGTATGAGTAAACCCAGCCCTCCATAATCACTCTGGCGGTGCACGCCTTAATGGAAAGTTTAACACGAAACATCCTGACCTGTTTTTGCAATTACAGGAAAAAATCCCCGCTCATCTGGTCACCTCGCCGATCCCAACTGAAGAGCCGGTGTTCTGGAGCCGTGACTCGCGCATTTCTGAACCGTGCCAAGAGAGCGGAGTCTTAGAGGATGGAGAGAGTGGAATGGTGAAGAAGAAGAAGAGAAGGAGGAGAAAACACAAAACTTCGGAACAGAGGAAAGAAGAGCAAAGCTCAGCTGCAGCCAATCAGTAATTCAGTTATATTTTATTATATTTAAGGTGCACTAACAAACACATGAAAAAACACACAGGTCATCACAGAGTATTGCTAATATGTATTGTACGTGTGTTGCTCAGGGCCTGATGTAAGCTGGATTTTTTTTTTATATGTGCTAAAATTCACATATTGAATTGCTGTAGAAGTTTTTGGTAGGGTCAGCGTTAAAAACATGGTGTCATTTGACATGTACTCTTGAATTAAGTATTAAAGTATTAAGGAGATATTTCATGATTTAAAATGTAATAAAAAAATCATAAATCTGTAAAAAATGTCAAAATAATTACTTTTTACTAAAACTTGATTTTTTGTTTTTGTGCTTTTGTGTTTACAGGGCATCATCATCATCATTTTCTCCAGCTGAGCTCAGACAGAATCTTCCATACCGCCTCCTAGACAGTTATCCACTCTCAGATGGAGACTGGTCCACGGAAAAGTACACACACCCACTTACTTAAGCTCAGTCTATCACTATTACATACTATCTATGATTTACTCACAGAGCATACTGATATGATATACTGCCAGATTCCATCCTGATAACTACACTGGGAGAAACACCTGCCACATAGAAATATGTTCTTGCTGTGTTTTTTCAGCAGGAGTGTGTCAGAACCCAGCTCTCCTAAGAGTGACTCAGAACTGGCAATGAGGTCTTCAGAAAGTGTCATGCAGGATGACTCCCATATGCAGTGGTCATGGGGAGAACTGCCAGAGGCCACCAAGGTATGAGCTCACTGAACATAATCGTACTACATACTTCTTTATAGGAATATACGGTTGACCTCAGTTAATGTCAAAGAAGTTTAGAGATGTCATGTTATGGACTTAACTTTTTTTTCTTTACAATAGATCAAAGTTTAATGTCATTTTTAATTTGTAGTACAGAGTTAAATGCTGCTATTATACATCTTGTCCTTTAGAGATAATTGTCTGTGTCTGTGTGTGAAACTCATTAGACATGAGCTCATTGGGTGTAACTTTGCATCATGCTGAGTGTGCTGGACTGAATTCGAAATTTTGTCTTCAAACCACGACTAATCCTGTACGAAATTGTAATATAATGAATGGGAATGAGGTCATCTTTATATGTTCAGGGACTGTTGCATGTAGGCATTCATAGCACAAATACAATCATGGTTGAATGGTTACATATTAGAAAAAAGAAGAAGATGATCCCTTTGGAGGAACGTTTTATGGTCAGACAAGACTTGAGCTGTTTGACCACAGTGACCAAAGTGAATTATTTAATTCAAAGAATATTGCACCAACAAGCATGATGGTGGTAGCTGCTGGGCTGTTTTTGCTGCCAGTGGAACTGGTACATTGCACAAAGTGGATAAAATAATGAAGAAGAATGACTACCTCAGAATTCTTCAGCATAACCTTATGGGTGTGATATTAAAAGACAATGATCCTGAAACTGAATGGATAGAAGACATGAACCCAAGCATTAGTCATTCTGTATTTATAATTTGGACCCGGTATGCATAATTCTGACCCTTCTTTGATGTTTGAACCCCCCCCCCCCCCCCAAAAAAAAAAAAAGAAAAAAAAGAAATAACCTTGTACACCAAAATCTAGTTTTTGTGTATGTCGTACACTTATTCTGCCCCAGAAAAAAAACAGTTCATGCCATGACATTTCTGTCCAAGATGAGTGATTTTACACGTCTGACCACAACTGTATTTGGTGTTCAGAGACTGCTTCTTTTTTAGTTTTGCACTGGGGTTAGAAAGCTGTAGGAACCAACAAGTTTAAACGGCATTGTGGAGTACTGTAGTATCAGTACTCAAGAAGAGTGGGTTCATTCATTTTCAACATCAACTGATACTGAGATGTATTTGGAAAATATTGTGATAATGATCTGTATCAATTACCCAGCACTAATATTATGCAAATTACATCCATGACATCATTATAAGTCAGTCTATTTAAGATTACTCAACAGCATTAGTCAGGAACATAGTTTGAGACAATCCTGTGATAATGTAGGCACATTACTGGCTGGAGTATACGCTTTAGCTACATTGTAGCTACATTAGCCTTGTAAAACTAATGCAAAACTAATGAAGCAAACTCTTTTAGATTCTAGATTGAATGTATTGCTTTAATATACTGCACAACACACATGTAGTGACTGTATCTTTTGTTCCCTTGAAACTCTTTCAGTTCAGCTGTAGAGATTGGCCAGAGCCTTTGAAGACTGTCAGCATTAGGCCATCAGAGAGTACTCACTTTCGGGTCATCAACAACAAAGATGCTGTGGCAACAGGGACAGAGCGGGATGACTCTGTTGTTCGGGCAGTCATTGTGAAACCTCATCCTCGGACACCTATATCACAGCTTCAGCCTCACGCTACTAGATCAGAACCTCAAACACAGCCAACACAGTGTCATACAGCAAAGCCAGGACATAATACAAACCAAGAGGAGCCTACGTTTCAACCTCTTTCACACAGATCTGAAGCTCATGTGAATGAAAATGACTCTGAACCTCATATATTCAAACCCCAAATTCCAGAAAGCATATCAGATTCTTATACATCCAGGTCAGCACCTCATGCTCAGCAAACAGAACCGTCCAGAAGTGAACCTCATACCTTAAAGTCTAAAGTCTCCTCATCCAGCCCTGATTCTCCTGGTCCTGTGGGGAGGAGCAGGCTGCCTGTGTGTGTTCCCCAGGCTGCCGCTCGTCTGCTGGGGGATGTCAGTGACAGCTACCCAGAATGTCAATCTGCCAAACCAGACACGTCTTTCAAAAGGAGAGGTGAGCAATACGTAAAAAAAAAAATACATGTACATCAGTTTTCAGACTGTGCTTTGTATTATTGGTCTAACAAATCAAATATTCCCTGTAATACTTACACCAAATAAAGTCAGTCAGCCAAGACATATTTAGTGTAAGTTAACTTCTTTAGTTTTTAGCTATAACAGGACGATCAGTAAGGAGTAAAAGAAGCTACTAATGTCCAAAAATACCAAAATACCAGTGTCTTAGCAGTCATCATGGTAAAAGGTACTTGCTTAAATCATCACACAGTACACAATGTACTGCTAACTATAACAATAAACTATAATACATTGCATAGCTAAAAAAAACATAGCAATCATCCTATAGCCTAAATTGTTGAATTTCAAAATTCTGTGAAATTCCCCAAATTAATCCTAATATGCACATTTATTATTTGGCCATTTATATATGTATATGTAATTGCTGTATTTGTTTGCAACAGCTACTAAAATAATACTGCAAATTATTCAGTAACTTCTCTGAAACTAGCATGTACGTTTTGTAGTTAATGAGAATGAGTGTGGACCACATACATGCCACATAATAGGTTAAACTACTTCATAAACCAGGCTTTCTTATTACATATAAATGTAAAATATAAAGACAATGTAACCAGAAGTATAAGTGTTGTTGTTGATACCTCAGGTTGTATCTCACGTGTGCCTGTATCTGTGTTTGTATACATATTTGTACACTGTTGTGTGTTTGTGATTGACAAAGGTGTGCGGAAGAGGAGTCAGCATCAGGGCCCAGAAGATATTTACCTGGATGATCTCACAGCTTTGGAGCCACACGTTGCTGCTCGTTATTTTCCCAAAAGGTACTGTCACTTCAGCAAACACTCTACTTCAACTTTGCACTCTGGTTGAGTTATTGATGTGTGCATATCTTCACTGTCATGTGAAGAAGGCTATGTTTGGCTATGTTTATGTATGTAGCCTATGTTCTTACCAGTGGCTATGTGTGTGTGTGTGTGTGTAGTGAGTCAGTTGGGCAGTGTGAGGAAGTGTGTGTGTGTTCTGGTTCTCAGTCTCCTCAGTCTGTGGGAAGTGCTGCTGCGGACAGCGGTACAGAATGTCTGTCTGATTCAGCTGCGGATCTGCCAGCTGTCTCACTGTCGCTGTGTGGAGGCCTTGGAGACAACGCCCATGTTAACAAGGGTATGCACATGCAAACTCACATCACTCATATCACTCATTCACTGACTCACATGCAAAACATTTCATAAACAGTGTGCATAGATAGCGCTGACAGGGACAACGGCAATTTAGATCTGGTGCAGTGCAGTTTGTGAAACATTAAGTATATATATATATATATATATATATATATATATATATAGTTGCTGTCCCATTAACATGTATCTCCAAAATGATGATATACTTAACTGAATTAAAGTTCATGTAAAATCAATAAAAGTCCAATATTACAATATTACAATTATTTAGAACATATCTGTTGGTCCATTCATCCTGCATTATTTACACAGTGTACAGAGCAGCTACAGGCTTTTCAATGGACAGCAGAACTATATATGTGTGTTTTGTACACATTTTAAAGAAAATATAGTTAAAACCCAAGTTGAGAAATAACTTTCCAACCGAACTTCGAACATCTTTTCCTCCAAATAACCTTCAGAAATAAATGTATTCACACAAACATACATACAAAAAATAAATTGTATTATGGCACACAGTCCACGTACATACATAGTCCATAAATAGATACCATTATGTCAAGGGGACCAACGCTGATTAAAATATTGTTTATGTAAGTGGCATAGGAACTCAACTTCTGCAATATGAATGTTCTGTAATATTCTGTAATATAAATGTTGCCTCTTATTACAGAGAAGTTTTTGGAACACATTGTCACCTATCAGCAGTTTGCTGACAACCCAGCTATCATTGACAACCCAAACCTTGTTGTGAGAATCGACAATAGGTCAGTGAAACTAATTCAAAGATTTCTGTTTATACTTATACTTTAACTGTTGCTCCCAAAGTGTACTCATAACTTTTATTTTACAGATATTATAACTGGACCCTGGCTGCCCCTCTAATTCTCAGTATGCAAGCTTTTCAGAAAAATCTTCCCAAGGTTGGCCTTCCACCGCACATGATTGAAAGTTTATAGGTGTGTAATATCACATTATACAATTGACTCATTCTGTTTATGTATGTGATGCAGGCAGCTGAGGATGCCTGGGTGAAAGAGAAAATGCCAAAGAAGACCAACCGCTGGTGGTTCTGGCGGAAGAGCAGCATCCAACAGGTATTTACAAATCTACATTCACATTTACATACAGACACACTGTATTAGTACACAGTGGGTTAGTTCTGTTTGCATGGCACAAACATATTTTTTAACATGTCACTGGTTTGTTTCCAGCAGTCAGAGACTAAAGAGGACATGCATGGTTTGATCAGTAGAGGGCCAGCCCACTACCGTGATAGTCCTGTTCCTCGGTAAGTACAGTACAGATACTTCATAGGAGAAATTGAATATAATGGAATACTATTATTTAAGTAGGTACTGCACTCAACACATATATAGGATGTCTGAAGGCATGGCCACCTGACACTAACTTTAAAACAGAATTGTCTTTGTGTTTGAAGTATGTTAAGTGCTGCCCCCTGTGGATTACAACTAACATTGCAGCACCCTATTGTAAACACACTTGAGCAAAGGAGTCACTTTATACACAGTAATATATATACACCAAAGTTTAAAGTTTTAAATTAAGTTAGCTATATTTAAATTTTATAATGTTTAGTACATATTATTCACAATCTGACATTTGTAGCATTACAAATTAATTAAGTTCAAGGAGACTTATTGTCACAGTGACATAAAAGCCTTGTAGCTCCATTCTTGCTATTTCTTACTTTTTGACATAACATGAATCTGTTATCAGTTATAATTCCATGATGAATGGACCAATAGAAATGCTCCAAAATAACTTGAAATAAAATCATTTTACATTACCTTCCATTGATTTTTTTTTTTTCTGTAAAGCTGCCATTTTGGATATACAAGGTTTTTGTGTGGCAGCAACGTTATTGCTCCAAGAATATTTGGCAGATGTATTATATTAGTAACTGAATTCCAGCCCACCGCTATACACCAGTGAGAGTTATGTTGTTTTATTTAAACATCTGTGTGATTTGTTTTTTTCTCAGGCAGGTGGCAGCAGACTCCTCCACTGATGAAGATTCTAAGGAGCTTAACACAGCAGCTCTGGCAGAGTGCATGCAAATGGAGGCACATGCTCCTACACACTCTTACAAGAAGTCATTACGACTGTCTTCGGATCAGATTGTAAGGCATACGGATCAGACTGTGTACTGTATAAAGTAACTGAGAAAGTTGTGGAGTAATGAAACTGTCCTAAAATGCATGCTTGTATGTGTGTGAAAGGCGAGTCTGGGGCTAAAGGAAGGGCCCAATGATGTTGTGTTCAGCATTACCACGCAGTACCAGGGCACATGCCGCTGTGAGGGAACCATTTATCTGTGGCACTGGAATGACAAGATCGTCATCTCTGACATTGATGGGACCATCACCAAGTATGCTATCATTCCTACTGCAACACATGTACCTATGATCTGTGATTTTAGAAAATCTTGTAGTGCGGACAACAATAGTTAGAGAAATCATGCACACAAACATTTAAAGAACTTCTGATTCTTATGATTCTCTTGTTGTTTCCTTTTGCCACAAAAAAAACTTTTGTGCCTTTTAGAAATATATTACAATACCAAGTGTGCTTTCTATAGCTGATGTTTTCCTGGGATATATAGAAACAAATAAAGTGTGGCTCTAAAAGGAGAACCTCAAAGAAGAACTTATTAAAACAGTATTAAAATAATTAATTTCATTTCATGCTGAAATGTTGACACAATGTAAAGGGAAGTAGTGTAAAAATAGTGTGACAAATAAATGCTGCAAAAGTGTTCTGAATGATATATTCCTTTAGTCTGCTATGGAACTTTATTTTTTCCACACCAGCAGAACCATCTGTAAGTTTATACTACTATTCAAAAGCTTGGATCAACTTAATATATAATATTAATGATACTACTACTACTACTACTACTAATAATATTAATACTAATAATAATTCTAATACAAAATCAAAGCATACAAAATTAGCCTACCATCGCTGTGATCTACACTTTGTATCTCTATTTTTGTTGTATTTCATATTTTGACATTATGTGAATCTGTTTTTTACATTGCATCAGCATTTCATGACCAATAGAAATGCTCCAAAATTAAATGAATAAAATCTTTTTACATTGACTTCCATTAAAAGTTAAGATGGTTCTTTTTTTTCTTCTGTAAAGCTGCCATTTAGGACATATAAGGTTTTTGCGTGACAGCAACGATATGCAGTGTAAATGTAAAAATTGAAGTTGAAATTAAATCATAAATAATATATTGTAGATAAGTAATCTATGTTATGTATTTATTGTTGTAATACAATGCATTCTAGATATTATTATTGTTTTAACTTTATTCTTTGTGTTATTTAGCTTTCTTATACAGCTGTTTTATACATTATTTTATTTTTTATTTATGTATATTTATCTTTGAAGGTGCACAGTCATTGAATACAGTCATCAAACATTAACCAAAATGTCATTGCTTGTTCATTATTGATAACTACTGAATATAAAATAAGTGATTTTAAATCAAAGTATATAAAAATGTCTGGAACATCTGGTTCACTTTTTTTTTTTTACATTTTTTTTTTTTAGGTCTGATGTTTTAGGACAGTTTCTTCCGCAGCTTGGAAAAGACTGGACGCATCGAGGCATTGCTAAACTCTACCACACTATACACGAGTAAGACATGGCATCAGAGAAGACTAGCAAGGCTGTTGTAAATCTTTAAATGCACTAAATAAGTCACATAATCGGTGCACAGTAATTATTGTTATTATTGCAGGAATGGCTATAAGTTTTTGTACTGCTCAGCGCGTGCAATTGGCATGGCTGGAATGACTCGAGGATACTTACACTGGGTCAATGATAGAGGGACCATTTTACCCCGAGGACCACTCATGCTCTCCCCCAGCAGCCTGTTTTCAGCTTTCCACAGGTATACACACACAAACACAATCCCCATCCCCAAAGTGTGGTTTAACCTTTTAAACTACAAAGACCTGTCCTAAGAATATTTACTGGATAACGATCCTAGGGTTCAGGGGGTTAAACAGAAGGTAAAGGGTGGAGGCTACGTACAGAGCAGCTGCGTGAATGATAAAAAAACCCTACTCTCTCTGTTCCCCAGGGAGGTGATTGAGAAGAAGCCAGAGAAGTTTAAGATTGAGTGCTTAACAGACATCAAGAATCTCTTCCCTCAAAACTCTGAGCCCTTCTATGCGGCCTTCGGCAACCGTAGCAATGTGAGCCTTCATACTGTGCACCTTTGATTATTTAATAACTAAAAGAGGTTGGAAAAATCAGTGCAGAATGGTTTATCCATGTACATTATTTGAGGTTAATCACCCTTAAAAAAGGTTTCCTGCTTTGCTCCTGTAGTAATGCACTGCAGCTGAGCTAACATAACTCAGTACTGTGCCGTAACAACAGTGAAGCCTCAGTGGGGCCTTAAAAACCCACAGCAGAACAAAACTGCAGATAAGTGGAACCAAAGAAAAGCTATTATAGATAAAATTGCCATTTTATGTTATTGACCAACTTGATACTATGCTGCCATTATTCTTTCTGTAATGTGACAGACTGGATTAAGTGGGGAAAATGAGGTATTTTCACATCCTTACCAGTGTTTTGTGTATCAAGTAGAGACATTTGCTTGAGCTTGCTCATGTGTGGTTAGTTTATCCCCCAGAACCTCAGATACTTCAGAGAATTACTGTAATTAAGTTCAAATGTGTGTGCATGTGTGTGTGTGCTTCCAGGATGTGTTTGCCTATAAGCATGTGCACGTTCCAACATGCCGCATATTCACAGTAAACCCTAAAGGAGAGGTCATTCAGGAGCTGACCAGAGGCAACAAAACATCGTAAGTTTAAGACTAGGGTCAAACACTCCCTGGTTGGACAGACTTCTGCTACATTAGTGATATTCAGGATCTATGATCTAGTCACTGAGGAATCACTGAGTTCACAGAGTTTGTTTTACAGCATGACTCATAACTCCAAACACTGACAGATTCGTGACGTTGTTCTCCATGTGTGCATTGCAGGTACAGTCGCCTCAGCGAGCTGGTCGATCATGTATTTCCTATGGCTGAGAAAGAGCAAAGTGCTGCTTTTGTTCACCCAGAATTCAGTTCCTTCTGCTACTGGAGGCAGCCGATAGCTGAGGTGTGTCTGGAAGAGATCCTGTTACTCTGATTGGCTGAGCCACGGTGGAAAACCTACGGTGATCGGTCAGGCTGGAACTGTGTGCTGTCTGAGTGTATTTAAAGGCCCCCCTGATGCGGCTTCTGCATTTGAAGCCGATGTCACGATTGATTTAGTGTTTGGGGAAAGACCGTTTTCAGGTCAGAATGTGCCTTGATAAAGGCTGTATTTGCATGCTGTGTGTACACTGTGTGTGATAGTGTGTGTGTGCATTGCTACTGAATGCTGATGGGCACAAATAATGAGCTAGCAGGCAACATCATGTTTAGTGTTTTTCTAAATGATTATGACTGTTTAACTAGAGCTGCATGCACTTTAGTATGTAGGTTTACAGTATAATATACTGTACGAGGACTAAGGCTATTAAATTGTTTTAGTTGTAATGTAAAAGAAACATTTTGACAGTTTTAAAAACAGCTTTACTGTTCATATTTTGCATTACAAATATTACATATGTCATCTCATTTCCAATAATGATTTATATTTTAAAAAGACATCTGAACACTGGTGATGTTTGTAAGATACAGTAAATGTCCTGTAGTATGTCTGTTCATTTCAGTAATTAAAAAAAGTCTAGTGTTACACAGGATTTCAAAAAACGTTCACACACTCTTACACACACACATACATACTGACACACACACACAAACACACACAGTACACAGTATTTAAAAATGAAATATGGTGTAGTACGAGTGTTACATTCAGAGTTGCAGTTCCTCAAAAAAGGTACACCATTTTAAAACAGCCTGGTCTGTGGGGGACAACATTCTAGAAGTCAAGCCGTGTGACTGAGGAAAGAATATTCTAGATCCATGTAAATGAGGAAAGAACATTCTAGAACCGTGTGACTGAGGAGAGAACATTTTAAAACCGTTAACTGAGGAAAGAATATTTTAGAACCGTGTAAATGAGGAAAGACTAATCTAGAACCGTGTGACTGAGGAAAGAACGTTCTAGAACCGTGTGACTGAGGAAAAAACATTCTAGAACCGTGTAAATGAGGAAAAAACATTCTAGAACTGTGTGACTGAGGAAAGAACATTCTAAAACCGTGTGACTGAGGAAAGAACATTCTAAAACCGTGTGACTGAGGAAAGAACATTCTAAAACCGTGTGACTGAGGAAAGAACATTCTACAACCGTGTGACTGAGGAAAGAACATTCTACAACCGTGTGTCTGAGGAAAGAAAATTCTAGAACTGTGTGAACAGGGAGAATAATCTAGAACCGTGTAAATGGGATAAGAAAAATATAGAACGTACAGGAGACTATTCCAGAACTGTGTGAACAGGGAGAACATTCTAGAACAGTGTAAAGGGGGAAGGACGTTCTAGAACAGTGTGAAGGGGGAAGGACGTTCTAGAACAGTGTAAAGGGGGAAGGACGTTCTAGAACAGTGTGAAGGGGGGGCATAACACAGTCATGAGAGCGGGAAACTGGAGTGTGTGCCACACACAGAACTTCAGGAAGTTAATCTGTAAACTGCATTCAACTGAGAATTTAGCCTCTTCAAAATATGTCCCCCAATTTAAATGCTGAGCTCTTCCTCCCGGTGCTCTTTAAGCTCTGTCAGTGGCACTAAAAAAGGCACTGAAAACAGGAGCTAGAACCCTGACGCGTTCCTTTGGCTGAAGGTTATCTCTTAGCTGGTTGTGGGTGAAGCAGCACTCCACTAAACGTGGAAAGAACCTCGGTGGATGCTGAAATTGCTAGCGCTCCAGATGTCATCACCACTCCCACCTTCTGACCTTGCTTAAGGTCGAGGACGAGGTTGGCTGAGGCGGAGCCTCCACAGAGACACTCGGCAGAGGCCACACCCCCTGATGTATCGAGCCTTTGGACACTGCGATTGGCCACTGAGAGAACCGCTTCCAGGCGTTCTCCCTTTTGGGCTGTTATGACAACGTTCAGCAGGTATCGTCCGTTGGTGGGAACGGTGAATATGCCTGCAGAACAAACACAGAGAGGGTTCACTCTGCCCATGTGTGTGCAGCTACATCCACATCTAACCATCTGAAGTGTGTGTGTGTGTGTACCTGTATGTGGGTCATAGTGTCCTCCATCATTCAGCAGCACTTGGTTGAAGCGAATGATGCCAACGTTCCCAGAAAATGGTAAAAGGTTCAGTCCAGCCGAAAAAGATACAGGACCACTCACGCTCTTATGACCTGAGACACACACACACACACACACACACACACACA
Organism: Salminus brasiliensis; assembly: GCF_030463535.1. Lineage (NCBI taxonomy): Eukaryota > Metazoa > Chordata > Actinopteri > Characiformes > Bryconidae > Salminus > Salminus brasiliensis. The sequence goes on from NC_132886.1 coordinate 25,661,455, forward strand.
CACACACACTTATGGCTTGTGTGTTCTAGTATGCAGGCAGAACCTCTTGCTGAGTACATAGAGGTTAAGTAGGTTTTGTTGGTGGTGAGGTCTTTAAACAGTATTAAAAAACAAGGACAGCAACCACTTATGAAGTTTTGGTATGGCAGTAATGAGCACCAGAAGGTGTGTAACGTACCTGAAAGAATATGAGGTGTGACAGAGGCAGGAGGCATGGCAGGATAGCCTGCAGCACACACAGGAAAAGGCATGTTCAGCACAATGTTACAATAAACCTTTACACATTGCTCTTCATTGTTATACGTTTATTTTAGATTACGCTGTAGGTGCCACATGTTTTTGACATACACACACACACACGCACAAACACACACATACACACACACCTGGGGCTGCAGCGTAGCCCTTAACAGGTGTCATACTGCCATTGGCCCCCTGAGGGGTTCGGGATGAAAGCTTAGTTCCGGGTGGCCCCGCTTCCCCAAACTCCACAAAAGGAGGAGTGGAACCTGTTGCCATGACAACATCTGAGTCCTTCATACCAGCATGAACACCTGGAGAAAGAGAGAGAGAGAGAGAGAGAGAAAAGGGAGGAGTGGTGCAATTAGGAGAAAGCTAGCTTAGGAACGTAATGACGGTAATGACAGGCTTAACAGGTGTGATTTTCGGTTCACACACATCCTTAAACACACCTAGCAGACACCTAGAATTACAGATGGAGAGTGCAATGGTGTGTGTGTATGTGCATGAGGATATATGGTCAGGGAAAGGGTGCAGTTTGTTCGTTTAAGTGCTTTAAAACAAGGGTTTACACACTCTGGCATGGTGGCACTGAACTGTGGCACACTGTTCTACTGTGCAGCGATGACTGCACAAATATGACCTTCATGGAAGAGGCATCAGAAGAAACCCCTTTTCTGCATCCTCACATCAGTTTAATCTAAACAACATAGAAAATAAAAAAACAGGAACATTCCAACAAGCCTGATGCATTCTAAAAACAAGCCATATGGACTGATTTAGGTAAAACTGAACCTTTAGGTCGCAATGAGAAATGGTTTACTAAGAGAAAAAAGGGTGCAGAATTTAGAACACCACCACTCCAGCTGTGAAGCACTGGGGTGGATGGGCCATGCGGCACATTTGGAACATTTCCCTGATTGAAGGAAGAATGGATTCTGGACGTGAACGCCACACCAACTGTAAACAAGCCTCTACAGCTGGATATTGATCCTAAATACACTGCAATCTGCAATGGACCACCTAAGAGGGGCAAGGTGAATATTTTGCCATGGACCTCCACAGTCCACTGACCTAAACAGCATCAAATATCTGTGGAAAGTCCTCAAAAAAGCAGCACAGCAAGCCGGCACAGGAATCTCATAGAATTAGAAGCCATTAGCATGGCCTAAAAAAGCCCCCCAAACAAGAACTAAAGGACGGTTAGCTGTGTACATTTGCTAAATGTAGCTGTTATACTCCCTGAGGAGGATATAACTGACCAGAGATGTTGTTTTAGATGAACAATGACCAGTAAGGTGCCCAAACATTTGCTTGGGGACCCTATTTTGAAATGGTAAAGCTTTTCTTACATATTTAACTTCACGCCTTTTGGAAATCAGGTAAACTCAGCTATTAGTAACAGTACATACTACATCACAGTTATAATATGGGCTCTTTATCCTGAGATTTATAGAGCAACATTTATTACCCTTTGCCTTGGAGGAGCAGATATCCTTCTGCTATAATATACAGATATTCAGATAACTACACCTTGCAGATGAAAATATTATTATAGACGTAGCAGCTCCTCAAAGTTCTTTGCAGATCTACATTTGTCCTTTTAGGGTCAGGAGGCGTGTTTGCGGTTTTGAAGCTGGGATTTGTGGTCATTTTCCCTCTCCGTAAAAACCATGTGTTTGTTTTATTTGCACCCGACCCAGCTGCTCGTGGCAGCTCGTATATTTCCATGTGGCTCATTTCCTTCCCTCTAAAGCAGCACATATACATACCCAGCAAACGGTTGTGCTGAGTGTGTGTTCGAAAAGACGTATGTGTTAGAAAGCTGAGCTTACTTAACATCACACCCACTTAAGAGGTTAATAAATGCATGAGGAGATCAAGACAACGCGGACAAAATTGTGTGTGTGTGTGTGTTTCTCATTCAGTCCCATGTTTCATGGGGTCTCTTAAGGAAGCATTAAAACTTGCCGGGGCTCCCTCATCATTTCTGTCATCCAGCAGTCGTGCTTTACTGCTCATTGGCACTCAGCACTTTACAGTACGGATTCCAAAAGCATTCCCGGAACGTCCCACATTCAACACTTTTACTCCTGCATCGGAATTGTCTGTAATTTTCTCCAGATGTCCATCAACCAAGACATTAACCTAGACATGTTTAGTCTTTTCTTTCTTTTGGGCTGGAGATAATGCTAATGTAGCTCACAAGGAATGGACGCTACCTTGATCATCACACACACATCTCAAATCACACTGTTAAGTTGTGTCATATAGACCAGCTTACAGTATTCTAGCAGATAGTTCTCTAGTGCCACATCTAATACAGTACAATGTTCTTTACAGCTCTAATACCATACCTCTACAGTATTACAGCTGTGCAATATACTATGATACCATTGGTCTTTGCAATAAGGGTCTCATAGTAAACATATAACCAATGTTACTCTGTGTTGTGAGCATCCTGACCAATCACAGTTCCAGTTTGGTAGGTGTTTTGCTGAATCAGGTTACTCTTCTAATCTAACAAAGCTACATTTTGTGTAGGTCAGTCTTTATTTGTGCCACATTATTAATTAATCTATTCTTAAACAAATTAGAATATGTAGTCATTTAATTGCAGTAGCAGCTTTCTCTTTATTATGGATTTATCTTTTTTTTTTTCCATCTTTGGAAAAAATGGAAGTATGAAGAAATGGAAGTTTACTAGAGTAGAAGCAACACTTGGACAAAGTTCACAGCTTTGTTTTTTCCCGCCATGTTTAATGCATTTTCAGAATACAATTCCAGAAATTCCAGACCGGGACCTGATTCCAATTCCAGATCATGAGAATTGACCGAGTTGCTTCCATATAATTTTCTCAATTCCAGAAATCAAGACCTAGGAAAGGAGATCTGGAAAAATAAAATGTACAGTATACACCGATCCATCATAACACTTGCCTAAAGAACTTGTGCCACCACACCACAACTGATCATTCAAGGCATGGACTCCACAAGACCTTTAGAGGTGTCCTGTGGTATCTGGCTCCTGTAAGTCCTGTAAGTTGTGTAACTGGATTGCATCAACGACCAAAGGTGCTGGTTCACCAGTTGTCTTTTCTGGAACCACTTTTGCTAGGCACTGGACACTGCATACCAGTAACACCCCACCAGACCTGCCTGAGGTTTGGGAGATTCTCTGGCCCGTCTAGCCATCTAGTCATCACAGTTTGGTTCTTGTCAAAGTGGCTCAGATTCTTACGCTCGCCCATTTTTCCTGCTTTTTAACACCAACATCACCTTCAAGAACTGACTGTGTTCACTTACTGCTCAATAGATATTCTACAATGAATAGGCCCAGTGTTCGCTGTGGAGGTATTCTCTTCAAAAGCTTTTAAACTGACAGAGTTACTGATGAAGAGCCTTTACCATTCGCTTACTACTTCTGCTGTTTGGACTGAATTTCATGTATTACGTGGCGACTGAGTCAAAGTAATGACCACATTACTGCATATTTACAGCCCCCCTCCTCCCTTTCTCTCTGAGGACTATGAGTCTGCACTTGGCAGGGAGGTGGAAAAAGAAAGAGTGTGTGTTGGGGGGTGACAGAAAGAGAGCAAAAGTTAAGTGAAGTGTTCCAAGTAGTAACTTTGCATTTAACGCTCAGCTTCTTTCTCCATGACCTCAGATACTACACTATCTGTCACCCAGCTGGATTGACTTACACACATCCACACATGTAACATATTCAGACCTTTTACATACTTCACCGGACCTATTTTTTGACCTTGTAGGGTCAAGGAAAAAAGAGACGATTTGAAGGAGCTGAGAAACATCAGGAGGGAGCTTTGTGTGGAAACCCAATCTCCTTGTTTCACCACTAAGGGGACAGAGCTTTTAATAAACTGGCAGGCTGTGCATATGCTTTAGGGCTAGTAAATCCAAAGAATGATAAAAATGTAGTTTAAAGACATGCCTCTGATAAATGATCCCCGTACAGTAAATGTAGTCAATCAGCCAAGATATGTTTGGCGTCCAAAACTAGCCTTTTAAGATTTGGCACTGGAGTTACGTTTATTTAGCTAACAAGTAATGGGCTCTTATAGCCAATAGTTCAGTGTTGTGCAAACTGCATGCAAAACTGGGCTGAGTTGTTAACTAAGCGCAAACAACTTGACTATGCGGTTTGTGACACTGGCAAAAGGTGCAAAGGTGGAATAAAGAATCTGAACGACTCTTAATACATCTGCCACTGAGGAACCTCAGGCTTTTTTTTAATGCATCAGTAGTTATGCAGTTTATCGCTGCTGACAACAAAAGAATGCTGTAAATTAATATGAATTACTTTCCATCCGTAACGTCTCAAAACAAGCAGAGAATGTCTGCAAAAAGCACATAATTATAAAAGCTTGTTAGGACTAGTTTATTAGCTTGTTAGGGTTCCCACATTAGGTCATTAGGATCCTATGATGCAAATGTCAAAGCTTTATAATTACTCAGACTCCTTAACCCTAGTGACAAAAGTAGCCTCAAGTAAACTTTATTATACTACACTGCACTAAAGTGTACTTATTCTTATTCTAAGTGTACAAAAATAGAACAAAAGCCTGACTTGTCACTTCACACTTCGATGGTGTTGGAAATATATATATATTTTTTGTACTTACTTAAGCATAATATTAAAGTATTTTAACAGAATTTATGTACTTACTTAAGCATAATATTAAAGTATTTTAACAGGTTTTACATAAAGTATATATATATATATATATATATATATATATATATATATATATATATATATATATACACATATATACATATATATATACATACTTTTAGTTTTATACGCAGGTAAAACATAAACATACTATTGCATATGTTTTTTTATTCCATTTAAATTCATTTACACTGAGTGTATTTAAAATGTACTAAAAATAGAATAAAACAAATATACAATATTTTTAAGACGGTCAATCCAGTTTCCAGTCTTGGTTTGTGTTTTCACTGGAAGTTAAAGGAACAGTAAATGTAACTGTTTGGCCACATAATGTCACACCTACCAAGGATTACAAAGTCCAGGACTAGAACATGGATTCCAGGTCCAGATTTGAAGACCTCTGACACAGACTTTGACTAACTGACATATTAAGAATTACCATCTTCACAAATGCTGATGGTATAAATCTGCCTTAGTGGCATTCAGCCTACATAAAGCCCCACTCAGCAGCAAAGAAAGTGGGAACTTGCTCTTACAGCCTTCACCGAGGCCAGATAAGTACATTACCTATACATTACAAGTAAACACACAGAGGAAATGTACCTGTATATATAAGTTTATGTATACATAAGTTTACTTGCAAGCAATTGATAAAACCTGTTAAAATACTTTAATATTATGCTTAAGTAAGTACATAAATTCGTCTGTATTTTTACAATGTTATTAGACAACATAAATACAACTAAGTGCATTCTTTCCCATTAGGAGCTCCTCTAAGCAGCTGTTTAGTACTTTTTTAAAAATTGGTAGCAAACAGACAACTTCTGTAAAGCTGTAAATATGTAATAAACTGCATATGTTGTGATGATCAGAAATGATCAGAAGACACATGATTAGACTTGACTGGTATTTTATAAATAATATACAAGTCATTCATATATTAGATGGGATGGAGGTTGTTAAAATAAGCAAAACAGGATGCTTGGAAAATGTTTAAAGGGGTTTCACAGAGGCACTCAAAACTGAAAGCACACTGTATGGCTCATATCAGCACTCAGCTGATAAACTAACGAGCTTTCACTTGAAAATGGAGTTCGCCAATCAGGACACTCCAGCTACTTTCAGATAAAATGTCTATAAATATGTAACTGTGTAAGTGTCCAAAGTGGACGGAGTCAGACAGCAGAAGACGAGTCCGTACTCGGAGTAAACGGTCACAGAGAGAACACAGAGAGAACGACTGTCATACCCAAACACATATGTGCAATAAAGCCTCAATAAAGAGAGCGGGGCGGATCACTGGCGCCTGTTTGCATTTGTTAGCAAATAAGCACACATGCACAAAATGTTCTCGAAGAAAGTTATTTTACAGCAGCAAAGGGGCCTGAATACTTCATCTGTTACACAGCTGAAGGGCTGCTGCCTGTCTCTAATTCACAGACAGAGCTAAACAGGAGATGTCAGAGTCACATGCAGAGCCACAGAAATGACCGGGATGCCCGGAACACTTGTGTTGGAAGGGCCAAATGCAATGTTTGTGAGGGGCTGAGGATCAAAAAGATTAAAAACCACACAAATAAATAAAAATACATGAGCAAAAATGGTTTTATATAGTACTGAAAAGGGGCTATATAGAACTTTTTGGTGTGAAACAGAATTATTGCTTTAAGGAACCATAAAACCAAGAGGTTTTCCATCACAGATATAAACCATTCAAACATTCTAATAGTCATCACACTTTTATGTAGAATTGATGGCTTTTCTAGTATAAATTTAATGTAGGTAGGTTTTATATAAGTATTATTTTTCATATTAAATGTGTATTTGTGGATTATTATGTAATTCATACTTCACATATACATTTTTTGTATGGTATGAAAATAATTCTTTCCTCTCATTGGGTGAGGGTGTGGGCTTAGGGGTTTAGTGAGCCCAACTAAACAGACCAACTTCAGCTCATGGTCCACATCTTGGACAGCGCTGGTTTACACGCTGGTTTACCATCATTACTGGTAAACTGTAGACTATTACTGAATAAGCTTGAAAGCAGTTTCACCACAGGTTTCAGTTGGTCGATTCTCACTTTGGCCTTCCATCTTACTTAGGCTGTGGTCACATTACAAGCCTGTCAATCAATTCAATGGCGGTTCACATTTATACATTTCAGTGACCTGTAGCTGTCCCTGAAACGTCTCCGCTTCTGTTTTGCTGGGCCGCCAGTGCTGGCTGATGGCGACAGCACTCGCACATGCACACATGCGTACAAGCTAACCGATGCAGAGATCCGATCTGACCGTTCCCATTCATGTCACATGCCCACAAATTGGATACACGTCCGATTTAGGAGCACATATGAAAGTGACCCAAATCTGCTGTGTAAAGATCAGATTTCACATGTCCACACAGCCCTGAAAAAAGATCAGATCTGTCATATTAGGGTAAAGTAATCAGAGTCACTTGTGACCGTAGCCTTAAAAATCTGTCTTTGTGAAACACTTTGTCTTGGTCTGTCCTTCAAAATGCTATCAGTCTTCAAGAATCAATCCACAAAACTTGCTGGAAATTAAAACAGTAAGTTTAACAAAATGTTTAAAGCAATCATCTCTAAGTGGGGCTTAAAAGTCTAAAAGAGCTCTAATGTTTCAAATGCTGCCAGTGTATCATTAGCCTTCATGTTTCTAAAGCCATTAGCCCCCTGTGTGGGGTTTTGATCTAGCTAATCTGTTCTGTGCTTCTAACACATACACACGGGTCAAATGAGTAGCAGATGCCGCCTTTTCTCCATCTCCCTCCCTCTCTCTCTAACACACACATTCACACACTTCACAAAAAGCCAAGGGGTATGGGGTCTGTCTTGTTAGAACGGACATGTGTGTCCAATCAGGGTATACACAGAAGAGGAACTACCTACACCATACACGAAAACTCACATATACCCCCACTCAAAGGAAATCCGTCTCTAAACAGTAACCTTTAGGGGTGAGTTCATTAAACACAATCTAGCCCTTTAATGCCAGATGGAACACAGCTGCTGGTCAGGGTGCCCAACCATAGGAGTGCATGGCACAGGGTCGAGATTCTGAGAAATGCCAGTTATCTGGCCAGTTACTGCCAGTGTTGTTACTTTTAGGCAAATTAATGACTTTAGGTTTGGCAAATACTAGCCTCAGCCTCAGACACTCCACCCACATGGACATAGAGTGTCTGATATCTATTAAACACAGCTGGTCACAACTACTGTGATGTTGTTGGTCCCCTCCTGATTAGCTATCCGCTCTGCCATGTGGGTTTGATCAGTTCGATGGGAGCCGATTTTGCAGTTTTACAACCAGTTACCTGCTATGCATGTCGCCACTGAGCCTTGTGGGGTAATACTGTCTGTGGAATTGTGAAATTCATGGCATAACATCTTAAAAAGGTTATTTGAAACTTTGAAAACTTTAGAAGCTTTCTTTGTGAAATCTCCTACCCCTACAAGCTAAAACAATAGTTGTTATGCATGTCAGTCAAACAGTCCTATGATGTTAAACAGGGTGGAGGCCAAGTATTTAATAGATGATACACAGCAGACCCTTCAAGCACACTGAAAGAACAGTGCTTTGGAGATACACTGATCAGCCATAGCATTGACACCACCTGACTAAAATTAAGTCTGACCACAGCAGATCTGACCATTTGGCATGGACTCCACAAGACCTCTGAAGGCGTCCTGTGGTATCTGGCACCAAGGTGTTAGCAGCAGTCCTGTAAGTTGTGAGGTGAGGCCTTCATGGTTCACATCAATAAGCCTATGGCCCATGACCTTGTGGCCGGTTCACTGGCCGTCCTTTCTTTAACTACTTTTGGGAGCTACTGATCACTGCATACCAGAAAACCCCCACAAGACCTGCCTCATGTTTTGAGATGTTCTGACCTAATCGTCTAGCCGTCATAATTTGCTTCTTGTCAAAGGGGGCCATTTTCCCTGCTTTTAACACATCACCTTCAAGAACTGACTGTGTTCACTTGCTGCCTAATATATCCACTCCTTGACAGAAGCTTCTGTAGATGAAGATAATCAATGTTTTTTACTTCATATATCAGTGGTGTTAATGTTATGGCTGATCTGTATATATGAAACGTGTTCATCAGTTCCACATGAATAATCTACTCTACAAGACCTCTAAAACCTCCCTATGGTATCTGTCACCAAGACTTTAGCAGCAGATCCAAGTCCTCTAAGCTGCTTGGTGGACCACATTCAAACTGAGATCTAAGTAATTTAGAGGCCTGAGCAACACCTTGAGCTCTTTAACATGTTCCTCAAACCATTCTCAAACAATGTGTGCAGTTATCCTGCTAAAAGAGAAAAGTACCTGGTCTGCAACAACACAGGGTTTCTCCATCACAAAATTGCCCAGAGCATCAAAATTCATAGTCCATCCTGTTACCAGCTCAGTTGAACTTCTTTCACTGCTCCAAAGTCTGGGTTTAATGCTAATATTTCCATTTTAGGTGCTTTCAGTGGTGAAGTAATGGCACTCTAACTGGTCAGCAGCTATGCAACCCATACACGTAGCAATTGGATCCTTATCAAAATCAATGCAGTTCTTACTTATCTGCCCATTGCTCCTGCGTCCTAGAACTTGTCTACAAGAAACAACTGTTCAGATCAAAGAAGCTTAGGTCTGTACAACTGCCCATTTCTCCTGTGTCCTAGAAATTGTTCTCAAGAACCAATTGTTCAGGTCAAAGTCGCTCAGGTCTTTACACCTGGCCATTTCTCCCGCATCCCAGAGGTCGCCTACAAGAACCAAATGTTAAGGTCAAAGGTGCTCAGGTTGGTACACCTTCCCATTTCTTCTGCGGCCTAGAAATTGTCTTCAAGAACCAATTGTTCAGGTCAAAGTCTTTACACCTAGCCATTTCTCATGCTTCCCAGAAGTCACCTACAAGAACCAACTGTTCAGGTCAAAGCCGCTCAGGTCTTCACACCTGTCCACTTCTTCTGCACCCAAGAAGTTGTCTACAAGAACCAAATGTTCAATTCAGGTCTTCACACCTGCCCATTTCTCCTGCATCCTAAAAGTCATCAAAATCGACTGTTCAGCTTAAAGTCACTCAGGTCTTTATATCACATTTACATTTAAGGTATTTAGCTGACGCTCTTGTCGAGAGCAACTTACAAGGTTACTCGTATTACAGAGGTGGGCCAGTGTAGTGTTAGGAGTCTTGCCCAAGGACTCTTATTGGTGTAGTGCAGCATAATCACCCAGACGGAAAATCAAACCCCAGTCTCCCACAAGTTGTCTACAAGAACCAACTGTTCAATTACAGTCTATACAATATATCCTTGACCTTGACATACACAATTGTTCTATTTTGGCTCATCGGTACAGTCAAAGTACTGTTTTCTTTAGTGGATAACAATATAATTGATAAGTAGTAGTAAGTAAAAGAAAGTAAATAAACATTTAGATCCATTTGTGACCATATCAGCATTTAGAACTATGTTTACCTATTTACCTGTGTACTGTGGTGTGCTGGAGGTTCCATCTTGTTTGCCCTCTGTGATGTGGGTATTTGCCTTCAAAGTGTTAATGTCCGTTGAATGAGTGAGGACGGTGCTGTTGAGCTGTCGAACGCAGTTCCAAAGACCATTGACATGTTTGTTCAGTCCATCTTTGATTCTCTTCAGACTGTCTGACATTGGCTCCAACCTGCCGCAAACATTTTCGACACTGGACACCCGTCCGTCCACCCCAGACAACATCTCCTCAAGCCTTCTGACAAAGTCTTGGCTCTTCCCACAATCTTCCTCCAGTTTGTCTAGCCTGTCATACAGGTCATTAGTATGGTTTTGATGGCTGACTGACTGATTGAGTGTTTTGACGGAGTTCTCCAATTTTTTTACCTGTTCCATGAGACTGTCCACATCACCCTTTAGGCTCTCTGTGTGTAGCTCCCGCTCTAATATATGCAGGCTATTTGCATCTCCCGTTAGTATTGCTTGTCCGCCTCCAAAAGCACGTAGAGCTTCATTGATCTTGTGGTCCAGAGCTTTGGTCTGTGCCTCCTTTTCCTTTGTCCTCTCTCTCCTCATCTTTTCTTCCAGGTTGAGACAATGCCTTTCTGCACCTTTTTCTGCCAGGTTAACCCTCGCCTCCAGTGCCTCTTCCTGAGTCTTCTGCTTCAGGATGGTTGCATTTACAGCACTGGTCAAGTCATTTTGTGCATTTTTCAGGTTTTGGAGCTCCATTTGTAGTTCTGGGACCTCCAACCCATAGGGGGAGCTTGTTGAAATAAAGCTTCGTAGGTCCTGGATCTCTTGCCGAAGGTCGGTCTCTTTGGAGTCAAGGAGCTCGGCAAGACTGAGATAGGAGTTCTCTTGCTCTTCACACTGCTCCTTGACTGACAGCACCTTGTAGTCACAAGCATTTTTCAAATCAGCCATTTTAATGTCCATTCCCTCCAGCATCTCCTTACGGAGTGCTTCAAGTTTTTGGTCGATGTAAGCCTGGCATTGGCAGTCAGTAGCTGAGGCTGAAGAAGGGAGTGGAACCGTGGTATCACCCTCTGCCTCTGTTAGCTTATTCATATGTCCTTCAAGCTGCAGGAATCTAGACTCCAGGTCCTGGATGGAGTTGGTGTTTGTGCTGATTGTGTTGGACAGATGGGTAACCTGATTCTGAAGCTCATCTGTGGCTGGAAAAAGTGGGATGTCTGAGGGAAGTAGGATGCTCTCAGTGCCACCAGTCAGGGCACCTTGTGGCTGCCGCAGATTACCAAGCAGGTTCAGAATGATCTTGCTTGCATCTTCTTGGAGGTCAAGGCGCAGGTTAGCGCTGTTAGTAGTCATGGCAGCCTGCAGGTCAAGGACTGTTTGAGAAAGACGCTGCACTTCGTCTTCTAACTCCTGAACCCGATTATTATTGTGATGACCCCTCCGTCTTCCAGACTCTTCACCCTCAGTCCAGGGGTGCTGGGTTTGTCCGTTCTGCCCAGGATGTGCCCAAGGCTGGCCACCAGAGAAGACTTCTGGTCCTACAGGAGATAACACAATCACCACATAAACACAATTGACATAGCTAACGTATGATCATCGAGTGAAAGAAGCTCTAAGCTTGCAAAGATCCTTTATTTTCCATCTAAAAGGTTTCACAAAGCTCTATATCATATTAAAAGGCCTACCGAGGACACTCTGTTGTTGCCCGTGGATGGATGATAGATCTGGTTGTGGTTCCTGGAGAATGCGAGGAGGTGATGGAACATCTTTGAGCTCCATGCAGTCGTGACCACGATAACCTGGGCAACATCTCCACTCCAGCTCGGTCACTTGCTTGTAGCCCACTTTGTACATGGGCCTCATGTGAGTACGGTACCTGAGAGCAGAAATATGAAAAATGAGACAAAATCTCAAATAAAAAAGCTTTGTACTTTGTGTCTAACCCAGTGAACCCAATGTGCTGATAATAAACTATAGGCACAAAAGTATTGGGACACCTGCACATTCACTGTTTCTTCTGAAAGCAATGGTATTACAAAAAAATGTTTATCCTGTTTATGTTATGTTGATTACACTCATCGACAACAGCATTACAGAAGGTCAGAATGTTGGAGGATGACCACCCTACTTCGTCACTCTACTCCCCAACTCAGACCAAAAGTACTGGATAAAGCACCATCATTCCAGAAAACACAGACCCTGTTTACCTCCTGTCACTTCATGTGACTAGTATCTAGATTATATCCTGATAAGATTTTAGCCACACGCATTTTCACTTGGTAGTCAAATGTGTCTCTGGTTAGTCAGACTGAAATCACATATATCTGTAGGACGGAATATGCAAATTCGCTCACTGCGCGCCAATTATTACTGAAGTTTCAGTCATACTTGGTTGTGAAATGCGTCTTGGAGAGACATTTCATGCGTCTTGGATGCATTTACACTGCTATAAGCATGGTGTCAATAGGTTCATGTTTATCTGCTCCAGAGAGTCTTATTCTATTGGCAGTACTTCTCTGAGAAGCTGATAAATGTACCATGATGGGCAAGTGATCTATACATTCCTATTGAATGCTTTCAATTACAAGCTGAACATGTGCCACGAACGCAGGACTGAGCAATGTGGCGGCTTCAGTCTATCGGGGAATCTAAAATGTAACTGATCTGCTGTGGCTGACCGCTCGATCTGCAGAGAAATTCATGCTTCCTTACTCACAGTGTTCACAAGTACAAACATTCAGGAAGAAACAAAGTGTGGCATTATTACATGGCACATAATTTATTATGGTTTAATTCAACTGTGACACACACATCTGGAGAGCAGCTTGCAAGGCTGTGGAGGGGGGCAATGACCAACGTGTTGATGTGGAAAAGAGTCAGAGCAAGAGAGAAGCAGAGCATGAGCTCATTCATACACTCGCACACACACACGGAGGGAGTGGCACTTGCAATATGAGTGTCAGAAGCCAACAGTAAAAACTCATAGGGGTAGAGTCATTTGTGAATGCCTTACATCAGTGCACCACATAAAAGTTGCATGTCCTGGAGCCCTTTAGCAATCGGCGTCTGACTAAGGAACGCACCCACAAAAAGTAAGGAAGAAATGAAAGGCCTGAGCACAGGGCTGGTGCTATATCTGCCTAGGCCTTCAGCAAAATTATCGACACACTCTTTGCCCAAAAGAGTTCTGATATATTGGCTTTACTATATAGAACTACACTGTAAATAATGTAAGGGTGAGTGAACTGATTTTTTTTTTTTTTTTTTTGGAGTTAACTCAACTAAGTTTAGTGTAAAGTTCTCCTAACTCTGCATCAGAGTTTGATCAGAACTACATGTTGGGCTGGTTTCCCAGACAGGGATTAGGTCAAGTCCTGGACTGTATTTTCCTTTCAATGGAAAATCTCCACTCAGAATGCTGTGTAATCCTGGACTAGGCTTAATCCCTGTATGGGAAACTAGCCCATTGAGTTTAGCTAACTCAAAAACATTAGTAAACGAGCTGCAGCTGAATTTGCTTACATGTTTAGTAAGATGTTTAGTCTGTGTCCCTCCCCCTCAGTTTGTTTACTACTTATTCGCATGATGTCCCCAGACTGGGTGGCTTTTGACAATGGAGTGCTGAGTCCCTGCTGAGATTTGAACTTATGATCTCATGCTTGGCAAGCAGGCAGTTAGGCCACTGTGCCACCATATCATTGTATAAGTATAAGTTCCTTGAGTATCTTCAATTTGAAACTCTTAAGGTACTTCAAGGAACCTATTAGGAACCTTCTTCTTTACAAGCTGAACATGTGCAACTGTCTAACTGCCTGCATATCAAGAGACAGAAGACCTTAAGTCAAATCCCATCAACACCACAGACCTCCATGGTCAGTAGTCTGACAATACAAAGGTCTATCCCATGTCATTTTAGGAGTCCTATCATTATCTGTAAATGGGAATAAACAGTGAACAAATTGGAGGGAGGGGACATGTACTAAAAACCCCACCATCATATAGCTGCAGGTGCTTTACTAATGTTTTTGAGGCTCAACTGGAATCGTATTGTTGACTAAGTGGGAAATGCAGAACGAAAAATGTGTGTTAAAAGAAGTTTCGATTAAACTATGTTAAATTAATGAAAACATGCTTTCAGTCATCAGTTACGTCATCATTTAAAGTTGCCGTGCCTTACATTTTTTTCCATTTACAGTATGGCACAATTTTTTAAAACATGCAAAAACCATTTATGCATTCAACATTTCTACATTACATTTCTGGTATTTAGCTGACGCTCTTCTCCAGAGCTGGTATTACAGAGGTGGGCCAATGTAGGGTTAGGAGTCTTGCCCAATGACTCTTATTGGTGTAGCGCTGCATAGTCACCCAGACCGGGAATCGAACCCCAGTCTCCCACATGGCTCGGCTCACTGGCAGACTGGTGTTATCTGTTGCGCCACACCAACCACTACTCAACAATCTGAAACAGGAACTATATGGAGAGTTCTATGGTACATTCATTTAAAACAAAACCCAGTTAGCATGCATTTAATAATAACTAGTGATGCACTGATCCAGCTTTTTCAGTTCCGATACTGACACGATACATAAACTTTGCATATCGGTCGATACCCGATACCAGTCCGATACCATTGCTGAATTAATAAACCGTACACCTCACCATGTGGGAGAGACTTCAGGCATCAGGATTGACTTCAATTTACTTTTTATAATACGTTAACACAGATATAAATGTACTAAATTGTCATTTGTCATTTATTTATTTATTTATATTTTATTTTTATTAGATATTTATTAATTATTTATTTATTTAGTGCAGTCTCACACCATCAAACTAAAGTGACAGGACTTGTTCCATGGATCGGCCTACTTATCTGATACCCAATCCAGCTAATTTTGTTAATATTGGGACCGATACCCAATCCTAATATTGGGTCAATATATTTTCAGGCATGAAGATAATAGTCAATTTCTTTTTCTCATCTTGCTACAGACCCCAATCCTGAAAAAATCCCTTGAGTTCACTTTTAGGACCACCGTTTTGCCACATTCCTCACATGCCACACCACTCATATCTGGAGTGTCCCCTTAGCATTGTAAAAGTCATAAATAAGTTGGCTTCTAGACAGACATTCACAACCCGCCAATCAAAGTGCAATCAAGGTGACTTATAGCCTGACCTCTTTCTCCCCCCTAGAGGAGCCTCCTGCTGATCTAACCCAATCTTATCTTAGGTCATTTCCCACATAATGGAATCTGTGATTTGTGGTCATATAGATCCAGGGGGTTAAGACATGTTTTATGACCCCAGTTTTGTGTCACAAAGTGAATGTGTGTGTGTGTATGCATGTGTGTGACCGCGGGTAAGAGAGACAGACAGAAGGAGAATTTGGTGACAATTAGTTACAGTCCAGTAAGGTCCAAAAGGTTTATGTCTATTAGCTCCAGAGAGTCTAATGGATATACTTCTCTACAGGATTTAGACAAGCTGTGTGTGAGCGCATTTGTACATCTGCCTTCATTAGAAGGGGTGACTACAAAAATTTGGACATACAGTGTTGGTCCTATATCACAGCATGGTTTGATAGACAGGTGCTCCAGAGAGTGATGCAAAGAGCTGAGCATAAAATCTGTAATGAACTACCGGACCTGCCTGCCGACCACCTACAGCAAGCATTTCTGGACCATGACCAGGAAGATAGTGTAGGACCTCAGCCATTGCAACATCGGTCTCTTCTCTCTGTGGGTCTCCGAGAAGAGATTTCGCTCTCTCAAGCCCAGCACAGTTAGATGAAGTGGAGTTTCTTTCTACAGGCTATTCAGGCCCTCAGCCGGGACAACTGGACGGGACAACAACAAGGTCTACATGCATCTACAGACATAGCATGTGCCAATACACAGTAATACGTAACACATCTTACATTTATAAATATTATATAATTATATTACATAACATATATAACATATTTATATTCTGTTATTTATCAGCCTTTCATTGCTTCCTGCTCAAAATCCATGGCAATCCGCACACTGCCCTTTATACAAAGTTATCTTTAGGAATACACTGTTTCAGGTTTCATATACGGTAAACTGGCACTGCCGTTGTGAATGAATATCAGGTGAAGAATTCACGGGCGAGAGTTATAGCACTGAGCCTCTATCAGTAGTGCTTTGCATTTGCAGATTTTGACATTTCCGATATCTTCACTCTTGTGGGTATTTACTTATGGAATTTCATCAAATTCTGGGGAGGGTCACTGCCAAACCTTTGGATTTTGATGTGTGTTTGGAGTCATTATTTGACTAAGAGGTCCAACCACAGCCAAGTTTCAGCCTTCTGGCAAAGGCAAACAGATTTTAGGCTTTAATCTTCTGGCATTTGGAGAAATTCATTATACCACAAATTTTCTGAACAGTCCTATGACTACTAGCAACCCTAAACCATCAATGATCCATCATCATACTTACACCTGGGGGTGCCATACACAGAGGGTATCAGGTGCATTCTTTGTATATGGTGAGATGATAGACAATAAAGTTCATCATCATCCCATAATTCTATTTGTAGACCCGATAGCATATTGTAAAGTTCAGATACTGCATTTTGTGGCACAATCTTGGGAAAGTTAAGTAGAAAACTTTAAGGTTTGCTCTGTGTTCATCATAACACACCTTACTTTCCATTACCATAACGTAGTAACAGGTCGGAAACTGTGCACTATTTTTTTATGAGAGAGTAAAATCACATCTCATCTGCTCACACTGGAGACACAATTATAATGTAAACAGAATTTGTCCCCATGTGATCTAATCCAGGCATGAAACATGTTATGCGCAGGTGTAAATAATAAATAATGGTGTGGGGAATGTATCAGGCCATAGAACTAAATGCACATTGTACTTTGTGAAAGTGTCTCCAAGTACTGTGTAATTTCCATATCGCCTTACTTTCCACAGAATGCTTCTACAAAACTGCCAACACCCAGAGTGACACATTTCTGGACCAAACCTCAGCTCTCTCCAGTACAAGACAGCCAGGTTTGTGCCCTGTTGACCTATAAAATTTGTTCTTCTCCACCCTTCCCATCATTTCTGGGGGAGAGGGGGGCGTACTTACATGAGGCTTTGTGCACAGTGGGGTAGATGCGGGGGACATGGGGCAGCCTGGGCCTCCACAATGCTCTCGGTGTCCAGCACAGCACAGGTCACGTTTCTATGCACCACGAACGCACACCAGTTTCTTCCCGGGTGAGATGTTAACATGCAAGAGAACAGAATTTCACTATTTTAATATTTATTCCTCAAACACACACCAAACATTTCAAATACAGTTGTGTACAAACAATCCTGGTTTGAAGTCCAAATTACACTTGAACGTTCACATCCTCTACATTTCCTAGATATAACATATTGGGAACAAAATTAAGCATGTAATGTGCCATGCCAACACTCATACACATCTGAAATAGATTTGTAGTCTCTAACAGTAAGGAAAACCCTGTTTTTAGTCTGGCATAAGTTGACTTAACACTTTAATATGTTATAATAAACTGGCAATATGTCAAATTGTGCAGTAGTGCACACACAAAGTTTCTAGAGGGATTTTGGAGAACACATTCTCGTTGGGCCAGAGCAATCTTCCACTTTAAAGAAAACCTAGATATAGTCAAGCCCAAACTCACTTAACACTTCAAAGTGAACGGGCAACATATTATTATTATTATTATTTTGACGTTATTACTCATATTGTGTCAGAACTAATACTAATCAGAAATATAGTTCTAGTCTCCCACCATAAGGAAAGCTTAGCTTCTCAGAAGGTCCTGAAACCCCTATTAACATATAAACACAGGGCATATGAGGCAATTGTTCACACAGGTAAAAAAAAAAAAAAAGGTTGACAATTAAGACATCCTCATTAGAGTACTACTGATAAGAAAACGTGTGTTTGGTCTGTGTTTGGTGTAAGTCCACAGTGTAAGTCCACAAGCTGCAGATCCAGGAAGGATCCTGAATACTCCATTCATGTTGGGCCGGAACAATTACACGTCCTATTTTTTCCCCCCACTGGACGGAAAACCTGGATTTAGTCCAAACTTTATTGGATCTCTAGTCCAAGCTAAATTCATCCTCCAGATTAAACAGTAACATATGACATATGGCATTTAGAATTACTATTGGTAGTTACTGAATATGCCATGTTACCAGTGAATTACCAGTCTTACCAGGTGACCAGTCTTCTGTACTTGAAAACATTTGAAACAACTGAAAAGGAATGAAACGATGGTGCAAAAGTATGTTTACATTAAGACACTGCTGGATTCAGCCATTCACTGAATCAGTAGCTCAGAATAAGAAGCCAAATGAATAGTTAGCTGTCAGTAAGGGACTCAACATTGTATGAAATAATAATCTATAGCAGAAGTAAAAGTAGCTACCAAAACAAAAAAGAATAATAACTAGAGTAATTAGAGCAAATTATTATTATTGTTATTATTACAGATAATAACATAGAGGAAATGTGAGCAACAGCAAAGCAAATAATAATAATTATTATTATATTATATTATTATAATAATAATGTCATGTTATGGACGTAGGCTAAATTGAGCAACATCCCCTCACAAATATGCATACGCAGCTTATTAGCACTTGAGAAGTATAGCTAAACCCATCAACCAAACACCTTAAACACATCTAACCAGTAAAAATACTCCATTATCCTGATCAACAGCCCTTAGTAAGTAAAACTATCATTATTTAAACACTTTGAAAACTTTTAAAAGCCTCCAAACTGCTGGTCTACACGGAACTGTGGAGACACCTATAGCTACTCCCACCCACAGTGAAAGGGTCTTAATGGTGGACCACCTGCTTTTTGTAAAAACAAGTACTTCGGTGAAAATGGTGAAGTAATTGGCTATATTTAAGTAGTTTGCTTCTGCAACTCTGAATGGAAGTTGCGCAATCTGGAAAGCAGCGCTTTAACAGAAGGTGATGGTGGAACAGCAGCAGCAGCAGCAGCACTGCCATCACCCCCCTGTTCACGCGCTTCTCTCCAGATTGCACAACTGCATGCGTTCAGAGAGAGAGAGCGAGAGAGCGAGAGAGAGAGAGAGAGAGAGCGAGAGAGAGAGAGAGAGAGAGCGAGAGAGAGCGAGAGAGAGCGAGAGAGAGAGAGAGAGAGAGCGAGAGAGAGCGAGAGAGAGAGCGAGAGAGAGCGAGAGAGAGCGAGAGAGAGAGAGAGAGAGAGAGAGAGGCTGACTCACTTGTTCCTCTGCTGGTGAGCGTTGCTGGAGTACGGAGCTCCCTGGAATAAACTGAACCTGGACGGAGTTCCAGAAATCAGCGGGACCATCATCATCATCATCAGCAGCAGCAGCAGCGTCGCCGTGGACGGCCATGTGTAACCCGCACACACACACTTCATCTTTACACACCAGAAGACGCAGGAAGGCACCGCCAGACAGCACTCAGAGTGCTCGCAGCAGCGCAGGCTTTTGAGGGTCCTGACTGTGGGAAACACAGATGGGCTTCAAGGCCCCGCCCCCAGAGCTAATTACCCCACTGGGGCTGTTTCTTCTTTCAGTTCCAATGGGCTTTAATGGTGTAATCAGATCCATGGGAGAGTTACTGATACTCTGTGTTTTAAATTAAACTAAATTGCTGTAATTGTAGTTCATTTTGAGAAAAAGCCCCCGAATGATGCCCTTACTTTAAATATAGTACTTATACCAGGCCCACAAACATACCTGCCCTATTTAGTAAGTTCAAAAGTCCTGTTCTAAAGTCTAACGACTAAAAATAACAGTACATGTGGTAAGTGCATTAGGGAAGCTCTCTTAAAGGAAGTGGTTCTTCAATGGTTCTTTGGTAAAGGCAGTTGTTCTCCTGTAAATAAATGTTCTTTGAGGGATGCCTTAGAAGTACACAACATTTGGTTTCATAAAGAATCCTGTTTGCGATGGAGATGTGAGAGCATGAAGATGGGTAAAGAACCTTTACATCAAGTGAGGGATCTTTAGACCTTGCCAAAGTGATTCTTTCTTGGTAGAAGAGTCCTTCAAATATAATACGAATGGCACATTGGCTTCGCTCACTTAAAAAAAACAAAAAAAACAAAAAACAGGGGTTAAACATCATTATGGCATATGGCAGCTCATGAAGAAATCCAGCATCTCAAATGATTAGAGCATTTCATAAGATCAACATATTGTATTGAAAAGGATGTACAATTTAAAAAAGTCAAACTTTTGACAAGTATGTTCATTTATACACTCAGTTCTTCGCTGGGGCTCCTTTAGCATGAATTACTGATCAATGGTGGTGTGGCATAAATGCAATCAGCTTGTGGCACTGCTAAGATGTTACTGAAGCTCAGGTTGCTCTGACAGTGGCCTCCATCTCATCGGTTTTGCTGGATCAGGTGCTTCTCATGTTCCTCTTGACAAATTCCCATGGAATACCCATGGATTCTCTACAGGATTCAGGTCCGGAGAGTTGGCTGGCCAATTAAGCACAAAGCATTTGGTAGTAGCTGGCACTGTGGGCAGGTGCTAGGACCTACTGGAAAAGAAGAAATTTCCAAAATCGTAGTCTTCATAAAACTTCCATCAGAGAATGGAAGCATGAAGTGCTCCAAAATCTCCTGGTAGACGACATTTATTGACGTTGGACTTAATAAAACACAGTGGATCAACACCCGCAGATGACATGGCACCCCAAACCATCCCAGGCTGTGGAAACTTCACACTGGACTTCAGACACCTTCTCTGATTCTCCATTTGTCCTTCAGACTGTAGGACCTTGATTTTCAGATGAAATGCAAAATTCACTTCCATCTGAAAAGAGGACTTCGGACCACTGAGCAACAGTCCAGTTCTTTTTCTCCTTAGTCCAGGTTAGATGCTGCTGACGTCGTCTCTGACGTTGTCCCACCTTCAAAGCACCTCCTAGTTTATTCCATAACTTAAACCGTGTTAGAGAGCCCACATTTTCAGTCACTGCACATTTTGGATGGTTCAGCTGTTTAAAATATTGTTTCAACCAAACTATACTCCAGTAAGTGGCAATAATAATAGTTCTCATAAATTCATTTGGATTTTAGATATTGAAACCAGAACATAGCAGAAAGCAGGCCATGGGTCATTTGTTTAAATGGATAGCAGCTGTCTTTGTAAATCATTGAGAGACATCAGTTTTGAAACGAGTTGAGCGCAGACCAAAGAATTTGGGTAAAAGCTATAAATGCACTTCAGACTAATTCAGTTCAGTTCAGCTCAGCATATCAAACTGGGTTCTTACTGAATAAACACAATGTATAGAGCTGGCCTGATTTTACTGTCTGTAATTGCAGCCAAAATAAATGGGACTTGTTTTTGGATAGTAAACATCATTTGGGTTGACAGTATTGTGTATTTTGTTGCTGATAAACTGACTACAGAAGGGTTTAATAGGCAGTATTATGCTTTTACACATTTTGATGTAAGGAACAAAGATTTGCTAGTAGAAGCTGACTGTTTCGAGTGTTACAGAGCAGAACATATGACTTCCAGAAAGTCTGTGCTGATGACAGTTGTGCTTTTGTACACTTGGCTTTGTTTTGCTCATAAACATGTTTTCGATATTGGATGCTTGCTCTGAAACCAGAAAGCAAATAGAGTCATATACACCAGCATAATTAGCTTCATCATAGAGATCTGAAAACTGCTAAATTAACAGAGGCACTTCTGAAGTACAAATTCTTCACAGTTACAGTCTAACCTCTGCATGTAACATACTGAAAATGTATCTATATACATTTAATCATATATATATATATATGATATATATGTGTGTTTATTTCAGCAATTGAACAATCACTGTGCTCTAAAATGCCGACAAATGTCATATTTAAGTGTGTTTCATGTAGAGGATGTGAAACTTCTGGGATATTTTATGACAATTGTTTTAGCCTATACATCATGCCAAATAGGAAAACACATACAAACACAGAAATGATAAGAAGAATCTTTTTCAATGGTGAAAAGACAGTGGTGTAAAGTAAAAAACATCTTTTTAAAAAGTTTTTTTTAACAGAAACATAGAAATCACATTCTGGACATGGTCCATAACTTTGAGCTGCCTTTTCTATTTAAAACAAACAAAGAATATTTGATCTTAGAAATCTGTCAAGTTACTTATATAAAAGATGAGCAATATTAAAAAAAACTAAAATAAAATCAAAAATAAAAAACAAACAAAAAAAGGAGAAATAAAGGAGCTACATAGTATTAACTTAAACAGGAAATCCTCACAGTCTTTGACAGAAACATAAATCCCTTATTAGCAAAGAAAGTCTTTTGTTCCAAAATTCTAATCAGAAGTGTACGGAAGTAGTATAGATAAATACTATGTAGAGATGATTTTGCAGGCTGGTCTGAGATGATTGTCTAAGAATCTGTGAAAAGAGAATAGAAGGAAAATTGGCAATGGAAGAACTTAATGGGAGTTCTTTACACATCTGTAAAATATGTGAACTGTTGGAGAATTAGAACTTTAGTGATTCTGCATTGTGGACTGTGCACATATTTGCTTCAGCTCATGAAACAAAACTCAGTTCCTTTTTTCCCCACAAAGTAAGGAATTTGCTGTGGGCAAATTTCCCATGGCTTTCGGCACCTTATGCTCTGAACACCACAGGTTTAAAGTGGCCTCGGAGCTCTTAAATTAGTAAAATGGAATTATGGGCACCACCTTACTACCTTAAACTAGCCTTGTTCATGGCGGACTGCAGAAGAACAGCTATCCGTCTGAGGCTGTCTGCACTAACTCACTGACCTTCCTATGGTTAACTGCAAATGTAGTTGAGACCTTACCAGAAAGACTGGTTAAGAAATTAACTGATCAATTAGTGTTTTATTTAAGACTTATTCTTGTTTACCTAAACAGCTCTATGCACGTCATAGAAAAGGCAGACATGTAGATTAGAAGAATACAGTTAGAAGAACACAGGTATGGCTCATCTGATTTAATAGATAACCTAGAAATTGGACTGTAAACTATGTATTGGGAAAAGGTTAACACACACACACACACAATTAGACTTAAGACAATTAGACAGCCCAGATAAACACTTTTACATTACATTTTCTCAGATGCTTTTCAAACGGGATAAGTGTATCAAGACACATTACGTGAACCCCTGAAATTGACCTGGAATTCTACATTGCTAACAAAATGTGGTCTTATTGTTTTCAGAGTCACAGCTATAAACATAATCTAGCTAAACCAATACCACACAAACAATCGTACTGTCCATGTCTTTTTTGAAGACACTGAGTAATCATCCACAGGTAAAGGTAAAGGTGAAGGTGCATGTATTTGTCACTGTACAGTGTACACTGTATAGCGAAATGTGTCCTCCGCATTTAACCCATCTGGTAGTGAACACACACTCACACACACACACGTGTTAGGAGCAGTGAGTACACACACACACCCAGAGCGGTGGGCAGTCAACTCCAGCGCCTGGGGAGCAGAGAGGGTAAAGGCCCTTGAACAAGGCCCTTTACCCTCTCTGCTCCCCGGGCGCTGGAGTTGGCTGCTCACCGCTCTGGGTGTGTGTGTGTACTCACTGCCCCTAACACATGTGTGTGTGAGTGTGTGTTCAGGCTAGAAAAAGTAAGTAAGTGAGCCCTTCAATTTAATAACCTGTCGATTCCCCTTTAGCAGCAGCCACCTCTACCAAACATTTCTTGCAGATGCATATAAAATTTGCACAATGTTAAGGATGACTTTTGGACCATTTCCTGAAAATGTACTTCAGTTCATCAATAGAACAACAAATCTCATGTATCTCTTCATGTCATGCCACAATCATCTCCATAGGGTTAAGGTTAGGACTTTTTTTTTTCCATCACCCAAATCTTCAGTTTGATGTGACTGCTGCTCTTAAATTCTTCTGTAAAATGATCACAAGGTGTCCAGACCCTGAGGCAGCAAAGCAGCCCAAAACATGATGCTCCGTCCACCATGCTTCACAGGAATTACTTTGTGGTCTCCTTCTATGAGCATTATATTTTAGAAAGAAAGAACTCCTAGAAAGAACAGAAACAGTCCCGAATTCTCTCTACTTGTAGACAACGTGTCTAACTGTGGATTCATGTACATCTCAGCCTTTGGTAATGCTTTTGTGGCCTTTTTCAGCTTCATGCACAAACACATCTCATGCAGCCTTCTGAAAGTTGCATTGAGGATGCATACTAATCAATCTTTCTTGAGAAGCATGGATCTGTCCATTAGCAGACATTGTGTGCCTTTATTTAAGGAGCAAAGCACCTGTGAAACCTTTACTTCAAATCTAATCCTCCTTAACTGAAGCACAGTTTTCCAATGAGCTCTTTGAGAGGTCATTAATACAAAAGGTTCACTTACTTTTTCTAGCCTGCACTGTGGATATTTACTCAATGTGCTCAATAAAATTTTGACTTAAATAATCATCCCACCATATTTCATAAGACTATATTTTCTGTCATGTATGCAGAAATCCCTCTAATTCCAAAGGTTTTACTTGCAACGGTATCTAGTATGTATTGGATATTGGTCAAGGTTCTTACCCAGGAGTTTTCGAGTTTTACGGCGAATCCTTTTTGCAGGCAGGGTCTCATCAGACTCATCTAGGAGGTTTCGTTTGGCTACTGAAACAGGAGCATTGCGTACAGGGGTGCTAGCTGTGAATACACAAAAAGAAACACACAGATGAGCACACATACATACACACAGACACACACACACACACACACACCATAAACTCATCTGAATGCCTTGCCGTCTCGACTCCGCAAACCCTGGGGCAAGCAAACAGTTGTGTTTGTCAGAAGTGTCTAATTACTGAAACAAGGCAGTTCCTACTACATGACTACTTCAGAGCACACAACAGCAGTAAACGTTTTCACCCCCTTCACCACGTTGAACAACTCTGTGTCCAAATAATTACTCACTCCTGCAAACACTTCCTAAAAAGAGTATGTGCAATACACCTACACAGATGCACCCTCTCACACACACATTCTCTCTCAAACATTCACATACACACCCCCCATTGACCTACCTAGTTTCTTATCGATGTCTCTGAGCGCTCGTTCTTGATCTTGAAGCTCCTGCTGTTTCCGTTTCATCTCAGGACTCCGTAGGTATTGCATGTGGCTGTCTAAATCAGCCTGGACCTTCGATGCTTTTTGTACCGCTACAGAGTACTGCTGTAGCAACTCTGAACACAAACACACACACAGACATACATATCTATCTATACACACACTTGGTTTTACACAGTGTTTAAACAATATAAGCTAGAACTCAACAAATAAGGAAAGATAGTGGCCAGTACCAATACCATGGGGCTTATATTGATTTATAAGTTTTATACTCATATTAACAATGGTATTGATCCGATACCCAGAACTGGTAACAGGCCAAGAAATACAAAATACGCTGAATTGAATATCTGAGAAAAGAAGTGACCAATGAATCCAATTTGATCCTGAAACAAATCAAGACTGAAAACAGTACAGATTTGCCCACAGCGCCACCACATGGCAACCTCACTGTTGTCTTATAACGCCATCATGTGCTTATTGATGTTACCAAATTTGTGTTTTCCTGCTCAATTGAGCTAGTTTCAAAATGCAGCCGAAATTGTATACCTGTATATTGTTGATATGGCACGAAAACTTTGTTTCTCCAAAATGGCAACTTTGCAGGAGAAGGAAAAAACCCCATTTATCCTAATGGAAGTTAATGTAAAAATATTTTCATTAAATGATATTAGGTCATTTTGGAGCATTTCTATTGGTCCATGGTGTTGAGATGTGGTTGTAGTTGATATGGTGTTGAGATGTAAAGGACACACTGCTGGACACATATTATGTCAAATAGCAAAAAAAAAAGTCATAAACAGAGAGACTAGAATTTTGCTTGACAGCAACATTTTACATACATATGTCATACATACAGCTTATGCAAATGTCTAGGTGCCCCACATTTACATGTCAATTACAAGTGTTTTAAATAAAAAAACTGACATGTTTTACAGAGACATACCTCTGTGCATTCATTAAAGCATAATTGCAGTTAGTTACAGTTAACTTAGTTATAATACTAATAACAGAATCTGTCATTTGACTGTTTGGGCGAGTTTCAGCACCTGGTTGGTGGCAACCCAGGTTGAGGGACAGTACGGTGACGTTTACATTTGTGATAAAAAAAAAAATGTATGAACTCAGATGCGATATTCTGATAAAGCAGTGTGGGTTACCTTCTAACACTGCACTGCAAGAGATAAGAGTGTAATGTCAAACTTTTGTTTTGAATATTCTGCTCCACCTTAAATGGTATGGGCACCATATGAAATAAAATGCTGCAATGTTTAGGGTGGAATGAAAAGTAGGAATAAGAAACAGGTAAATAAGAAGCCAACTTTAATACTGTTATATTACAGCTTTATTTTAAACTAATGGCTGGTTTAAAACCTGTTCCAGAGATGTGTGGTCAGAGATCAGACATCAGATATATGTGAGCTGTGTGAGTTACCTATGTGCCTGCATACGGTGTGATATTCTTCAGGCAGCGGCGCTCCAAACACCTGTCCCCTTAACTTCTCTATTGAAGGAGCTTTATTTTGCAGGCCGCCAAACTTTCCATTACTGCGAATACGCTCGCCCTGACGTGTCAGCAGCGTGGGGCACTGTACCTTATTCTGAACCACCTGTGAATCACACAAACACAAATACACTCACACTGTGTCCTAAGTGAGACGTTCTCACACTCTCACCCCCAAAAGTCTTATAAAGGCAGTTGGCTAAAGAATATTCTACAGTAGGAACGGACAGTGTGAATTGTTCTTTTTACAGCACTAAGCTATTCTAGGCGGCTGTGCGTCGTCACAGTGTCACGTAAAACCAGCCAATAAAAGTAGAACTTACACTCTATGTCTAAATGTTTGTTGACACCCCTTCTAATGAATACATTCAGCTACTTTAGGTTGCACCCATTGCTGAGACTGGTTAGTCAACACCACTATCTGCCAGTAATCTACCACACCATTTGGAGGCCTGGGATTTGATTTTCTGTCTATGGCTCCTCACACTAAGACTCCTAACACTACACTGGTCCACCTTGCAAGTTGCTCTGGATAAGAGCATCAGCTAAATGCCAAAAATGTGTAAACATGTGACACAGAAGTAAATGCACACACAGCTTGTCTAGTCCCCGTAGAGAAGTATTGCCAAAACAATATGACTTTCTGGAGCAGATAAACAAGAACCTATTGTCAGGTGTGGGCTAGAGGGATAAAAAGCCCCCCAGCATTGAGCTTTAATTTCTTCCCTCTTCCACTCCAACTTTTTTTAGATTTGACATGACATGATGATCTGATGTACAATGTTTTGTACAACAATTTTGGAATCAAAACAACCAAATTCAATGGGTAACCATATTTCTGGGTTTTCTTTGGCTGTCTTGTTCTGTTATGATAATTCTTGTCAACATGTGCACCAGTCTGTGCAGAAGACCATGCAGATCAGTCATCTGCCATCCAGTATAACACACACTTACTTACCCCCCTGCGGTAATGGTTAGCAGAGTCCAAATCATCCACCAATATAGTGTCTCCAATAAGACTTGAAAAAACTGGCAAAACAAACAAACATACATGATTACTTCAGCTCTACACACACACACACACACACACACACAGCTGCCCTCATTCTTGGAAGCTCTAGTAATCCCTGATGCCTGAACTTGGAGGCTGAGAAACATTTGTAAAGATCCCTGTGCTGCTCCAGGATATGCATTACCTCATTTCGATACTGCCTACAGAAGGAAGAAAATCAGTGGGGTAGTGAAAGGGGGAATAAAGCAATCTTCTACACACACAAAGGCAAAACTGGGGGAACCCTACAAATGCTGAACTACACAAACAAAGAGGCATCTGGAACTACTGAAACATAATTCACAGAGCAACTAGGAAAAGGAGAAACAAACTGACAGACAAAGAGCACAATTCAGTACTGAATCCAGACTCCAGGGGGAACATACATGCGCTATTTTGTTGTTACAGCTATTTCCCTACATTTGTCAATATACAAATAGCTCAATCTTAACAGTAAATTGGCCTAACCCCAGCCACCCTCCCCCATCGTGGAGTATTCTGCTGGGGGCATCATCTGGAAACACTCAGAGAGGAATAGAAGAGTCTAAAACACACCGCTCCAACCACTGCTACACAACCCAGGCAAACTCAGTGCAACAGTACAGCATTCATCCCCACCCTGACTGCCTGAAATAGGAAACAATGACGCAGTTCCCACTTCATCTATCAATCAAAAAGTCTCATGAAGAGACTGAGAATGACTGACTGTATGTGGGTGCGTGAGGTCCTCTAAGAACTCACCCTTGCTACAGCTCTCTTCATGCTTGGGAAAAATGAGTAGATCTCGAACAAACACAGGGTTTCCCACAGGCTCGAACAAACTTTCACCATTCCTGATGTGGGGCAGTGGCCTAACACAAGCACAAACACAAAACAGTCATTCACATACATGAAAGGAATGAGAAAAACAAATAAGACTGCAAGTCATTATCTTAGAAGACACATGATTAAATGTGTATTTTCTTCTAATGCCAGACATGGGCTAGAGGGGTGTTAAGCCCCCCAGCATTGAGCTGTGGAGCAGTGGAACTGTGTTCTCTGGAATGATAGTGCTCCATCTAGTACATTTGGGATGGGTTGGGGAGTTAGAGATGAGATGGTGTGTAATCATCCAACATCCTGACCTCTCTAAAGCTCGTCACTGAATGTAATCAATTTCTCACAGCAATTCTCCAAAATCTAGCATAAAGCCTTCCCTAGACAGTAAATATAGTTATTCCAACAAAAGCAGGATAAACTCTTTTTAATGGCATTGATTTCAGAAGAAACAATGAACGAGTCTAGTCCCAATACTTTTGTCTTATAGTGAATAATGTTGCCTGCATGCAAAAACCTTCCAGAATCTTCAAAATAGATCCACTACTACTACTACTACACACACACACACAGTGACCTGACTGCAGTGTTTTAAAGTAGCGGGGAGCTGATTGGTCAAGAAGGAGAGTCCGACTGAATTTTAAGATATGAAACACACTATAAATACACTATTTTAAGAAAAGTCTCTACTAAACTAAATCAATCAGTTCAGGATCTCCCATTATTGAAACTGCTACTAAAAATAAATGAATTTTAGTGAACGTATTAATCAGGAGCTCATCTCATCTAAATGTGGTTCACTCTGGATAAGAGTGTCAGCTAAACACCATGAATGTAAATGTAATTGGATAGAAACGGTTTCGGCTGATACTCAGAATTAAGACACTTGGATTGGATCGGGGGCAAAATAATCTGATTGGCACATCCCTACTTGTATCACTATAATGCAATAACTGATTTGGCTATACAACCCCCCATGATGTTAAATCAGATTAGCTGGTGGTGTCCAAATGCAAACCAAGCATTGTTCTTACAACTAGCTCACAAGATTTTAACTTCTTTCTTCACAATGAGATTTGTTACTTTTTACTGTATTCAACGTATGTTTATGTTTACCTACAAGCACAAACATCCTTATTGCCAAAATGACTGGTTTTAAATCATGTGCTTAGGTGCACTGTATATATGTACACATGAAACAAGCTGTTACCTGCTACTTGGTCTCCAGAAAACTGTCTCTAAAGGCATGACTTGTTGTCGTCCTTGCGTGTCATCATAAATTTTCTTTGCAGCAGCTGTTGTGACAGTAACCACACAGTCCATGTCACCAAGAAGATGCCAGGAGATAACCTTTGCTGCATCATCATCCTCCACCTGTGCCAGTTGTGCTATCTGTAAACACACACATAGACACAGAAGTTCAAATGAATGTGAAACCTCTCTGTAAAGAGTTAGGAGAGTTGTTTTTCACCCTCCCGAACGTTTTGCACACACCTTTCCCAGGACATCCGGACTGTCTTTAAACGGATCAGGCATGGTACATTTTCGGCGAGGTGCATTCTGTATCCTTTCCAAAGCTGCTTTCTTTTGAGCAATCAAGCTCTCAATTGCTGACACCTATATTCAAACACATATTAAGGAAATGTATTAAAGAAACAGAATGAGCTGAAGATGTCTGCAAAATTACAAATTGTAATAAATAAATATAGACATCTTTATTTAAAAAAAAAAGAAAAACACTTTACAGTGCCTTGTCCTAACTGAGATAACGGTTTCATCGATCAACTCAGATGGAAAAAGTATCTGAACTTAAGGGCAATGGCCTATTAAAAAGAGCTTGTGGGGGATTTCTGAGTCAGTCTCAGGAGCAAGAAAAATGCAGTACTATACAATTACAAGCTATAAAATTACATGCAAACCTTGCATTGTTTAATATGCTTTGACATATGCATGCTGTAAACTGTTCTGTATTCTGATCTTTCTTCCATGGGAATGGATATATGTCCTCTGTGCACACCCAGGTGTCAGTTATCCAAAAAATCAAGCAGGACTTGATTTCCCTCAAACAGAGAAGCCATAGTAACAGTTAAAAATACATCATGTAGCTTGTATTCCTTTTATCTTACATGTTGGGTTGTATAAAAGTAGGGTGACCATATGCCCTGTTTTTCCTAGACATGCCCTCTTTTTTGGGATCTAAAAAATAAATCTGCATGGGATTTCTAAATGATGTAAAATGTCCAGGATTTTGCATTGATTTCACGTAAGTGTGTTTCAACAGCTTTTGTATGGATTTAAACACATCTTTAAGCCATCTTCACGCTGCTTCATGTTTATAGTCTATATAAACCTGCTTCTACATGCAGCCATAAGTCAAACTGCTTCCCACCACAGCCTAAATACTGCTAAAATGCATCTGTAAATAAACATATCAGTTATAGAAGGGAAAAATCCATTGTTTTTATCTTGGTGGAACCAAGAAGAAAAAATATTCTGAAAGGTCCAGAAGCACTGAGCTGAGCACTGATCAATAGTTATACAGTTATAGCCTCTTGACTCATCAGGAGGATTAATGGGTATCCAGTGAAATAGTAAATGAATCTATTTTTCTATATATTATTTGCAGTTTGCTTTAAAATATGTTCACTTATTATATTATATGAACAAAATATATTCACCCTAATAAAAAGAGGCTACCTTGTATAGTTATTTGAGCGTCCAAGGCAGAAGATCGACAACAACATACCAAGTAGTAGTGTACTGTATACAGTACGGTATAGTACTGAAGACAGAACACAAAGTTTGGTGGTTTCCACAGAGCATTTGACTTATGTGTATGCGTGTAGCCTATGAATGAATGTTTTACGCTATCATTAGTAGAATGTTAATACATTTAAAAAATACTTGTTTTCCATACTTATTAACAACCCTTGGCCACCCCTGGTCCACCCCACATACAAATTCCCCTAAATGCTTTAACTGTCTTCCCACCTAAAAGCACAATTCCTTACACATTCTAAACTGTAGTAAATTGAAACTTGAAACAACAGTAGTACACTAAGAGTAGTAAAATATACTTACAGAGGGTAATTTGGAAATGTCTATGCCACTTTTGCTGAGTTCTGATTTGAACTGAGTCTCTTTGCCAGCTGCATCACGCACCTGACCTAAAAAGAAATAAAACTTAATAAATATATTATAAATATATACCAGCTTAATAAGGAAGCGAGAGACAGAGACACAGACAGAGAGAGAAAGAGAAGGAAGAGAACAGGAGGAAGGGTTTAATGTATTGCCTACTTTCTAGTTCGGAAGTGAGTTGTGTGTGGGTCTCTAAAATGCCTTTGTAGAGCCCAATGGAGTGAAAGAGCTGGTCTTTCTTTTTACTCATCTCAGCCATAACTTTCTGGTTCTCTGCATCTACAAAACAAAGAAAAGTTAATTAAATGAAACTTTAACTTTGAACAAAATGTAAAATGACACACACACAAATATCTAACATTTTACAATCTATTTAATATTTTACTTCTTTCAGAAACCAATTATTGTTCTTGTCTTTCTTCAAACTATGAACATACCCTTAAAAATAAACTTTAGTTTCATAAAGAACCATGTTCATAATACAGATGTGTGACACTGAAATATCCTTTAGAACAAGTGAGGTTCACTAGACCTTTGGTAAGGTTACTTCACACTCACATGTCTATTTGGCAAACATTGGGCCTTATTCTCCAAAATTTACCCGTTTACGCAGTTTTCATAAAAATTGACATTCACCAATGTTTTTCTTACTTGGGATTTGTTCAGTTTATAAGGACAGTGAGACCAATCATTTTAAGAGCATGGCTGTGAACATCTGCATTTTAAAAACACATCAAGAACTTTTACAAACATTCTGAGGAAGATATTGGTGAATTTAATCTTTAATATCAGCTCTTTATGAAACTGTAAGTGGTTCTTCTATTGCATCTTAAATTTCTATTGCAACTTTACTTGCAATAGAGCATCATAGAATAATGAATGAAACCAGTGTTAATTAGACTGTCTATTCAGAGGAACTAACCATTGTAGAATCTGAAAGGTAAATTAAAAGGCGCGATGGTGGTACTGGGTCCAACCACTTCAACCACTGGTTGGAACTGCAGTGTGTACTCAGCTCCATCACAACCGGGACTGTTCTCCATCAGTGCCAAGTCCTACACACACATATACAGACACATATACAACACCCCTTCAGAAAGCTGACTAAGGTTAATGTGTAATATCCAGATTAACCAATGAAAAAGATTAGGCGTGAGTAATCTGTGAAAAGACTATATTAGCATGTAGCTCTTCAACTAGGGCCATTTCTAACAAAAACTAAATCTAATCACACTCACATTGATCATAGCCTCTCCATCGGTGAGACTGAAGAGTAAGCGTTTGGCCTTGTTCTCAAACACAGGGAGGTCTTTTGCCTTGCCTCCTTCGGCACCGATCACTGTTACAACCACCTGCCCGTTTATCCCCATACCAGCTGGGTTGTTGTATTTGTCCTATGGGGTGAAATAAACACATACACATGTACACACAGATATAATTAACAAAACTAGTTTAATACTAGGTTTTTACCACTTTCTTTGCAAAAGCTTGAAGAGCTACATACAGTCATGACAAAAATTAGGATACCCCATAAAATATCTATTATATATATATATATATATATATATATATATATAATTATATATATATATATATATATATATATATATATATATATATATATATATATATATATATATATATATACACACACACACACACATACACATATATATACACACATAGACATTTGATCTTCATAATATAACTAACCTGAAGTAACTAATAAAACTGAATAAATGTCTAAGTTTATAAATCATATGTAAAATGTAATTAAAAGAAATACAATTTTCTTATGAGAAAAAAATTAAGTTTGAACACCCCCATATTTATTACTCCTCAAAAAAACATCAAGGAAAGACTTAAGATCCATCTGTCCAAAGCACACTGACTTCAACTGTGGCGAGAGCTACATGTAGGTCCCAAGATGACATTTCAGGTTTTTGGAGACTCCTTTATGCAACTTGTGGTCTGCTCTTGGACTGAACATGTTAGGACAGCCTGACCTGGCCATGTTGGCAGTTGTTGCACTAGGAAAATATTTTGCAGACAGTGTAATGGCTGATTTACAACTGTTCTGAGATCTTTTTAAATACCTTCCCAGACTGATCTGCATCTACAACCTTCTTTTTAAAGATCTCTAAAGAGATCTCTCACCATGGTGATACCACTCACTTCCACCATCAAGAGCAAACCAAACTAAATGTCTGAGGTTTAAATAAGACAGGTTCCTCCAAAATCTTCTTTAACCATGTTCTAATCATCTGCAGCTGATGTGAAGCACCTGATTCTAATTTTAGACAGTTTACGCAGTAATAAATGTGAGGGTGTCCTACCTTTGTCCTCACAAGAAAAGAACATTTCTATTAATTTTACAAATTATTTATAAAAGACATATATCTATATATTAGCATATATTAGTATACCTATTTATATATTAACAAAAGGTGTCCAATTCATTTACCATTACTATAAATACAAAAGTCAAAATCAACTTTCTTATAAAAGACACAATATTACAAATAAAAGACAAATAATCAGGGCAGTATGGGGCATAATCAGATGCACTTCATCTGCGCCTTAATTAAAATACAGTCTAAACATGCAAACATGTTGTGAAACGTATCGCAGCTGTAGATTATTCATTAGAGCAATGCTATTGTGTTTGTACAGAGAGGCATTCCTGCTGACATTCTAATATTTACTTCCAGAACTGACCTTCACTTTCAGTTCTGAATAAACCTCTGACAGAACTCTTGCTCAGTTCTCACAGAGCTGCAGTGTGTGATAAATACAAACAAATCAAACTAACAAAACTCACCATAATCCTCAGACATAAACTGTCTAGAAGGATGCGACTGCTGGCACTGCTGTTAGAGACCACAGGGGTTGCGGGAGGAGACTCTGGGAGAAGTTTCACCGGCTTATTATGAAGAATATTTAGTGCAATCTGAAATGGGGGGGGGGGGTTACTCATCAGAGATGGTGTACAGAAGAATTTAATTAAATTAAATTGTAAAAGCATAGATAGATGACGGTAAATGTGCTGTGTGTCCTTGAGGAAGACTCACCTGACTGCTCCAGAGGGACTTGCCTTTTTCTACAAGAATAAACTGCACAATGTATTTTCCCACTTGTTCTGGAATCTCCTTATCTCTAGATAATAACAAAAGACAATATATGATGAGTTATTTTTTAGAACTCTAATTTATTATTCATTCTTCTTATTCTTTACAAACTAGAAAAGTGCATTTGGTTGCATGGCTTAAAGCAGCAATATAAATACGTGCACCTTTACCTTTTTACCTTTAAAAATGCCATTTTCTCCCCCTACAGAAAGTGGAATTTGCATTTTGAGCCACCAGTAAAGAAAAAGCTTTACACGTGAAGTTTACGAGCTGAAAATATATAGAACCGTCACTGAAAGTGAAACAAGCATGTGGTCTGATGTAGTAGAGTAATCTTTCAGGATTTTAGGTTCCCTCGGATTAGGTTTGCGAGAACAGCATTATGCATTTTTCCCCACTTCTTCAAAGTTACATACCATCATTTCCGGCGTGCTGAGCCCAAAGACCCTATTACAGGTCAGTGGAGTACTAACTTGATTTAGAGGCTGTTATTTTAAAGTACAAATGTTACATAATGTTGCTTTAACTGGCTCCCAGTTCCAGGGTGTTGCTAGATTGTTCCAACCAAGTCACTAGGGTGAACTATTTTTGCTAAGCAATTGCAATGGAGCTGCTAGGTGTTTGCTATGGTGTTACTAAATGCTAGACGGTTGCTTTGGAATTCCACAATTCCAAAGCATGAATTCCACCATGGTTGCAATGGTACGATGTACATTACACAATGTAATACAATGGTTCTAACATAACTACTGGAACACTAAAGCAAAACACATTACTAAGATGGATTGCCTAATAAATACAGATAATAAATGTTGTGATAATTTACGCTATACACATTTTCATATATCACACCTGAAGTAAAAGTGGTCGTCCTTTTCCTTCTCCCTGGGTTTACTGCACTTAAACGTCAGTGCCTGAAATCACCAAAGCAATGAAATTAGCCCATTATATGACCCCTACCCCACCCCCACACTCACACACACAGAAAAACATTAAGTATGAGTGTTAATTACCTCAGGAGGAGGACGGTTCCCTGCAGCTGAACCCTGCCACAGCAGCATGGTCAGACTGCCTGGACTCACATTCCTCACAGGGCCACCTTCTTCAGAGACCACCGTCACTTTAAACACTGTGCATACACACAAAGGCATTAATCAACTGTGGTGCATGAGTTTCATATACTTCACAGAAACCATCTTTACACATACACACACACACACACACACACACACACACACACACACACACACATATCTAGGAACTACACACAATCTCAAGCACACACTTGGTCATCATACACACATACGATAACACACACCTGGAACATCCATAGGAATTCTGCAACCAGGAATCTTACATATACACACACATAAATGCGCACACACACCTGGGAAAGTATCTCCTGCAATTAAGATGGCATCATTGTCATACTCCACACTAAGCCTCACAGGGTTGTTAGGATCAGGCATCACGTTCAGCTTCACCACTGGACCAGGAATACTATTTCTACTGAAGGATCCACGGAACTCCAGAGAATGCTCTCCTCTACAGGCAGAGAAAACATGGTTTGGATGTTCACAATGATTTTGTGAGAAATCACAGAGCATGCAGAACATCTGCCTTTCGTTTTTGGAGGATCTGTTTTTAACTCACTTTGGAGCCGTCACCAACTCCAGCTTGAAGCAGGCCTTTCCTTTTGGATCCACAGGTTGGGACATCACTGACGATTTAACCTATAGCACCCAAACATACACGCATAGATACACACACACACACACACACACACACACACACACACACACACACACACGACCATAAATGTCCTTTTCCATTCACTCTGTTTTTTCTCACATCCATTAACACTGTTCTACAATGTTCTCACACCCATTAACAGTGTTCTACAATGTTCTCACACCCATTTACAGTGTTCTTACATCCAGTAACACTGTTCTACAATGTTCTCACACCCATTAACACTGTTCTCACATCCATTAACACTGTTCTACAATGTTCTCACACCCATTAACACTGTTCTCACACCCATTAACAGTGTTCTACAATGTTCTCACACCCATTTACAGTGTTCTTACATCCAGCAACACTGTTCTACAATGTTCTCACACCCATTAACACTTTTCTCACATCCATTAACACTGTTCTACAATGTTCTCACACCCATTAACACTGTTCTCACACCCATTAACACTGTTCTACAATGTTCTCACACTCATTAACACTGTTCTACAATGTTCTCACACCCATTAACACTGTTCTCACACCCATTAACACTGTTCCACAATGTTCTCACATCCATTAACACTGTTCCACAATGTTCTCACATCCATTAACAGTGTTCTACAATGTTCTCACATCCATTAACAGTGTTCTACAATGTTCTCACATCCATTAACACTGTTCTCACACCCATTAACACTGTTCTACAATGTTCTCACACCCATTAACACTGTTCTCACATCCATTAACACTGTTCTACAATGTTCTCACACCCATTAACACTGTTCTCACATCCATTAACACTGTTCTACAATGTTCTCACACCCATTAACACTGTTCTCACATCCATTAACACTGTTCTACAATGTTCTCACACCCATTAACACTGTTCTCACACCCATTAACACTGTTCTACAATGTTCTCACACCCATTAACACTGTTCTCACACCCATTAACACTGTTCCACAATGTTCTCACATCCATTAACACTGTTCTACAACAGTAACAATGTCCTAAATGTGCTCCTCCATTCTGTTTAACAATGATCTTCCCACTCAAATAACAATGTTATACAATGTGCTCTTCCATTCACAATTATACAATGTTCTTACCCACATCCACATTGTTCTAAAATCCATTAACACTGTTTAAAATGTGCTCTTTTCACCCTGTAATCCAATATTCTGAATATTCTAAATAAGCATCCGACTGTTGGTGTTTGCTGAAGAACACGGTGTGTACTGAGCTTAAAATTCTTTGAATGTGCTTAGCTGTTACCTTGAGCTGTGCTGAAAGAGTTTTGATTGCTATGACAACTCGCTGATCTGGAACAGGGTTTTCCCACTCATCACATAACTGTAACAGGAATGGAGTGTCCAAACCTCGTCCATTTAACACATGTAGCGGCTGCAAAGAAACACATTCAGAGAATAGTCACGTAAACACTTTTAGCAAACATCTAGTTATTTATACTTTATGTTTTTTATCATTATCAACTCAAAATGCATGTCATCATGTCATGAAACTTTATACAAAATACAATATGTATTTTAAACCATATTTTAAACCACCATGATTTTATGCATTTATATGTGCTTTTTGGAACAGTGTTTTCTGTACATTTAAACATTTAAATGTTGAATTTAAATGTTTATTGTTTTATGACACAGTATATCCATTTTGTATTTAAATTCAAAATATGTGATTATTTTTCTAAATTGTTGTTTTTTGTAGATGTATTTATTTATTTATTTATTTATTTATTTATCTTAAGTATTTTAAGTTGCTTAAAGATGTAGAAATACTAAGAATGTGGCTTTGGTTGGAGGTAAAAGATGCCCAGATGCTGTTTAAAAGACCATTTACAAAAGACCTGTTATTGTACCACAGAATGAAACAATGGTGGGCTCATGACAAAAAAATGATTAACTCAGAAATGCAACAGCTTACAGTAGCCACACAGTGTAGCATAGAAAACCCAGCATAGCTTTGTTTTTAGCACTATAACAAGAGCATTGTAAATATTCCTAATATTCCCCGCTGGATTCGCTGGTTCTAGCTGACTGGAAGTATCAAAAACACTGTATTCTCTTGAAGTGGCTGTTGCATTTGACTGTGTTGCTTTGCTGTTGTAGCTTTCGTTGTTAAAACTGTTTTCTCTGGGTGTACATAATAGTTCTAAATATAGAGCTTTACAGTTAATGACTTATGCGCCAAACTCTTGTTCATTCAACTAAGCCAAACTAAATACAGTTTTCTATTCTAAGGCAGCTTTAATATGCGTTTGCATGAGAGTCCCAGTGTGTGATTTTTACCATTTCTGGAGCTTCCATCAGAGTGATTTTTGCTGGTGGTCCAGCAGTGACTTTGACTCTGGCAAACTCTTCAAATTCTTGGTACTTGAAGCATAACTCCCTCGGACCAGGTAAGCCTGCTGCAAAGCGTACACCACTCACCAACACAGTGTTTGTACTGTCCTACATGCACACACATACAAACATACATACAGATCATGTAGAATAATATTAACATGCACAATGATCTAAAAGGTCCAAGACACATGTGTTTTAAGCAGCAGTCTGTGTGTACCTACCTGCCAATCGACAGTGAGGGTTGACCGATCAAGGCCATCTGCAGAAACAC
Organism: Salminus brasiliensis; assembly: GCF_030463535.1. Lineage (NCBI taxonomy): Eukaryota > Metazoa > Chordata > Actinopteri > Characiformes > Bryconidae > Salminus > Salminus brasiliensis. The sequence goes on from NC_132886.1 coordinate 25,701,034, forward strand.
TGACTGCCTTCATGCTGTCAGCACTTAGAGCATCCGTCTTATTACCATACTGATCAACCACATCCACAGCTACCACAGAAAGAGAACACTATGGTTAATGTGAAATGAAAAAAAAAAAACAGTGGTGAAAAACTGTAGTATTATTGTAAAATAAATATAAAAATATATAATTTTCCAGGTTATTTCTTTTATTTCCATACATGCCTGTATGGCCCTATATTTACAATGCTTCTCAGTGTATAAGTGCTGATCTAGGATCAGATTCCTCTCTTATTGACTATAACGTTCCTGAAACAAACAGATCCTAGATCAGCACTGCTGCTCAGAGAAGCTTTGTGAATATGGGTCAATGAGCAGATAACCTCAATATAAACATTCTTAATAGTCCAAATGACTGGAGTTCTCTTTTAAATGTTAAAGTAAGGCCGAAAGATAATACAGAATAATATGCTGAAAACAAAACACACTGATCAGCCATATCATTAGTGGCACATGCCTAACAATCAGTACGTCCCCCATGTGCCACCACAACAGATCTGACCATTCAAAGCATTGACCTTACACTGAAAGTGTCCTGTTGTATCTGGCACCAAGACATTTGCAGCAGATCTTTTAAATTCTGTAAGCTGGGGCATCCATGCATCAAATTAACGAGCCCTAGGTGCCCATGACCTGGTCGCTATTTCGTGGACCACTGCATACCAGACAAACCTCACAAGACCTGATTGATGTTTTGGAGGTGCTCTGATCTAGTCGTCTAGCCATTACAATTTGACCCTTGTCAAGGGCTTTCCCATTTGTCCTGCTCCCGACATCACCTGATGCCTAATATGTCAAACCCCTGACAGATGCCACTGTAGATTAAGATAATCAATGTTCTTCAGTTCTGTTAGTGGTGCAAAGTTATAGCTTTAGCCAGTGGTGTTATGCTATGCATTTCTAGCATTTTAATTCATTTTAAGTACATGGTTAAAATTACAATATTATTTCAGAAAGCACTTACAAATATTCCCTGATAGAGTTTCTCCCATTCTGACAATGCTTTCACTGAGAGTGACCTTCAGTTTCTCAGGTTCATCTGGACGTGGGCTACATGCACACAAAATGATTTTATTAATGACATAATGGCATGTGTGCCATGTATTCACATTATTTTTGTATTTAAATTGAGCATGTATGTGTGATCAGTCTTACATTATAATAAAGGATGTGTCAACTGGCTGCTGATCTGTAAATGCCACCTGATAGAAGTGCTCTCCCTGTGCTTTCGTTGGGACAGTCACACTCGGCAGTATTCCCTTAGCCACTTCTGTGGTCTTCATGCCTCCAGTCCAGTTCACCTAAATCACACATGCACACAAACACAACAACCATTTATACAGTAATACAATACCATAAGACAATAAGAACTATATGCTAAGCTTACTGGGGAGATGGGATAGCATCTAAATTTAATTTGAGCTAAAATAAGCATATCGTCTCTGTCATGCAAAAACCTTGCATCTTCAAAATGGCAACTTTACAGGAGAAGCAACTTCCAATGAAAGTCAATGTAGAAAACGTTATATTCCAAGACATTTTTGGAGTATTTCTCATGGTCCATTCATCATGACATTGACACTGACATGACAACTGCCAGATTCAAATTATGTCATTGCGTGGTGGCGCCGATATGATTTATTGATAATAAGACAGGTCTGTCTTAAAATAGGCAATAGTGTTTCCAAAAAAGTACACAGATACATGTGCAATATTACTGATAAAAGCAATAATATTTTATAATTACCATATTTTTAAGATTTACAATTAAATTATTTAAATTTTGTTATGGTGCATATGACATAAAATCAGTCATAAATAATATTTAGTTAAAAACATACTAAAACTGATTTTAAAAACTGCTTTATATATATATATTACACTAATGAATAAGTTTAAATCCACCTCAGTATTTTTACGTTTTGAACCTGGATTTGCCACGTCTCGAGAGAACCAAACTGAAAAAAGTTACACAAATATCTACCTTTATATTCTGTGCAAGTTTGTACGTCAAATGCACCGGCCGCCCCCCTTCGTCATACAGCCTAAAGCGCAGACTCCCGAGTGTGTCTCCTGCTGTCCAGTTGATCCTTTCCAGATTCTGAATCACCATGACATCATCTGAATCCTCCTCCTGCCTGTAAACCTCTACACGGAAGACACGTGTGCTTGGCAGGACGCGCAGACTCCGCTCCACACAAGCTATTCCTTTCTGGTTCTGTGAGCAACGACAACACTGATTAAATAAATACAAATTACAAAACAATAAAAACTGTCTGTTCTAAAAAGTAACTAAAAGTAATTAAAAGTAACTATATACAAAATTCAATGTATAAGGACATTTATCTACGCCAGAGATAAGTAATGTAGTCATGCAATGATGAAGCACTGAGATAATAACAGTATGTCTTACAGGAATGCCAAACTTTGCCGTGAGGACTTGCTCTGTGCTGACATTCTTCAGCTGAACTGGCTTTGCTAGCAACACCCCAGTGCCAGTGTTACTGCAGTCAACAGTATCCACTGGTAAATCAGGGGCTCCTAATAACTATATAAAACAGAAACACACAAAAACATGAACACATACATATAACAACTAAATGAGAAGTTCACAAATGTAAAAATCTTTTATTGAACTTCAACATTCTCCTTTGACTAGTATCTGCATTGTATCTTGATAAGGTTTTAGCCGCATGCATTTACAACACTGGCTCATCAAATACGTCTCCGGTTGGTCAGACTGAAATCCGATTGCTGTGTGGCACGCAATATAAACATTCGCTTGTTACGTGATAATTATTACTGGTGTTTAGGTTGTACTGGGAGGGACTTTGGTTGTGGAATGCGTCTTGGAGACGCTATAAAGGACTATAAAGTGTCTCAAACACGTCTCAGACCACCTCACAAAGTGGTTGAAGTGATCAGATTTATATCCGGTTTAAATGCACCTTGGGTGTGTTTAGACTATTTTTATTATAATCCTGATACTCAAGACACACAAACTGACCAGGTGTAAACAGGGTCTTCGTGACCTACAATACATTACATAATATACACAATGTCCAAACAGATGCTTGCACTTTAATACACTCAGATCTGTCTGCTAGTCATTTTTAAAGCACACTAAGAACACTCTGTGTGCCTTGTCTATCCCCAGCTTAAAAAACGTTATAAAAGTGTCCAAATACAGGATCATCTGTGATTAAAAAAATAGTAATTCTGAGTCAGATAAAACACAGAGAAATTGTGTATGTTATAAAACACTTCCTACAGGTTTAGGTATGCCGCCTATATTCTAAACTGAGTTCAGTATATGGGAAGGCTATGTTACAACGGTTTGATCAGATCTTCTATGCAGGTTCCCAATATTTTATCTGATCATTCACTGAATCACAAAATTAGTTTTCTCAAATATATTATTTGGTTCTTTAGACCTTCTAGAATTCAATCCCTAAACTGGACAGAAGGCACTTAAAAACAAATCCAAAACAAACAAACCAAGCATTTGATTTAAATTGAATAAAATACATTTTTTCTGTCCTGAAAAAGTATATATATATATATATATATATATATATATATATAAAAATAAAATATATATATATATATATATATATATATATATATATATATATATATAAATATATAATAGAATTACAGCTCTTCCTGAATCTCTAGCACATTTTTTTGATGTTTTGTGAGACTATGTTTAGTTGACTTAAAGCGCCAACAAATGTGTTAGGTGTATGTAAATGCAGATAACACAGAGTTGAATAATTGTGTGTTCACAATGACTCATGTGGGTGATGTGTTACCTGGCAGCGAACGATGAGTTTGGAATGTGTTGTGATGTTCTGAAACTCATCATGAACCTCTACTTTGAATCCTGCTGGTGCTCCATTCTCTATAGAGATGTCATGTTCAGGAAAAACGACCAGTTGATGTGGAGGACCTGGAGGCACAAAGGGAAAAAAATATTTCACTAAACAAAAAATATCACTTTTAGCTCAACAGCTTTTCAGAATTAGAAATGAGCAAACTTATATTTCCGGTTATGACCCAGCAGTCAAAGCTTTAGGAAAGTAAACAAAACTACACTATATATCCAAAAGTTTGTGGACACCCCTTCTAATGAAGGCATTCAGTTACTGTAAGTTGCACACATTGCTGACACAAAGGAGCAGTTGGGGGATCATGTGGGGTGATGATCATCCAACAACCTGAGCTCACTAAGACTCGTGTTGGTGAATGTTATTAAATCCTCACAGCAATGCTTCAAAATCTAGTAATAAACCTACCCTGGACAGTAACAATGAATGATCAGGTGTCCCAATATTTTTGTCCATATAGTGTAAATCAGGAGTTTTAGCATGTGTGGCATTTACTAAGTTTCTAATGTCCAGAATCAGTTCTGCATGTGGTAAAAATTCCAGTCTTTAAATTACAACATCTGCAATTCTCATGAAATGTGTGTCTGTCATTCTGGAAAATAACAATAGGGCCTGTGTCTGCAGAAACACTGAGAGATGCTCTCAACAAAGAGCTGAGGCTGCTATAATTAACTGAATATGATTTCTGAAAACTGTCTGCATTCATACCTGGGCGCACACTAAATTGGATGGACTGGCAGTCTTGTCTGAGGCCAGGGACGATGACTTTCACAGTGTGTACCTGTCAACAGTATGTGCAGATTCAGTATTAGAAGCTTAATGATCTTCCCAAGAGCAAACAAAATACTAGATGTACATAGTACACTGTGTCCAGGAATAATAACACAGCTTCATGATGTTTAATATTTAACATTCAGTGAAATCATGTGATAAAAAAAATCAAACAAAATACATTGCACACACACACACACACACACACACACACACACACACTGACCTTTTCAGGTTGGTTCTTTACTTTACCCTTGGCTCTCAGGTCTTGTATGGCAAACGTAGTTCCATTTAAAGCTGTCTGCTCATAACTCAGCTGCAGTGAACTGGTGTGTGTGTGTGTGTGTGTGTGTGTGTGTGTGTGTGTGTGTGTGTGTGTGTGTGTGTGTGTGTGTGTGAGAGAGAGAGAGAACAAGCAGGAAAAAGAAGAATGATTTAGTTAATATAGCAATTGGGACAAAGACAACTCTTGAGAACACCTGGACAGTAAATCATCTGGATACACAGGGCTAAACTATATATCCAAATGTTTGTGGACACCCCTTCAAATGAATGAACTCAGCTCATTTCCCATTGCTGACAAAGATGTGCAAATGTACATACACACACACACACACACACACACACACACACACACACACACACACACACCTGTAGATAAGTATTGTCAGTAGGATAGGACTCTCTGGATCAGATAAACATAAACCTATTGGCACCATGCCTGATGACAGGAGTGGGCTAGAGGGGAATAAAGTCCCCCACATGCAGCAGTGGAACTGTGTTCTCTGAAATGATGGTGCTCCATCCAGCACTTTTGGGATGATGTGGGATGATGATGGTTTAACATTTACTTTTGGTTTAATTTACTTAATCAGACAGCTTTTAAATGTGGATTATAGGTGTAGCATAGGTTCTCCGTAGATTTGCTGCCACCTTGTGGTCTATATAACACTTTCTTGTACTGATCTCTTTGTTGCTATATGCATATAGGGTCTATTTTCTCTGCAACTCACCTGCACTCTAGCTTGGGTTTGATGTCAGATGGAGGCTGAGTCAGATGATCAAACTCATCCCTAAATTCCAGAGGCAGGGAGAAGGGCACCCCCACCTGCACAGATGTGGGAACTGTTCGCAATACAAAGGATGCTGCGCTGCTTTCTGAGAGAAAGGAGTAAATGAAATACATAAACAATGGGGAAAAACAATGTTCCTTCCAATGTTAAGTTCAGAATCATTAAGTACAACACAGATCAGCCAAATCAGGTAAGGTTATCTGTCAAGGGTTGGGAGATATTGCGCAGCATGTGAACAGTCAGTTCTTAAAGGTGATATGTTAAAAGCAGGAGAAATGTGTAGGCAGGTCTTGAGGCGTATGGAGCATGGTATTCAGTGGTCAGTACCGACCAAAAGTGGTCCAAAAAAGAACAACTGGTAAACTCGGGACAGGGTCACGGAGCATCCAAGACTTATTTATGCAATCCAAGAAGGTCCTACCTCACAACTTACAGGGTTTAAAGGATCTGCTGCTAACGCCTTGGTGCCAGACAGCACAAAACATCTTCAGAGGTCTTGTGGTGTCCATGCCATCTGTTAAGGCGGCACAAGGGGGGGCCTACTCAATAAAAGGCAGGTGATGCTAATGTTATGACTGACAGGTATAGATAAAATGTTCTTAAAATGAGTCACATGAAATTAATGTGCACATTCCATAGACAATACAGGAGCTATATGTTCTCTTTTTCCTAAGAATTTGGAGACCCTCAATGCCGAATGTCTTACTAAGATTTTATTAAATACATGTCCATACAAATAAAGCTATAACATGAAACAAAACAGGCTTAATATGTATTGACAATATGATAAATCTGTGTTACCTTTAATAGTGAAGTTGAGTACATACTGAGGCAGACGTTTACCAGCCCATTCACTAGCTGACTCACTATCACCTAGAATAGTTTGCAGGCAAAGTGTGTATTTCCCCAACTTATTCAGGTTTTCTGAAAATGCACAGACACAATGAAAATAATGATGAGAAATTACATACTGAACATTGTAGCTAAAAAAAGTCCACATAAAGGTACAAGTGGTTGCTTCTGTTAAAAGCAATTTAGCCTATCAGCCTATGTTTTTATATAAGGCAGTACTAAAATACATATAAAGCATCACCATACAGGACATCCTTAGGCTGAGTAACAGTATAAACCACTTAAAGAAATGTAACTGAGGATGAGCAGAAATGAAAATTTGTTGGACAGCTCCTGAACAACCCTTGATTCACTTTTTCCCTTATCTGTAGAAGCACACAGATTCAGTACATTTAAATAAGTTCACAGCAGGTAGGATTGTATGATTATGTCTTTACCCATTACTTTGAACCAGTACTCCCACTTGGTGGAGTGCATGCAAATGTGAGAGTTGGTTTCGACATCCCCTTTAGGAGCTAAAAGTAAAAGAACAGAACATAAAATGAACACTCAAATGCACACATACACACACACTTACATTTAGATATGGTTTATAATTAGGTAAAGACACTCTAAATGAAATGCCGTACAGTGCCAGATGACTTTGAGCTCAATCAGGAGTTTCTTGGCATTAATGTTGGCAACCGGCAACCGTGACATTGTCTCTCCTTTCTTATTCAGAACCTCCACTTGGATTGGACCTGAAACAGGACAGATTGGTACACAAATGCACAGGTATTATTGTAAGCTGTGAGAAAACTGAAGGTAAGCTTGTGCATGTGACTGCGGGTTAACGTGATGGAAATGTGTCTTCTTGGGCATGAAGTTGTGTGTACCCAAAGGTGTGCCAGCTGGTCGAACAGCTTTGTCAGGCCATGGGTTCCCCTCTGGCCATGTAATCTTTAATTGTTCAGGAAGCCTGTGAGAGAAAACAAATAAATTATGAAAAAAAAAAAAAAAAAAAAAAAAAAAAAAAAAAAAAAAAAAAACAATGAATGAAAGAAAGAGCAAATTTTATAGTTGTTTGCTGTAGCCTTTTTTGTATTCATGACAACTCTTTTTTTTTGTTTTGTTTTTTTGGATGGGGGAAATACCTTCCCCTCTCATCCCCCCTCAAATCTAAGGGAACCCTTTGAAACTACCAGGATTTCTGCATTAAATACTAATAAAATGTTGTCTATTTTTTTATAATTTATTTTTAATTTAACCCCATTTTCTAGAAGGCCAATTACTCAATCTCTGTTCATGTAAACTTTCCCGATCACTAGCAATGCTCCCCACACAGGGAGGAGAAGCCAGCTACCGCCTCTTTTCAAAGTGCCATTAATGCAGCATCTTTTGGCAGCCTGACCAACATCACAATGGGGTGGAAGTGCAATTAACCCACCAGTGATCCAGCAGTCCTCTAATCGTAATGGCAGCGCCTTAGTCCACTGCACCACTCAGAGCCCCTATGGTCGGACTGTTTAAAATTTACTAAAGAGGAATTTACTAAGCATGGTAAGACACTGGTATTCAATAAGCAGTACCAGTGCAGTGCTAATATAAATTCAACCGTTCTCCAGATTTTTTACACTCCTTTTTACACTGCTTTTTGAGTATGGACATTTAATTACAAGAAAACAAGGTTTTGGTAGACACCATCAACATCATACAAACATTTAATCTAATCAGAAACAAAAGTTTAAAACTTAAATTGCTCAAATTTAATCACTTACTTGGCCAGTTCATCCTCAATGCTTTTCCTGATGGCAGCAGCTGTAGCCAGTCTGTCGATCTTGGATATAGGAATGATTTTAACCTCATTATACAGTTCCTTTGGTTCCTGTGGACACAGAACCAGACCAATTTACTTTAGGAGATTATGATGTATTGTGAGCAAACACATGCAAACACATTTATTTCATATGTAGACATGGACCAATCAGTGTTTTTTGGGGCTGACATCGAATGCAGATCGGTAATATCAATCAAGGGCAGAGCTGGATGTTGCATTCACATTGGCAGGGAAAAAGTCTTTACTATCAAAAGACTTCACTCTGCTTTTCCCATGAGGCAGAGCTACTTTTATACATTCTACCAATACATAAGTTGGAGTCAGATGCAGCGAATTTTAACACAGGTTTCAATGGGTTTCTGCGACCACATGCAAAGTCTGTTGTGGCGTCTAGCAGTTTATTAAGGACCTGCAGCATTCCATGATGGATCATATGATCTCACCAGTTCTCAGGATTGCATAAATTACCAACCTTTCACCAATTGCATATTGGGCATCAAAATTTGCCAATATTGTGACATAGCCCATTGATTTTTCCATCTGTCCCATCATCGTGTTTTCTAATTCTTTTGAAATTGTCCCTGAAAACCACAGCAAATGTGGTTAGCAATGTCAAAGGCTTGACTCAGTGTGCCAAGTTCTGAAAAGTCAAAAGTTCAGAAAGTGACTGACTTGCAACTAGCCTGATGACAATGTTTCTGCAGATGCCAAACCAATATACTGAAACAGTGCAGAAGTAAAACAGTGAAGGTTCTGCTTGAGAACAAAACCAGACTTTACGGTTTACCCACATGTTTTACCATATTTCTCACTGCTGTAGTTAGCATGAGCAGAGGCACATTAGTGACTCATAAACATAGAAATAGCTTGGGTTTAAAAGTTGTTTCATTATTACTGTGATCCTGTAAGAGGTTTAATTGTATGTAACAGCAAGGTTTAGTCAGACAGACTCACTGAGAACTTTATAAGGAACACCTTGACAGCAACTCATTTGTAAGTGAGGCTGGTGGAGCTGGTGTAATGGTGTGTGGAAAGGTTTATTAGCACACTCCACACTGGTCAATGATCAATTTAATGCTAAAATAAGTAAATGCAGGGGGTGTGGTCTTAATAGACCATCAGTGTGTAATGTGCCATGTGCCTGGGATTGAGGAGCATCTTTGCTATTCAACTGTTTTGGTATCATGTCTTTATTATTATTATTTTATTTTAGCCAAGATTATGCTTCAGGATATTTTTTTACCAACTATATGTATGTATTTCACCTTTAGCAATGAATATTCCCTTTTTATTCCCATACATTCCCGTTATTCCCCATAAATAGCAGTTGGTAAAATTCCCAGAATATTGCAACCCGAACCATGTCATAAAGCAGAAGCTATCTTAAACTGGTTTCATGAACATGACAATAAGTTCAGTGTCCTTCAGCGGTTTTCCCAGTCACTGGAGCTGTATCCAATGGAACATGATTGGGATGTGGTAAAATTGGAGATTCGTAGCATGAAAGTTTTCCTGAAAATCTTAAGGAATTGCATAAAAAAAACAAGGACCAGAAGCTCAAGGGAATATTTTGTAGAATCCAATACATGAAGAAGTGAAGGCATTTTAAGAGCAGAGGGAGGCCCTACCTGGTATTAATGTCATGTTCTCAAAGTGCTTGGTAGGTTTATGGTTGTATTTAATGCAGTATATAAATTTACATGCAATTATTTCATAGTAATTTTCCAAGTACATGTCTGTTGAGACAACCTGCTCCTAACAGGCAAATGAATTGATAATGCACTGAATATAAAGAGTCACCTACAAACAGACATAGATCAGCTCTTTCTTACCAATGCAATTTGAACATGTCCCCCTGTGGCATAGACATCTCCTTCATGGTCTCCATAGAGCAAAAACTGAACTATGGAGCCAAACAGAATAGGTTGAGTTTTCACTGACTTCACCTAAAAAAGGGAAAATAGACTCCATAAGCATTGCAGTCAGTTTATAAGTACCTACATGAAATGCTCAATATATATACACACTACTGTATTAATATACTACATGAAATGCTCGATCCAAAGTAGTGTATGCCATCTTAAAATAACCCCCAATCTGCTTCCTGCTGTTAACTGGGCTTGTGGGAAATTACATATACCAGATGTAAGTGACACTGCTGTACACTGAAGTGAAATGATTTCACACAGTCCATCATCGGCATGTGGAAATGTACACTTTTTGTAGCATCAGCATTCGATCAGTACATATGAACCAACAATAATGCACATGCTATCAAGTCTTGTGCTTGTGTTTGCATCAATTCCTCACTTGTTGTCCAGTCTTGTAGACTTTGCCATCCCAATGGATGGCTTTGAACCGAGCCCACGGTGATTGCTGCCTTTTAGATGAGACATCTGTGCGCGTCGTTGTACCATGGAAACCAATGAACTTCACCTGTGAACAGAAATGTAAATATAAAGTCGACCTGCATCATGGCTTACAAGCTGGAAGTCACACATCTACAGAATGTCAAACTGTCTTTTCTTTGGCTTTGCTAAACAGTGAGAGTTTGATATATAGAAGTGATATACATATCATGAACCTCAAGTACCGCTGTCTTCATTCAAAAGAAAATCCAGCATAACCAAAACAGTCTTGACTTATTTAATGCAACAGTATTAATATATTTTTGCACCCAAAGACCACTAGCGAAAGCCCTAGTCAAAGCTGGCGAAACAGTATAACACAACAAAGACTTTGGGGAAATATGGGATCTGCTCCAAGCTAATAGTTTTGGATTACCTTTGGATTACTGGATTATCTCAGCTGACTGCCAAACTGGAGCTAAACACAAATTAGAAGGGAAAGTACCTCCTTTTTTTCTACCAGTAAGACTTGAGAAAGCCAAACTTCAGAAAGCAAGGCTAAAAGCTAACAATTTCTTTAGCATGCTAACAGCACATGCGCCGAGAGAACACAGCTAGAGGACAGCAATACTATAAAACAATTAGTACAATTAGTGTTTACCATGTTAAAAACATACTATAATACGCAGGTTCTGTGAGCTTTGCTGGGGTGTAAACCTGCACGCAGGTCCTGCATTTTTTTCACAAGCCCTTTGTACATGGAAAACAACAGGGATGTAAATAGGCTTGTTACATGGCATCTAAGCAATACTCAATAATAGCCTTCTTTGACACCTTTATTGGTAAGAACAAGACCGATCTGCATCACCCACACACCTGTTTATCAAATCGTTCATGACAGTCTTTCAACCATGTAGTGAACTCTCGACTGATCTTCACTCTCTGCTCCTGCAAAATAGAAAGCCAAGAAAGACCCAGTTTGACAAATGAAATAACTGTTTATAGGATTAAAGAATAGATAACAACATGGACTGATGAATATAAAGTTCCCTAAATAATATTCCACAACAAATATTCTTTTTTTGACCGGAGAAGAAGTACACTCCTGTGCAATATTCTGAACTTTATTTATTCAGACAATTCACTGGGTGTTTTAATGACTGTACTTTCTTCCCTTATGATGTCTCAACTGTTGTTTACGGCTCCACTTTACCAAGGCCTTAAAGCCATGTGCCGGAGTGTGTGGTTAGTAGGTGGGGCTACATGCAGTGCGCATGAAAAGTAATAATTTAGCCTTGAAGTTTTAGGCACCTCTACTTTAACTCTACCTCTACTAATAAAAAAAAAACATTTGGGAAATTACCCATCACATGCGTTTTGGTAAAGGAACCAAATTAGAATAATCAGTCCAAATTTGGAGTAACAATATGTGCCAAAAGAATACAAGCATAACTTACTAAAGCACCAATGTTTGGAATAATGCACCAGTTATCAAATGTTATCCAGTAAAGACCATGCTTATCAGGTTAAATTAAATTCAAACAATTAGTAAAATACACGTCGATCAGCCATAACATTAAAACAACTGACAGGTGTAGTGAACATTAATTATCTGGTTATAATGACACCTGCCACGGGGTGGAATCTACATATTAAGCAGGTGAAGAGTCAGTTCCTGAAGTTGATGCGTTGGAAGCAAGAAAAATGAACAAACCTAAGAATGTGAGACGCTTCGACAAGAGCCAAATTGTGATGGCTAGACGACTGGGTCAGAACATCTCCAAAACATCAAGAAGGATAAATCGCTGAACTAGCGACAGGGCTTGCTGATGCTCCTGGACCCCCTCCTCACAACTCATAGGACTTAAAGGGTCTGCTGCTAATATCTTGGTGCCAGATACCACAGGACACCTTCAGATGTTTTGTGGAACGCATGCCTCAAAGTGTCAAAGGTGTTTTGGTGGAATAAAGAGGACTTTTTTATGGTTTTAATGGTATAGCTGATCGGTATATGTCAGATATACCTCTAAAAGTAGTGATATGTAGTTTATTTCCCTTTTGGTGCATCTCCGTAATCCATCAATATGCAATGCACTGAAATGTCTGGGACTTTTAAATAACTGTTAAAATATTGCCAGTAGTTCTTAGACACAAACATACAGTTATTTGCCACTGCTCATACACCAACAACACAGCTCTAAATACTAATGCATGACAACAACTTTTGAAAGGTTGTCAAGAGGGGTGTGTATGCATTACCTGGCCGTTGAGCACTCTGGTAAAGATGGTTTCTTTGTCTCGTAGCTGCAGTTCCAGATCCATAAATGTGAGTTTATTGGTGCTGACTTGAAAACAGTCATTAGTGAAGAGAACACCCGAGATTCTGTTGTAGCATTCTAAAGGCACTGCACAGACTTTCTTGGGTTTTGCACACCACTCAAACCTGAAACACACACACACACACACAAACACACACACACACACACACACACACACACACACACACACACACACACACACACACACACACATACATACATACACATACACACACATACACATACACACACATACACACACATACACACACATACACACACATACACACATACACACACATACACACACATACACACACATACACACACACACACACAAATATCTAAGCTTAAAACTCACCAAAGATCACCAAAGTTTTGGAAGTGGTAGAAGGATGAGGTTAAAAATATTTTAGGAATAATTACTCATTCACAGAAGAATAAGGAATTAATCGTCCATTCCAGAAGCATTCAAAGATGGGTCTTTTCCCTCTTCCCTCAGTTTGAAAAACAATGCAGTCTTCATCGTCATTCTCTGCAACTGTAAAACATACACAAGGACACACAATTAGAATTAGAGACATCCTTCATTTCCATGTCAAATCTGAGACCAGAGCATTTCATTCAGGACCTTTATTATTTAGAAACCACTAGGACGTTGAAGCCATTATCTCCAAATTTAAAAACTTTTTTTCTGCTGTTAATTTGTTGAGGCATGTTGTCAAAATTTCACAATTTAATCAAAATTCATGCAACGATGACTTATAAAGTCACAAAAGATCCCAGACACACATTTAAGGAACCGCAGGCATCGCTCATCTCAGATCCATTATAATTCTACCGTAAGAAAAAGACTGACAAAGTTGCGAGGCTGAAACCTTAAAAACCTTAAAAAACCATAAAGGCTTGGCCCGTATTTTCCAAAAAACAATAAAAAAAAAACCTTGATGAGCCTCAAACTTTCTGTGTATTGAGTTTAAAGCAGAGGTTTTTGGAAACACCCTCAGATTCCCAGCACCACCTATGACTGTTGGCATGACGTTCTTACCGCTGAATGCTATTATTGATGTTATATCTGGTGTAAAGAGAATACCGCTTACGATAATAAGAACATCATAACAACTGTCAAACATGGTGGTGCTATGATAGTGTGGGGATGCTCTAAGCTGCAAGGTCTGGGTGTTTTGCCCTAATTGACAAAAACATAAATTCTCTTTTCTATCAGAACATCCTGAGGGAGAAAGTCTATAAGGTATAAATAAGGTATAAATACTGTATACATTTAAATACCTGGTGTTGAGGCATATGGGTCCTCTGGGTACGTTTCTCTGTCATACAGGAAAGGATGATATCTGAGCAGTCCCTCTACCCTGGCATCACTCCCTTTACTGGCTTTAAACTCAAACTCTGCCACGCTGGAGTTTATGTAAAGAGTCTGCATGTCATTGTCGATCTCCCTCAGATTAATGAGCCTTGGCAAGCGAGGGGAGCGGTCAAGCAAACAGATCTAAAAGAGAAAGAGAAGCAAGAGAAGCAGAGTTAAGCTTCAAATGGTTGGGTTATGATATGACAGATGGTAGATTTCAGATATCCTAAATATATCAAATATCATAAAATGTCTTCACCATTTTAATTGTAATATTTTACTTTAAAAATCCATTCTTTTTTTTTATAAAATTTACACAGATAAAAAAAAGGTATAATAGAATTATGTTTCTTTTTGTTATTATTGTTTGATAGCCCTAAATTGAAGTCAACCACTCATGCATCCATGTGCATCTGTGAAGTTTGGGACAAGCACCGGAAATGCCAGGGATCTCTGAATGCTTTGCCGTCAATTTTGACTATGGGTGGACATTAATAGCTACATTTGATTCCAATTTTTCTATTTAGATTTCTTCTGCTGTTCATTTGAGTATTTCCGCATCTTTATTTAAAATACGTAGCTATGATCTGTAGATTTGTGGTACATTTGGGAACTCAAAACATGTGCTGAGAATCAGTCCTCAATATGCATGAGCTCATTCAAGAAGCAGTATTTGATATTTAGGACCAGAATACACTTAACGACATATAGTAACAAACATTTGGACACACCTGGTTGAATGAGTACCGCTCATCATCTTAAAAACATTTGAGCCAAACAGAGAACGCTGGGGACACTGGGGAAAACATGGGTATCCACCGCAGCCACTACATCCTAACTGCGCTAGATACCAGTGTGTCCCCAGTGTCCTCTTTTTTTAAAAACAAAAACATGCTCACCCCAGCATTTGGCTCATATTTAGCCAGATGTGTCAAACACTTTGACTGGTACGGTGTATAAAACGCATACATATGTATTTTGCACTTCTTATGTGATGTACAATGATTTATAATGAAAAGGATCAAACTGATTCATAGGCTTTGAATGAACCATTTTCTTCTACGTATTTGCAGACCCCATTCTAAGGTGGATTCAATGTTTACATCATAACTGAGGTGGGTTGCTGTAGAGGAAGATTTGCACTCTCCTTTTCTACAGCTTCAGCAATCTGGGTTGCATTTCCTTAATTCCTAGTACCCTAGGTTTATTATTTAGTTTTTAATCCTAAGGTAGAAACTATTGCGAATTATTTGGTATTCGTTTGGTATAGAATATATATTGTGGAGTCCCACAGGGTTCAGTTTTAGGGCCTGTTAAACGGATGTTAATTATTACAATAACATAGTTATGAGATAGAAGAACTGAAGTGTAGGCTTACATAGAGAGTCTAACTGGTTAAGACAGCTATGTGGACAGTCGCAACTGACTTGGTGTTATAGACAGATAAAGAAATCATCACAGCGCATCACTGGTACTAGCTATACCAGCAATATCTATGCTATTAGCTCTCTCTATACAGTGATCAGTCTAAATTCATCAACTTCTGGTTTGCATTCTCCTCTGTGTTGGCATTGCTTGACGACATTTTTCCGATGTAGAAAGGATTTGCTATCCCAATTTGCTAAATTGTGATTCTAGGAGTCTGGAATGTTCAGACAACACTCATACGTAAATGCACATACATTAATTGCTCTCAAAATGTGCTGTTATTCCACCAGTTAAAAGTTAGAATCCAAGTCGTTTTGCATGGAGATTAATGCATGAAGTTGGCTTTGAATAAAAAGATGTCTAATTAGATTGTTCCACTTTAAATCCTGCAGCAGCTGCAGTCTGGTAAATATGTTTTCCAGCTTTTTTAAAATGATTACTTCAGCCTTGTTTGAGAGGGTACATTTCCAATTAAGCCCTTGAATGAATAAATTCACAACTATAAGTCCATTTGCTTCTAGACATTGACTTAATTATAAACGCTAAAACTAATTTCAAGAAGGTCTCATTTGGTTGTGTTTCACTTCATAGGCATAGAAGGCATAGAATGGCACTGTTTTTTCTATTTGTTTGTATAGACATCTTCTATCAGTAATTTGTGTACCTATTTACAACATTGATTATGGTTATTGGAAAAATGTCTAAACAAGACCCTCTCCATTATGCTGGGGAGGTGACATGCTTTTCTCTCAATGTAGTGACTTGACTACAATGTAATAATAATAATGTTTTAGTTGTAAATTAAAAACATAGAAAAACAATATTTCATAAAGCACAGCCTGCATGTACAGTCATTTAAAATGCATTCCCTTGTTTTTTATGATACTTGACATTGTATTATTGACGATAATTGTTTAAAGCAACACTATGTAAAATCTGCAATTCTTGTTTTTTGGCTCCTCCTACAGTCGAAAGGTGTAATTCATGCCTTGGGCCCTCCCTTAAGCAAATGTTTTTCTGGACAAGTTGGACAAGTCTACATGCTGCAGTTAGCAGTGTGCTAAGCCCAGAGTGGCAACGACAGCAATGCTGTTCTCCATATTACGTCAGTTGAGCATGACAAGCATTTTGTAGATGTTCTTTTAAGGTAGAAATGCAACTGCAGAAGGATGGACCAACCTGTGGTATTCAAGAGTGATGCATTAAAAAAAAAACCTAGATAAGAGGACCTTTGGTAGAGTCCTAAAAAGGCTGCTTCTGAAAGGTTTGTGACAGTGGCATGTTGAGAACTACCACCATAACTTGGACTGTTCACATGTCCACTGTTATTTAATGAAAGTCTTTGAATACTGAGGGATCTCATGCTCAAACATGTTTAACCCCTTAAAAAGCCTATGGACTGCCGGCAAGACAAAAGTGGTACTGCATACTTCTATTACGAGAGAATAGCCCCACCAGTTTGTACAGAAGTCCCGGTAGTTCCTGAATAATACACCTTAGTGTGTAATAAGCCTTGGAGGGTTAATGTGGCTCAAAATACCAAGAACACCCACTTTTTCAGTCATATACATTCACTTCTGTCTTAGAGATAACCAATGCAAATGCAAAGACACAAACCTGTATGTCGATGTTTGATGCAGAATCTGTCTTCTTCTCATTTTTCATGTCATGTCCATGGATACCATGAACATAGTAATGATAGATGTGCCTTAAAAGAAAGAAAATCAATAACCAGTATTACTACATGGGTTGCAGATAAGTATCTATCTGTGTTAGAGTGCATTCGTTGTGGGTACATTCATGCTGTGCTCAACCTAGACACTTACGCCAACTCTCTTGTCCACAAGATGAAGTCATGTTTGAGGTAGTTAACATGCTCTGGCTGGATTCTAGTTATGACTATTGCAGTGAAGCTGTCTTTGCCTTTCTCTTCCAGAACGAGGGACTGTAAGAAACGTTCTTCATCTGTTTTCACATGAGAGCAGTCCCCAGGCTGAGTAAGAAACGGAGAGATCAAAAGCAAGATGTGAAGTAAACAAACATACTATTATTACTAATGCCGACAGGATGAAGCTCTATAAGTGTTTTTGGTCATGCACACTCATTTTACCTTCCTGTTGCGGATGATGCCTGAATAAATCTCTTCTTTGTTTTTTTCCTTCTGCTCAAAGTCTTCTTTAGACATGACAAACTCGTGAACATCTGGAGAGCCGACAGGCTTACTTATAATCTAGATCAGGACAGGAAATAACAGCAACAAAAAAAAGCAGTGAAACATATTACATTAACATCACAAAAACAGTTTATGGTCAACTTTGGGTACTGGTTAAGGCAGCGGGGATTTCCAATCATACAAATTTAATTGTAGAGTTTTACGCTGGACGAACCTGAGTACTTTTAGTAGTAATGTTTGATAAGCACCTTCCATTGAATGTATTATATTATAGATATATTGTAGATATTATAGATGTAGAGATACACAACCTTTCAAAGACTGGTGAGGCATTGGGGTAATGGCAATAGAAGTGCTTTGCTTGCAATAGTAATAGATGTAAGTCGTTGTGATTTTGTGAGCTGGTTTGAAGAACAAGGTCTGGTTTCAGTTTTTTTCCTGGATTTCCTTAACAGCAATATGTTTCAAAACATAGACTTGGATCAAGACAGCCCTTTTAACTGTCAATTTTCCCCAAAACATCTTAGACAAAGTAGGTTGAGAAAGCATCACTCTCTCTCGGTTATGCAACAAATAACATCCCAGTTTTCTGGGAAACACAACATAAAATAAACAAAGACTCTGAACATGTTGAAAAAGCTGCCAATCTAAAAAAAATGTTTTCCATAAACGACTTTCCACCAAACACAATTCCGTATGAGTAAAAAAACTGACAGTGACAGTGGAATAAATGGCCTGGGGTGCAGCACCTACCCGTACAGACTGGCCGATGTAAAACACGGCCTGTTTGCCTCCGACGCCAAAGTAGGAGATGTCGCTGTTCAGACTGCGTGGGACTGGACTGGGACGCACATATGAAGAATGATCACTATTGGAAAAACAAACCCACATATGGAGATTAAACTTACCACTACATTCTGTTGTTATTTTACTTAATATGGCAGTCTTAAGATTCTTAATATCAGCAACTCCCTTCCTATAGGTAAGTACAGTCATGCCCGAAAGTATTCATACCCCTGGCAAAGTTTGACTTAAATTTACTTTTATTTAACCAGAAGTTATATTTTTGCCTTGAAACAACACAGGCATCTCCCAGGAGATAACACGATGATGTACAAGAGGCATCATTGTGGGAAAAAGTATTTCTCAGCTTTTATACACATTTGAACAAAAAGTGGCATGTCCAAAATTATTCATACCCTTTGAAAACGGTCACAGTATATGGGAAAATCCAAAGTTCTATACCATTCCAAATAGTCCAAGCTGTTTTAAAGCATCCTAATTACCCTGATTCATTGGGAACAGCTGTTTTAATCAACTCAACAGGAGAAAAACAGCAGCTCTCTGCAGTTGGTTTGTGGACAGTCATGGCTAAGACAAAGGAGCTCACTAAGGACCTGCGGCTGTGCATTGTGGCCGCTCACAAGTCAGGAAAGGGCTATAAAGCCATATCAAAATGTTTTCAAGTTCCAGTGGCTACAGTGCAAAGTATTATTAAAAAATACAAGAAGTTCCGCACTGTGGAAAATCTCAGAAGATGTGGTCGGAAGCCAAAAGTGACACCTGTGCTGGCCAGGAGAATAGTAAGAGAGGTGAAGAAAAATCCAAGGATCACCACCAAGGCCATCCTGGTGAATCTGGACTCTGCTGGTGGCGACATCTCAAGGCAGACAGTTCAACGGACACTGCACACTGCTGGGTTCCACGGACGCAGGCCAAGGAGGACACCACTTCTCCAGAAAAGGCACACAAAAGCCCGCTTGACCTTTGCAAATGCTCATCTGGACAAAGAAGAAGACTTCTGGTGTTCTGTTTTATGGTCAGATGAAACAAAAATTGATTGGCCACAATGATGTGTGCACCATTTGGCGTAAAAAAGGAGAAGCCTTCAACCCTAAGAACACCATCCCCACTGTCAAACATGGTGGTGGAACCTAATGTTTTGGGGGTGTTTTTCAGCCAATGGACCAGGGAACTTGATTGCAGTAAATGGCACCATGAAAAAAGAGCAATACATCAAGATTCTCAACAACAACATCAGGCAGTCTGCAGAGAAACTTGGCCTTGGGAACCGGTGGACATTTCAGCACGACAACGACCCAAAACACACAGCCAAAGTGGTGAAGAAATGGTTAGCAGACAAAAACATTAATGTTTTGCAGTGGCCCAGCCAGAGTCCGGACTTGAATCCAATTGAGAATCTGTGGAGGGAGCTAAAGATCAGGGTGATGGCAAGGAGACCCTCGAACCTCAAAGAGTTGGAGCTCATCACTAAAGATGAATGGGCAAAAATACCAGTGGAGACATGCAAAAAGCTGGTCAGCAATTACAGGAAGCGTTTGATTGCTGTAATAGCCAATAAAGGCTTTTCTATTAATTATTGAGAAGGGTATGAATAATTTTGGACATGCCACTTTTTGTTCAAATGTGTATAAAAGCTGAGAAATATTTTTTCCCACAATGATGCCTCTTGTACATCATCGTGTTATCTCCTGGGAGATGCCTGTGTCATTTCCAGGCAAAAATATAATTTCTGGTTAAATAAAAGTAAATTTAAGTCAGACTTTGACAGGGGTATGAATACTTTCGGGCATGACTGTATATTTCCAGCTTCTTGTTTCTTTTCCTCATCAGTTTTAAGAGGTATTGCACTCATCAAACTTCTTAAACACCTCAGAACCACCTGGTTCCTGGCTTGTTTTCTCCACTCTTATAACTTAGGATCAACTTTGCATATAGTTGCACATTAGTAATTCTTGTGGTGTAATAAAAGTCACAGAGCATTAACCTTATAATGGGGTTATGTGCTTCTACTACATCAATGAGTAACAATCATTCATTAAACAATCTAAATAAAATTCAAAACATTAGGATTCTTTCCTCTACAATCCCAGCTCTTAGCACTTAACTCTTCCCATCCTGGATGTACAAGGGGCTCAGGCCTTGAAGCTTCATTGAGACTTCGACACCTGAAGCATAAATCACCTTCTATTGTCACGCTGAGCATCTAATTTGTAATTAGTTGGGCAGACTCATACAACATTACCTCCTGCATATGTAGTGGCTCACCAGGAATTTTAATCCCACCAATGTTATCTAGCTCGATCTGAATGCACATCTGATGATCACACCCTATCCAGTCCCCTCTACACGCATCCAGATATTTTTAGCGTGTGGGTAATTTAGAGACAGTGCGTCACCAGGGCAATTAAAAGGATTGTTTACCCAAATAGATTAACCGTTATTTTTTGGCTACACATTAGGTTTGAACAAAACACAGTGAGAAAGTCTTTGTTGTTGTTAGAAAATGTGCTATATCTTTGACCTGTATCTAGGTCTAGTTTGGCCGTTATGCTTGCTCATCAAACTGGCAGGGTTGGTTTGCTCAAGCAAAGGTTTTAGGTCAGTGTTTGGTTCCTCATTTGGACTGAGAGACTTTTAGAAACACTGCTAGAGAGTTTTCAAAACTACTCAGATTTTTACTTTTTTTTTTTTTACTTTTCTGTCACCTAGGCTGGCTTCCCAAACCCAGATTAAGTCAAAACGTAGACAGTTTGCACTTTTGTGCTGCACAATTGGCTAACTGTTAATAAAAAGTCTCCTGCACTTACCTAAGAAAATCCTCAGGGGTTTCGCGAGTATCAAAAAGAAATGAATACATTTTAAGATCGATTCTCAATTACAATTTAAAATACTTCTCAAGGGGCACTCAAAGTAATTAAATGGTACAATATTCCAAACTCTGCCATGTATCCTGTTTTGTCTTTTACATTACTTTAATGAACAAACACCCTAAATACATCTTCTAACATCAGTTTTGGTGTAAGTACAAAACAAAAACAAAACACCTGGGTCTAGGTTTACCTCTGAAAAGTGCTGTTCTCTCGGTTGAATTTGGAAAGGCGATATACAGCCCAGTTGTTTAACTCTTTAGAGGTCATCCCTCGACCATTATCCATCACCACCACAGCTGGTCCACCTTGTGACTCATCAAACAACTAGAAGAGAGGAAGAGAGAGAGAAAGAGAACGCAAAGAGAATGAGCATGTGAAAGAGGTGGAAAATAAGTGGAGGCAACCGTACTAGAGCAGGGCTGTTGCCCTCCAGGACTGAAACAGGAAAATATTTAGTTAGTTTAAAAAAAATCTCACCAGTCTGATATCGATGCTCCTCTTTCCAGTATTACGTGAAGTGGCGGAAAGTGCATTATCAATGAGCTCAGCAAAGGCATAGGCTAAAATAATATAAAAACAAGCACCATTTACAGCTGACAACAACACTGAGCATTGCAGAAGACAAGAAATGTGTATGTTTCTGTTTCTACGAGAGCTACGAAGAATGTGCAGGGGACTGTGAGAGAGAAGAGTAAGAAGAAAAGGAACAATCTGGTCCTTACGTAGTGCTTTCTGTCCTTCACTGGCGTAGTACTCATACTGCCCACTCTGCACAATGGTGTGGTAATGGGGAAGATAATTAATGCGTTCTTGAGTTGCTTTAGCCAATTCTTGATCCACAGACTGTAGAAGGTGTAAAGTCTTGCCATTCGCAAGCTCACCTATTTAGCCACAAAGTGAACAGTCAGATTTAGTTTGAAATGATTAAAATTAAAAGCAGGCATCAGTGCATTTAGCTGTGGTTCCTCTATGACAGTAGGTGAAGTACAGCATCACATAATGCATAGGACATACAACAACATAAGAAACTGCTAATGTTAATAATTCAATATGGGTGCAAAAACTAATCAACCTAAATAAAATCCATGACCAAATTAGTTGAATAATTGGAGACATCACCACGCATGTTTCTTGCGCTAACTAGGAAACGGTTATTGGCATACGTGGCCCATGGACTAAAAGCCAGTTTAGTTTCAGAAAAGTTTAACCATAACAGTGTGGAATACAGTTTTACAGCTGGTGTTACTTTCTACAGTAAGAATTCCCTACATCTGGATGCAAAGCTGCAATGGAAACATGCAGACTGAACAGCTGTCAAGTGAACGTCTGTCCCACCCTAACAAAAAGAGACAATCCACTTGCTGGTTATGGGAATAGTCCCGCCCTTCAACAAACAGAGCCAATCAACATGCTAGTTACGTAAAGGCCCCGGCCTTCAACAAAAAGAGCCAGTCAGTCTTGCTGGTTATGGATAAAGCTCCGTCCTTGACCAAAAGAGCCAGTCAGCTTGCTGAAAGCCCGCCCGTCAACAAAAACCAATCAGCCAATTGGAGAAAGGTCTACGAAATTTTTTTCATCTTTTATCTTAGCAGGAAAATTCATTAAAACAGTGCATTTCTGGAGATACTTACCATAAATGTCTTTATCAATCGCCCTGCGATCTGTTGTTGTGAGCACAAAAGCTTCTGTTCGAGAGATAGAAAACTCCTGAAATGAACATAAAACTAGTATCAGATCAATCTAGCTTCCTCCCGTACAGTCATCCCTTCCTTGACCCGCTTCTGTATCCTCAGCACACTTACTATGCTTACAATTGTACAAACGGTCTGAGATTCACAACACACAGCTCCAGTAGTACAGCTATGACATTAACCAGCCACATACTAAACTATAGCAAACAAAGAAGAATCAAACCATGAAGATAAATTATAAACAATGGTGTTTGAAGCAGATAATGCCTTAAAAATTATGTCTAGATGAGACTAAAGATGAGCAATATGGCAGTGTTTGCATATTGTGATGGATTATGTTATTGCAATACATACTATGTTTGTTCTGAGAATATTGTAGATATCATCAGTGCTAAAAGAAGACTAAACAAAGGGCATGTTTTGTGTCAAACAGTGTGGACTGTCCTGCAGTACATTTTGAATAAAAATCACTGTATTAAGTATGAGGTATTAATTGGAACTGTCATTAATGGTGCATTTTTTCTGCATATCAAAATATCACAATACATTTAGCATATTGTGAGCAATATTTATTCCAGTGTCCACCCTTAGATCTGACTGATATTTTATACAGATATTATACATATTTACTGAACCCCAGAGGAACAGAATATTGAATTTATGCTAGAATAAGATCTGCATTTCAGTCTTATAGAAATTCTTATTTATTTATTTATTTTTATCATTTATAATTATCTTAATGTAAAGCTAATTCTAGTGGATTTAGTCTCAAAACACATTTTTTAAATGTATGAATTCAGATCTTTGCACCAGTCAATATCATGGTAGTATCATCAAGTAGTGTAAATTATTTATCTACATTTATTTATCTAATTTTTTTTGTAACTGAGTGCCTTGCTATTCCTTTCTGCTGTGACACTGAGAATTTCCCCACTTTCCTACACTATATGCCCAAATGTTTGTGGACACCCCTTCTAATGAATGCATTCAGTGACTCCTAAGTTGCACCCATTACTGACACAGATATGCAAATGCACACAGAGACAGCTTGTCTAGTCCCTGTAGAGAAGTACTGCCAATACAATAGGACTCTCTGGAGCAGATTAACCCGAACCAATTAGCACCATGCCACAATGCCAGGTGGGGGCTAGAGGGGTGTGAAGCCCCCCAGCACTTCTCAGAGCTGTGGAGCAGTAGGACCGTGTTCTCTGGAATGATGGATGGTGCTCCATGCAGTACTTTAGGATGAGTTGGGGATGGGGTGGGATTGGATGGGGTGGTGATCACCTAATCTAGTAGAAATCTAGCAGAAAGCCTTCCCCGGATAGCAGAGACAGTTACTCAACACAAGCTGGATTAATTATTTTGAATAACCCCAAACTATGATTGAGCAGCTGTCCCAATACTTCTGTCCATACAACTCATGAAGGACATCATAATGACAGTGAACTCCAACAGGTGCAGGAGATACTTAAAGAGTGAGCTGAAGAAAGTGGAAACACCAGGTCTGGGAGACTTAGCCTAGCTCTGCAGATCCTCCATGCCCTGCTAGGAGTGGCATCGCCTTTTCTGTTTCCTCCGAGAGGAAGCGCACAGGTTTAGTCGCTCCACGATCAGCTAGTCCAGCTAACTGCGAGCTGCTCAGCACCAGGCAGCTACTTATGAATGTTTCCAGCTCGCAGAGTAACAAGTGCGAAGTTGTGGACTAGACGAGCTTCACCCACCTTGAGGACAGCCTGCAGGAACTCTCTGTAGTCCTTACCGCTGGTTTCTATCACCTTCTCAGAAGAGTCTTTGCTCTCTGGACGACAGTCGTAGATATAAACCGACCTGCTGTCAGACTCGGACTCCGCTCGGGGAACTCCCGAGTCCGCCATGTTTCTCCCCTCAGATGTTTCTGCCACCTCAGGTCTGATCTCTCAGCTCTGAGGCGCCTCGCAGATCCTCCAAAGCGAAACTGTAAGAGAAAGGCGTCACCGCTCCGCTTCCGACATGTTTGCGCTGACATGCAAGCAGAGACCGAGGCTTCTCCGAGCTGTTATTGGCATCCAGCGGCCATCAGTGTTTGAGTTGTAAAGGCTCCTCCACATCAAACCGAACCATGTGATATTGTAACTGTGTTGTCAGTCTCCACGCGCTCGTTTTTGGGTCGGTGGGGTTGCCAAATCCGCTTCCGCACATCTAGCTAGCTACTTTTTATTTATTTATTTTTTAACAAACAGCAGCTGTGTCACTTGTGCAGTGTTTATAAGCTACTGAAACTGTGTTCTCTTGCAGGACTGATTTTACGAAATAAAAAGTAAAATTAAAGCGAACGAACCCGACGTGTAAGCCTTATTAAAAGCAACACGGAATAAAACTACGACTGGCAACCCTTTTCTGGCGCCAAACGTTCCTGTGCATTTTCTCGGCCATTATACACCACACGCGAATTAAAAACGAGAAACCGCCGAACTATTTTTCACACAGTTTTATTGTAACTGTAAAAAAATGCAAAGGAAAGACCTAAACACAGGGAGATTCGCTGTACCCAAATATTGTCAAAATAAAAGTCCCCACCCAGCACGTTTTAGTGTTACGTGGTGAAAGAATGCAAAGAATGCGTTTCATTGACGTCCTTATTCACCCCAAGCCTACAAATGATACTAATAACAGGCTCAATCATATAATCTAAAACTCCTGTTATCAACCATACTGTCGCTGTCATTCCATTTTTGCCTTTTTTTTTTTACTTAATGCTAATCTGGCAGTTGTCCCTTACACTGTGTCACAGCATCGTGGCCCAATAGAAATGCTCTAAAATGAGTTGTAAGAAAAACTGAATATATATAATATATAGTGTTTTTTTAATGCCAAAACACAATACACAAATATGTGTATGTATTGGTACATTGGTAAAAATGATCGCAAATTTTAATATTATTTATTTAAACATTGGAATTATGCCATATGTGTATGTATTGGTAAAAATGATCGCAAAATGTAAAATAAATAAATGCATAATGTGCTTTGTGTGCTCTTATTATTTCAAGTTCCTCATTTTGATTTAGTTAATTGATTATAAGAAATGCGCAGAAGCTGCGTTTCTTCAGCGCAGCCTGGCCGCAGTAAAGCTGTGTTGCGGCTGTGTTGTGTCATGGCGCTGCGCTGAACCGAGTTGCAGTAACGACGAGGAGTTTTAATCACAGCTGTTTTATCGCTTATTTATTCACACTTTACATTTCATTTCGGCGCCTTTTATAAATGTCTGTCCTGTTCGCTAATGATCGCGGGTGGCTGCTGGACTCCTACTCTCTCATTAATGCCGGGTTTGAGCGCTGTTTCAGTGCAAACAGGGGCCACTTTAGGTGCCGCTTCAACAAGCAGTACTTTGATCTGTTAAAGCCTCATATAGTGGATAAAGGCAAGAACAGCAGCCCTGCTTTAAATACAGAGGCACCCTCTAAAATCGACCTGAAGACACGGAAGGTAGTGGCAAACGTGTGTTTTCGGGCTAATACAGTTATATCACGCTTCATAGGAGTTAGTTTTATGCTAATTTTAGCTCATTTCTTCTGCAGAAAAGGAAGCGAAAAAGGAGTGATCTCAATCAGGGGGAGGTAGATGCTGAAGCGTTCCATGCAAAGGTAACCTGATCAGCTGATCAATATGGAAATCTAATATATGCACTTCTATATATTTGCATATGTATTTTTGTCCCCAAAAGTAAATGAGGATAATTACGTGCATTGCAGATGAAGGCAGCACAGTGTTTTTGTAATTTAGTGGATAATATATATTAGTGTTTATATAATTGTTATACAATACATATCATTTAGTGGACACATGCATAATATACGGATCATGCATCTATTTTTTGGTGTACACTACAAATATTCATTATTGTACGTATGTCCTGCAAAAAGCGTGTATCTTTTGTCAAAATTAATGATAAATGGATCAGTAGAAATGCTTCAAAAATCTTAGGTTGACTACCATTAGATGTCACGAAGGCTCTCTCCCTCTCTCTCATTCTTTGTCACTCTCTTGTTCTTTCTCTTTCTCGCTCTTAGTCACTCTTTCGCACTTCTTTCACACTTTTTCTAAAGCTGCTTTGAAATGCTAGGGATTGCAATTTTTGTTTAAGTTTTGTTTACCTCATCAAAAAAAAAAAGAAAAAAAGGTCTCTCTCTGTCTGTAAAACAGGTCAGATTGTTGGTGCTGGAGGGCAGTCAGCCCCTTGTGGAAGCAGGACACCACTGCGGTTACCTGACCGAAGATTTACACACAATGCCAACTAAACAAGCGCCAATTCATGAGTGCCAGCTCGCTGCCCTGTGTGACATGGCCAAGCAGCTGCTTGCAGTGGAGAGGTCCGCTGCATCGCATGTACAGGCTGTTAAGGGACATGCAGATTTGGATTCACACCTCGACCTGCTCTCATGCCTCACGGAAAACCCCAACGACTTTGCTCAGGAGGTCACACTAATGGGACAGATGTATTTTCTGCCTCCCCGCAGCCGCTTCCTGTTGTCTGATTTCACGCGCATACAGCCACTCGTCAACAGTAAGGTCACTTCAATACAGGCAGAGTTCAGCACACGTATGTGATTATTCTGCTGTAATACCCCGACTAACCCTGGCCAGGGGTGTCGGAGCAGGAAGGTCACCAAACTGTGTGGAAATCCAGAACTCCAGGACTAGGCGTTTCCTGTCCCTGGGATATTGCAAATTTTTTTTAAGCTTTTGGAAGTTTTATTGTAGGGTACTCTCAGCTCTCATATAACCATATAGACTTTTCGAGGCCAACTTAGGCCTAATGTCAGGCCATTTGTCAACCATTACCTGCTTTGATTTTGCCTCTTGGATTTTCTTGTAAAATCCAGTTAGTAATGGCTGAAAAGATTTTACAATATGTGTCATTTGTTTCTCCAGGTGAGGAGAAATATGACCTAATAGTCCTTGATCCACCGTGGGAAAATAAGTCTGTGAAGAGAAGCAATAGGTAGGTTGAACAGTCCTGGTATGTTATTTAAATAGTACAACAATTTTTCACATTTCTCATATCCTTACTGTCCACACGCAATGTTTCTGCATGTTGGTGCCATTGATTGTATTTATAGTGTATTTTAACTTGTTTTTGATGAGTATGAAATAAATATGGGACTTTGGTTAGGACAAAGAGTCCCAGGTGCCCATGATCTGTAATGACCTAGTTGAATAGATTGTAGCTGATCAGCTAGTGTTAGATTTTAACTTTGCACTAAAAGCGTAGCACTCGCAAGCTTCTCCTGGTTAGCTATGTGAAAGCATTTGAGAGAAGAGCTAAGCGTGAATGACACTTCCTAACTGTAGGGGGAGTAATGGGAGAATAGAGTTTGTAACTTTGGTGACGTGGGCAGGACAACCCTCACGAGAGCTGTACTGTGTCAGTCCACATCTTTCACCTTCACTTCTGTATCTCCCAGCTTGTCCAAAAATGCATGTGTAAAGTGTGTCCTTTAGGGGGGGAATTTCACTTCCAGACTGTAGGGGGAGCTCAGGAGCAAGAAATGCCAATTCTCGGATAGTGCTGCTTTACTTTTAAATAGGCCTTATTAGCAATGCAGTGTAAATTTTTCACACTAGAGGACTCTCAACACTGTGCCTTAAAAGGGCGCAAATGTTTGACTTGCATCTGTGTTGGTGGGGTCCTTTTTTATTTTCTCTGAATGACAGGTATGGTTTCCTGCCATCATCTCAGCTCAAACAACTTCCTGTCCCAGCGGTGAGCGCAGCAGGATGTGTGGTGGTTACTTGGGTAACCAACCGTCCTCGGCACATTCGGTTTGTTAGAGAGGAGCTTTACCCTCACTGGGGAGTGGAGCTGCTGGCAGAGTGGCTGTGGGTTAAGGTGCAGAATAATTACTTGTATTCACACACAGATATTGTTCATGACACAAGATGTTTACACTAAGTCCCAACCAATATAGAGTTTTATAGCCAGTACTGATTTTAAGAGACTAAAAAGTCAGATATTTGATTGTACAAGTAATGTGTAGTTATGCTCAAATAAACAGAAGAAAAACAGAAAGTCTTACAAGAAGTTTAGAATCAGTGTTTTCAGGACAGGAGCAACCTGTGTGGTTTCTAATTCATTAAATAGTAATGCACTGATCAGCCATAACATTAGTACCGCCAGCCTAATATTTAGTAATATTAGTCTCCCTTATGCCGCCACAACAAATCTGACCATTCGAAACATGGACTCCACAAGGCCTCTGAAGGCATCCTGTGGAATCTGTCCTGTAAGTTGTGAGGTGCTGTGTTTTTTTTTTTTTGTTAGACACTTTTGATAGGTACAGACCACTGCATAACGGGGGGAAAAAATCCACAGGACTTGCCCAGTGTTTTTGGAGATGTGCTTGGGTGGGGAAACGAGGAAACTATAAATAATTAAAAAAAAAAAGTTTAGATGTGTCCAGAACAATGAAGAGAGCTGTTAATAAGCAAGAGAAAGCTGTATAGCATGAATGTTATAAGATGTTATAATATCCAGAATCATAAGTGAAGATTATTCAAAGCAGAATATTTGTAAAATAAAAAATAAAATTAAATAAATGTATTATAATTAATTGTAATTACAGTACATTGTTTATAATTGAATAACTTTAACACATTTGAAATATTGAATTAAATGTCTAATTAAACATCTAATTAAATTTTGTGCCAAGTATAAATGTTATGTTTATTGTGTAAATACACATCAATTATATATATATATATATATATATATATATATATATAAACAACAAAAATATTATTAAATATAATATTATATATATACATTTAAGGAGACCGTGTAAATTTGTGGAACCTGACTATTGGCTGATTTTATCATACAATCGATATATTAGTTGGGCCCTAGTCTACACATTTCCCTGTTTAAAGATCTGTCTGTTGTGTACTGTTTATTCTGTGCATATTATCTCAGATGCCAGTCAAGCAGTGTGTAACCTACAGTATTTGTATTTGTCTGCAGGTAACCCGGACAGGAGAGTTTGTCTTCCCTCTTGACTCTCCACACAAGAAGCCTTATGAAGTGCTATTACTTGGCAGGACCTGTGCTAACAACATCAGCACAACTAGGTAATGTGGCCCGCTCTATTCTGAACCCTCAGAAACATTGACATCATATGATCGCTATCTAATCAGCCAATCTGGTGGCAGCAGTGCAGTTCATAACATCATGCAGATACCGGCCAGCAGCTTCAAATAGTATTTACCTTAACCATCAGGGTGTGTGTGTTGAACATGCCATGGTTGTTGTGGTCAGGCAGGCTGCTGGTGTGAGTATTTCTAGAACTGCTGGTCAACAGAGAATGGCCAGACAGGTTTAAAGTGCTACGGTAACCCAAAGAGCCACTCTGTGCAATTGTGGTGCTGGGAAATGTTTTCTTGGGACACTTTGGGCCATAAATACCAAGCAGTCCTCGCTCAAATACCACAGCCTGTTTGAGCATTATTGCTGACCATGTGCATCCGTTCACAACCACAATTGACCCATCTTCTAATGGCTACTAGCAGCATGATGATGCACCATGTCACAAAGCAAAGTCGTCTAAAACTGGTTTCATGAACGTGACAATAAATTCAGTCTTCTTCAGCGGCCTTCCCAGTCACCAGATCTGAATCCAATAGGGATGTGGTACAGTGGGTGATTCACAGCATGAAAGTCATCCTGACAAATCTGCAGGAACTGACCATAATCTCAAAGGAATGTCTCCAACATCTTGTGGAATTTATGCCATGCAGAATTGAGGCTTTTTTGAGAACAAGGGGAGACCCTTCCCAGTATTCGTATGTCCTAATATAAGTGCTCAGTGAGTGTTAGGTCCAAATAGAAATTCATGTGGGAATACGAAAAATGGAAATATACACATTTTTTATAATTTTTGAGGGTTAAAATTAGGTTTTAAATTGAGTTGTGGGTGTAGCCAATATCCAGGCTTTCTGTGGGTTACTCAATTTCTGAGCCTTCCTGTTCATACTGTGGGTTACACAATTTGAATGCAGTTATCTAATACCCTTGAAGAATCAACGTCTGTAGACTGGTAGTGTGTATGCTGCAACAAACCATCACTTGGGAAAGTGCTCATTAAAAACTCCAGTACTGTGCGCAAGAAGCCTTAGCCTCATGTACACACTGCTTAATTTTTACTGATCCATTTGAGTGCCACGGAGGACCGGTGTGTGGGTTCTGTGGGTTCCCCTCCCCCTTTCTTCATTTATACAAAATTATTCATCCTGTCGTCCTGTTTGTTTCAGGCCAGAGGAGTACGAGATCCCAGATCAGCGGCTCATAATTAGCATTCCCTCAGCACTGCACTCTCACAAGCCATCACTGTCAGGTACACGCAAGACCACACAGCTTCTTGTCACGTTGATCAGGCACTGTTGGCGTCACCGCATGCTATTTTGGCTTCCACAGCGGCAAAGCATTAATCTCCATTCTCACTTTGGAGTCTATTAGCGTTCTAGAGCAGAGGCAAAATTGCATAAGGACGTGTCTGAAAGACCGGGCCATGCGTCAGTGTCCAGCTGACAACTGTGAGACCTCGCTGTGCTAGTCTAAACAAAAGCTGGGCTTGCATTATGCAATAAGCCAACCGAGGCTGTTCAACAGTGATTGTACCGCACTGTATGTCTGTTGTTAAAAAGGACATGAGGAGGATTTTTTTATGACCTACAAAATACAGAAAACATGATGCAATAGACCAAGGTAAATAGTTTCCACTAAAGAACGTAGTTCACCTAGAAAACCCTTACATGTGATCAAATCACTGTAAAGTCACTCAAATGGCTTATTGCTTTTATACAGTTATTCATTTTGTGGTCATATAGCAGTCTTTAGTGGTGCTGTACTAAACCATTAAACACCTTATGTGTAGCTTTTGCTCACCAGGTTACCCTTGCAATGATGGCGCTGATTTTTAGAAATGTTTTGCTAGCACCAAGCAATCATTGGGGTATGCCCATTATCTCACAATGCAGCACACTTTGTTGCTGGAGCATTATTCAGGTGTATTAGTCTCATCACGTGAGATGATGCATGTTTGCGGTCATTTTCTTGGGTAGAACACCTAACTGTGAAGAATTCAAAAACTTTGAATTTGGTGCCTCATTATTTCATTTGCTTTGTGAAATGTCCCTGTTCCTCTGGCAGCAAAACAACCCCAGAGCATGATGCTTCCACCACCGTGCTTAACAGTCGATACCACAAAGCTTTTCTCTGAGGCATGAAATGACCTCTATTATGTTTCATGCACTATTTTTGATGTGACCCTGCCTGGTAAAGGACTCAGGCCTTGCCCTCAGAGTCTTAAGATGTAGACCACATATTTACTAGTTTTAGATGTTAAGGCCCCAGGATCTCATGAACATGGCTTGTGACTAACGCCGTGGTAGCAGTGCTGGGCGAGATTGGCAGCCGGAACAATAGAGATGCTAACAGCTCGATAGTGATGCTGGGCGAAGCCAGCGTGCTAACACTGCGGAGGCGCTGTTGAGTCCATATGCTTTCGCTATGAACTTTGATGCACACGTTAATGCCACAGTATGTCTCCACACCCTCTTACCCTTACAATAATATATCAGGCAAAGATACCCAACCTCAGCTTACCTAAGATTACACCTGTTAGCTTTGTGGCAAAATGCCATCTTTGACCGTAGATACAAGAAAATGTCTCTTCTGGGCAAACAGGTGGCAGATCTTGCGCATGAACATATCAACAAGATTCGTCAAGTCAGTCAGTCAGTTACAGAAATCTTCATCTTCTTGGCTAAATCTCCTCATCTCCTTAGTTTGCATTTTTACTTTAGTACTTTTAAATGGTCTGTGGTTCGCCAGAGGGCCAAAAGTGTTATTACAAAATTCCATTACCAATTAACAGCCAGTTATACACCTCAGTGTGTCATAAGCCTCTGTGGCTTAAGGGGGTTAATGTAGAATTTAGTTGTGAGGAGGTGTATTTTACAACAGCCTCAGATGTGGCTTCGCTAATCACAAATTTGACCCTAATTTTATCTAGTTTTATACATCTGTGAACAGCACAACAGTTTGTAATACAGAAGCTCATTAATACATTATTTATTTGCAGTAATGTGCAGTCGTGTGCTTATTTAGAGTATTTATTACAACATGCCTTAGTCAGATTTTGGACTGAATTGTCTGGTTTATAGTCAGTTTGTCCCAAAAAGAGGAATATCAGGGTGACAATGCATTTTGTTCATGATTCTAAAGCTTGGATAGTCTTAGGCAAGAGCGGTGAATAACGTGTTGTAACTGAGCTAAGGAAAAACATAAGCTATTATTCTTTGAATTCTTTGAAACTTTACCACAAAGCTAACCGTTCTGTTGATTCTGTTCCAGCTGTGCTGAGGCCCTACATTAGCCCTAATGCCAGGTGTCTGGAACTGTTCGCTCGAAGTCTACAGCCTGATTGGACGAGCTGGGGAAATGAAGTTATCAAATTCCAGCACCACAGCTATTTCACCACAGAGAGCATGGAGACTATATGTGATGATACTACCAGTACAAATCTGCAGGCGGACACATCTGCCCAACTATGAACTGATGTTCAGTTTTTTTTTTTTTTTTAAATAAATTTACCAAAGTTTTATACATTTATAAAATAAACTTTTTTTTAATAAACATTTTATAATAAAATATATTTTTTAATCCAAATTCATTGTTCCAGAAATTGTTCTTTGGATTGTCTTGGTTCTGTATAGCACAATATAGCACTAAAAAACACTTGAGCACTAGCTGTGCATAAGTATGTACCTTTATTAAACAGGACTGTGTCATTTATTACATTAGTTAATTTTTTACATTAGGTCAACTATAATTGCTATTGCATTTGATATTTTAAAGAAAGTACAATACTACCAGTTTTACTATATACCAGTCATGCTATTATCAGTAGTGTAGTTGGTGTCTGATACAATATCCAGTTAATGATATGACAACGGATGAGCTACAGTCTGTAATTGTACACCTTTGTAGAGTATTTATAAATGAAGAGAGAGCTCAAAACACTCTTAAAAAATAAAGGTCCTACAAAGGGTTATTTGACTGATGCCATAAAAAGAATCAATGTTTGGTTCCATGATTAACTATTTTTGTAATGGAGATGTGGGAGTGTGAAGAACCCCCACAAACTCAAATTCCTGTATGCTCGTAGAGATGCCAGTGAAAACTTTTAGGATGTCTCTTATGAATCCTCTGGTTCCTCAAAGAAGCTATTTGAATTAAGGTCGCTAGAAGATCTTTAGGCTTCTACATTTAGATATCCAATCATAAGTAAATTTATCTTACTCAAATACAGCACAGTTTTATTTAAAACTTACATTTCATCCAAAACACACTTTTTAGCAACTCCAGTTTAGTTCCGTTCAGTTTTCAATGAGTCAGCAGACTCACTTTTTTTGGAAAGCAGCAGAATTCCAACAACGTTTCTCAGGCCATTCACAGATTGCTTTGCATGGCCCTTTTGAAAACTATCTACAATTGAAACAAGAAGTTTACATACACTATAAAAAAGACACAATGCCAAAATAACGAGAGAGGGAATTTGTTATGCCAATTTTTATTATTTTCTTTTTCTTTCTATTTGGTACCATTGCCCTTAAACTGTATGACTTGGGTCAAACATTTTGAAAATCCTTCCGCAAGCTCTTCACAATAGTTGGCAGGAATTTTGGCCCATTCCTCCTAACAGAGCTGGTATAACTGAGCCATGTTTGTAGGCCACCTTGCTCACACATGCCTTTTCAGCTTTGACAATACATTTTCAATAGGATTGAGATCAGGGCTTTGTGATGGCCACTCCAAAACATTGACTTTGTTCTCCTTAAGCCACTTTGTAACCAGTTTGGCAGTGTGCTTCGGGTCATTGTCCATTTGGAAAACCCGGAAAAACGATGGTCATTATGGCCAAACAGTTCAATTTTAGTTACGTCAGACCAAAGGACGTTTCCAAAAATGAAGGTCTTTGTTCCTTTATGTCTTTTTAATGTTTCTTTTGGAGTAACGGCTTCTTCCTGGCAGAGTGGCCTTTAGCCCATGTCAATACTGTACTCGTTTCACTGTGGATAATGACACACTCTTACCAGACTCCATAATTAGTGATTATGATAATACGTTTCCTAACAAACTTCTAGTTCCATACCTTACAAAACACTGAAGAAGCCTAAACAGTTTATATTAGGATAATATATTATATATATTAGACTTGGTGGGGCATGTAAAAGTAAAAGTACAGATGGATTTGATGTAAACAAGCTAAAGTAACTACATATGTACAAAAAGCTAAGCTCAGAGATGTAGAGACAGGGAAAGTAGACTTATCCTCCTGGTGTTTGGTGCCATCTTCTGGTAAGTCGATGCACTACTGATGACCTGTCCCATCCAAAAATGCAATAGATTGGAATAATTACAATACATAAAATAAACACAAAATGTATTAAGCATAATTGATGGGGGAACAAGCACAGTAAATATAGGCTGCTGAGGCGTGATGCATATTACCATGTAGGAGTATTTATTCCCCGCATTGACAAGCTATAAAAAAGAGAACTGGGACACTTCATATATGTTTGTATATAATTATACAGTCATATGCAAAAGTTTGTTTAAGGACATGTGCTAATTTAATGCAACAATATCTCTGGTCACCATTTCTTTTAATTTGTAAATGTGTATTACAATCTACAGAGATTTATGTAGTATTATGTAGTTATTAACCAGGGTAATATAGTTTTATAAGTTTTTCCTGTTAAAATGAAA
Organism: Salminus brasiliensis; assembly: GCF_030463535.1. NCBI lineage: Eukaryota > Metazoa > Chordata > Actinopteri > Characiformes > Bryconidae > Salminus > Salminus brasiliensis. The sequence goes on from NC_132886.1 coordinate 25,737,281, forward strand.
CATTTAATAAAGGATAATGTAAATATATTAATGAAACAATGGAAGTGCTAGAACTAAACTTCAATCACCATCATCATCATCATCATCATCATCATTCATCTTCCCATTTGCTTCTTCCTGGTCAGGGTTGCAGAGAGTCCAGAGCCTATCTGGAAACCATATGTGCAAAGCATTGAATGGGCTGATGTCCCTGCACAAGGTACCAGTCCATCACACCCATTCCCTCATACCTAGGGGGTGATTTAGCATATTCAGGTCATCTGCCATGTGTGTTTTTGGGAGGAAATTCACCACACAAATTCTCCTCACAGACAGAGATCATAGTGAGGATCAAACCCACAACCCCAGGCTCCTGGCACACACATTACCTGCTGTGCCTGTGTGAGATTAGCACAAAGGAAAATAAGAAGAATGAGGAGAGGGAGAAGGAAGAAGAGGAGGAGAAGGAGGAGGCAGAGGCAAAGAATAACAATAATAATAATAAGAAGAAGACGAGGGTGGTGGAGGCTTAGCGGTTAGAGCGCCGGGCTATTGGTTACAGGGTTGTGGGTTCGATACCTGGGCTTGCCAAGCTGCCACTGTTGGGCCCTTGAGCAAGGCCCTTCACCCTCTCTGCTACCTGGGCGCTGGAGTTGGATGCCCATAGCTCTGGGTGTGTGTGTACTCACTGCCCCTAGTTCACTAGTGTGGGTCAAATGCAGAGGACACATTTCACTGTACAGAGTACAGTGACAAATACTTGCACTTTTACCTTTTTTTACCTTTAAGAAGAAGGAAGAGGAGGTAGAGAAGAAGAAGAAAAGAAGAAGAAGCTTTTTTGCAGCTTAGAGGTCGTGCTTTACAGACAATCCATAAAGGTGAGGAACAGTACTGTTATATATAAAGTCGACTGAGTCAATGACAAACTGATGGCTGAATTAAGTTCCACAGTTTAGAAATACAAGAAAAACCAATAAGAGCCAAAAAGACTGACTCTCATTTATAAGCGGAGACCTCTGAGCCCCCTTGTGACCACACATTATACAATATCCCTGTAACTGCTTTTCTTTCTCAATAGCATTTGCCTACTTTTAAACAGATGAACTTCTCTAATTTGGCACTTCAGATTTCACCTCCTGTCACTCATTTTGCGAGCGTGTTAATGACCATATTATAAATAAGATTTATTTCCACCTGTCCCCTGATATCTGACAGAAGCTTCAAATCTGATAGAAACACACACAAACTCAAACACAGGCTGTGTTATTGATTTGATTGAGCGTGTGTACGCATGGGTCTCTGTTGGTGAGATGACGCTGAAAGCAGCAGCTCTTCTGTGGTTTCAAACAAAAGCTTTTGTGTGTTTCTAAGGAAACGCCTATACAAATGTCCTCCTTGGTTAGGTCTTGGCATTCCCAGGTGGGCTACGCACATCCACACACTCACACACACCCACACAAACTCACCATATTGACCCTGTTCTTGCCCTATACAGTCTATCTGACTTCGATTTGGTACAGCGGCTCAGAGCAATCAGTTGCTAAATAAGAACCTTTATTTCCATGCCACAACCAGTCAGTTCCTCCTGTATACTGCTGGGAAGTGTGATGATGATCCATATAAGGGGGTATACAAATAAACTAAAGAAACTAACCGTTTCAGTGGTAAACAATTATTACTTAATCTGAATGAATTTTCTTTTTATTACTTCCGAAAAATTTACATTTATGAAACGAAAAATGTACTGATATAGGTTTTAAGTGTAATAAACAATAAATAACTAAACCATTATAAGTAACTCCAATCAAACAATATCAATTTTAGCCAATTTAACAACTCAGCAAACGTCTGTTTCTGTTATACAATAACTGACTAAACACCACAAACCAACTCTCATCCCAACTGTGAAGCATGGTGGAGGTAACATCATGGTTTGGGTCTGCGTTGCTGCCTGAGGACCTGGATGCCTGTTAATCATTGAGAAAATAATGAATTCAAAGGTATAACAAGGGCACAATTCTATTATCTGAAGCTGAGGAGACTTTGGGTAATGCTAGACAGTGAACTAGACAATAAGAGCTTCTGGAGTCCTGACCTTAACCCTTTTAAAATGCTGTAGCACTGTGAGCTGGTCATGCAAGGTATCCCAAAAATACTGGTAAACTGAACACGAAAAAAACACAAAATATCCCAAATCCCTTTCTATTATAATGAAAATCTCATTTGCAGCAACAGGAAACATTTAGTGCTGGTAATTGCTGCAAAAAGGGAATCTACAGGTAATTAAATTCGAGGGATCACTTACTTTTTCTAGCCTGCACTGTGGATATTTACTCAATGTGCTCAATAAAAGAAATGAACAGTACAACTGTTTGTGTGCCAATAATTTTGTTATATTCTGTTTGTCCACTACTGTGACTGACTGATCAGAAAATATTTTATTTGTAATTAATGCAAGATTCAGGGTAATTCCAAAGAGTTTTTATTTACTTTGTCTTGCAACTATACCATTCCATTTGGAAATGTTAGGGTTCTTCACTATGGTGGAAAACACACTGTAGTTGGTTCTTTAAAGCATATTGTACCCAAAAACAGCTCCACCATTGTTCCGAACCAAGGAACACCCTTTTAATACTTGCTGTGATGGTCATTATTTAGCTTTAAGTACTTAGAACTGTTCTACACACATTTAATTCTGAAATAATTCAATTTGGGAAGGAAGGACATGCTTGACACCCCTCCTCCTCTGAATCTAACATCATATAAATACCATCATGTTCACGATGATGTGACCACGTCTTCGCAACCCACAGAAGACTCGCTGTCTCCTTCCTTTAACCCTTTAAACCCTGTATGTAGGCCCACACCATTAATGTTATCATTTACATCACTTTCATAAGGCCTAAAATAGAACCCTGTGGCATTCACAAAATCTGGCTAACTAAGTGGCAATGCAATACTTTTCACTTTAGGAACAATAACTGAATTATTCATGTAGGGTTTGATCACTTGACTGGCCTGTTACCAACAAGCAGAAGCCATCTAAACTCTATCACTTTATTATGTGCTGATGGCAAATTCCAAACTCACAAATACTTAATGTTTTATATTTTAATATAATTGGCTGTGATAAATATGTGATAAATTATGTGAGAATTGCTATTTTTTGCTACTGGGCTTCCCCTGCAGGTGTGGAGAGTAATTCACGGTTGCACCACTGCCATAAATACAAATCACGCTTTGAGCTCTCCCTTATAGACAGCTATACAACATGCATTTGTTAACAAGTAGAAGTGAAAGAAGTATGCGTAACATGATATTACAGGAACCTACACAAATAAATGTAGATGTACAGATGTAGCACATAGCGATATGTTGAAAAACTCTGGAGTACTCCTTTAAACCACAGTCTCTCAGACTGGTGGCTATCAAGCAATAACCGCAATAACTAAAACGAGAAAACGACTCCTTGACTCTACATCTCAGAACAAACGGCTGAAACTTGTCGTGAGTCACTGTTGATCATTTGGAAGTCTGTGAAGCGACAACTGAAACAACATCTAATACTGGCAGAAGAATGGAGTTACTGGTGTCACCTAGGAGAGCAGAGAAATGAGAAATTAATAACAGCCCATGAAGTAGATGACAGGCCTCTCATCTCCCGAAGGATCATGAGAAAACAATAAAGGAAAACAATAAATTGTGAGATCAATCCCAGTAGGATTTCCATACTTTTTATGTGTGTGTGTGTGTATGTGTG